>NC_091952.1:50550085-50875085 GCF_031021105.1 Erythrolamprus reginae | reverse complement strand
AGCCAATCTCCGTTAAACCTGACATTTCAGTGAGTAAATCATGATTCAGTTAACCATAATTAAGTGCAGTATGGAAATGGCAATTCTATCAAGCACAGCCTCTTCCACTGTATTTTAATAATTTAGTTTGCTTAATTGTAGTTTACTGAATAAGTCACCATTATCTGGCCTTACAGATAATGTAACCATTAATTAACAATAGCTGAGATCCATACACTAAGCCAAAACAATCTGTTATATTTAGGACATTGTGTGAACCTAGGAAAAAGTGATAGTGGGGAAAGTATAAGAAAGTACAATTGATTGGTTTCTATACAAATAATCTTGAAGAGAGAGGTTTGTATAAGATTTCTGTATCACAGCATAATCTAGAAACACTTAATAAATCCTGCTTGGAAAAAGTTAATACACAATATGTTCTTGATAAGACAGTCTAAACTCTTGGGATTATGGAATAAAATAAAAGTCCAATACTCTACAATATTTGAAGTGCTTTTCTCACATAAACTATGAATTAGGTTTAAAAAACCAAGAGTCTGGGTCTGTAATTATGTTGATCCTTTGGATTGATCAACTGAATACAGTTGAATTTTGAATTTTGTAGGATCGGTGCAATTCCATTTTATGGCTTCTATCCAGGCTAACTTTTTGATTATGACATTTTGTGCCTAAGTCTTAACTTAGCACAAGATAAGCAATGCACACATTGATTCAAAGGCACCATTGCTTGTTAAAATGTCCCTTTTAATAACAGCTAATCAATGTGCATTTACAATCAACAATGTGGCAGAAAGGGAAGCAGGCTGTTGTATCCTGAAATGGCTACCTTGTAACGCTGTAAATAGTTTGTTCCTCTTTTCCAGCGCTGTCTGAGCCCAAGCAGGAAGTCGCTCCTGATTGGCTCAGACGCGGCCGGCTCTCGCTTTGGCGGGAACCGCAAAAGCATAAAAGAAGCGGCTTCTCCCTGCAGAGCCAGTCGGTACTCGCTGAATCGTCACTTTACCTTGCTGAGCTGTCACTTATTCTCTGAGCTGAATAAAAGTACCGATTGCTCAAACCCTGTCTCTGGGTCTACTTCACTGGCGACGAACGAACGGAAGAACTTCGCGTGCAACATGGACAAAATCCAGATCGGCCAGGCTCCAGAACTTTTCGATGCCGAGAAAATGACTTGGGACGAGTACATGGCCACCTTCGAGATATTCCTCGAGGCGGCGGGAATGCAGGACGCCGGAGCCGATCGCAGACGGGCTATTTTTCTAAACTACTGCGGCGCAGAGATCCGTAGACTTGCCCAAACTCTCACCGAACCAGAACAAGCAAGAGCCACAGCGTGGGACGTCCTTCAACAGAAACTAGCGAGCCATTTTAAACCAACCAGACCAGCCGTGGTTTACCGGCATCAATTTCACATGATGGCTCAGAGAGAAACCGAGTCGATAAGCCAATTCACAACGCGGCTTCGAACGGTACTCGCTCAATGCAAGTTTCAAGATCCGGAAGCTCGCCTCACCGACGCCTTGATTTTCGGCATGAAGAACCACACAGTGAGAAGTAAACTCCTCACCGAAGATGAGCCGACTCTACAAACCGTAATCAAATTAGCGCAAACCGCGGAAGCAGCCGACGCAGCGGCAAGAGAATTAAAAGAGCACGGAAGGCGAGAAACCATTGCCAAAATCGACGCCGAGTCTCCCAGCGCCATGGGAACAGACGTCCGCGGCCAGCTAACTAGCAACGGGGACGACTGCCTCCTCCTGCAAGACCAACCGAGACACCCTAGAGCTACTCATCCAGCCCCCTGCGCGGGCTGCCGGGGAAATCACCAGCGCCATCGATGCCCGTTCCGCGACACCACTTGCCGCCGTTGCAACCGGAGAGGCCACATCGCCATCGCATGCAGGGCAACGGCACCAGAAGAAACTTTTGCCACACAACAATACCAGCGACCCCAAAACCACCCCCCCCAATCGCGAGAAAGGAGACCGTTCCGCAACTCGGGTCAAAGGAATTACCCCACCGCTAACCGAGACTACAATAGAGGTAACTCTCAATATTCCGTGAATAACACGGCAACCAAAAAGGGGGCTAAAATTGTTATCTCGTTGTTGCTAAATAACCAGCCTTGCTCAATGGAGCTAGATACGGGTTCGAGATATACCATCATGCCCTGGGAAAAATTTAAGCTATATATGCCTAATGTGTCTGAGGCTGACCTAATTCAAACCTCTTTGGTGATCAGAGACTTCCAAGGGGGGGTAATCTCGGTCCTGGGAACTGCAAATGTACCTATTGTATTTAAGAATGTCAAATGTACCCTTCCCATGCTTATTGTGACGGGGGCCAAACACTCCCTGCTAGGGCTAGCATGGATGGAACCGTTGGGGATTGAAATTTCGGGTGTGTGTAATGTAAACTGTGATATTATGCCTAACTTTGTGAAAGAGTTCCCTGAAGTGTTCAGCCCCACCTTAGGATTGTATAAGGGAACCCCCATATCTTTCTCTATTGACCCCAAGGTCCCACCAGTTAGACTGAAACCTCGCAGGGTTCCCCTCCCGCTTCTCCCCAAGCTAGACTTACAGCTGGACAAACTCATTAGTCAAGGTATCTTGGTCCCTGTGGAACAGGGGCCATGGGAAACTCCCATAGTGACACCCCTGAAGCCAGATGGCTCCTTAAGAGTTTGCGCTGATTACAAATCAACCCTGAATAAGGCACTCCAACACCACCCCTACCCCATTCCGGTTGTGCAACAACTCTTACACTCCCTGGGGGAGGGGAAAAGGTTCGCAAAGATCGACCTGGCGCAGGCTTACCAGCAACTTCCGGTCGATGAACAAACAGCAAACGCTCAAACAATTGTAACGCACAGGGGGGCTTTCAAATGCACGAGGTTACAGTTTGGGGTGAGCATAGCCCCAGGGATATTCCAGAGCATCATGGAACGCCTATTGTCAGGGGTAAATGGGGCCATCCCATATTTTGATGACATCTTAATTGCAGGGGAAAACCAGGAACAAGTGAACAAAAGAATAAGGGAAGTACTTAAGAGGCTACAGGACAAAGGGTTACGAATCAAGCCTGATAAATGTGTCTGGGGAACTAACAGTATTGAATTCCTAGGATATAAAATAGATAAGGAAGGTATCCACCCCACAACTGAGAAGCTGAGAGCAATTAGAGAAGCCCCAGAGCCACGAGATAAGAGTGAGTTGCAAGCATTTTTGGGCCTCCTTAATTTTTATTCCGTTTTTTTAAAGCAGAAGGCAACAGTAGCAGAGCCTCTCCATCGTTTACTCCAGAAGGAAGCCCGCTGGACATGGGGGAAAATTGAACGTGAAGCCTTTGCTCAAATAAAAAATTTACTAACTTCTAAAAGTGTAGTAGTCCAATATAGTGCCTCACTACCCATTAGGCTCACGTGCGACGCTTCGCCGTACGGCATAGGAGGAGTCCTAGCTCACGTTCTACCTAATCAGACAGAGGCCCCAATAGCATTTTTTTCAAGAACCATGACCAGCACGGAGAGAAATTATAGCCAGTTAGACAAGGAGGCTCTGGCATTAGTGGCAGGGGTAAAGAAGTTTCACAATTACATTTTTGGAAGAAATTTTGAGCTAGTCACTGACCACAAACCCCTACTAGGCCTGCTAGCCCCCAACAAGCCCACTCCACCTTTTATGTCTCCAAGACTAATCAGATGGGCCCTTTTCCTCTCTGGGTATCAGTATGAGCTCACCCACAAGGGGGGGAAGGAAATCAATCATGCAGACGGCCTCAGCAGATGCCCCATAGCAGACTTGGTAGAAGACCCTGTTCCAACCACAGACGTGCTAATGATAGAACTCGAGGAAAACCCACTAACCACAGCAAAAGAGGTAGCTGCACACACGCAGCAAGACCAAATCCTGAAACAAGTAGTGAACTGTGTTCTAAAGGGATGGCAAAATGATATTGTTAAACCTGAATTGTGTGATTTTAAGAACAAAAGGCTTGAATTGTCATATGTAAAAGGTTGTTTGCTGTGGGGGGATAGAGTGATCATCCCCAAACGCCTAAGGGAAAAGGTACTCAGAATGTTACACGTGGGCCATCCTGGGATTGTCAGGATGAAGAGCCTAGCAAGGGGGCATTTATGGTGGCCAGGGCTTGATGCTGATATTGAAAGTTGGGTTTCAAAGTGTGACCCGTGCCAAGAGTCTAGGCCCAATCCCCCCAAAACAACTCCGGCTGAGTGGGAACAGCCTGCTGGCCCTTGGTCTAGGATCCACATTGATTTTGCTGGCCCAGTGGGGTCTCAGTATTTCCTAATAGTGGTTGATGCTTTCTCCAAATGGTTGGAAATAATAGCAATGAACAACATAACCACAAGTGCCACTATCAAGGTATTGAGCAGACTGTTTGCATCCCATGGTTGCCCTGATCTATTGGTGTCTGACAATGGACCACAACTAACAGCCAGGCAATTCGAATTATTCCTAGATGGCCTGGGGGTCAGACATGCCCTCATCTCGCCTTACTCGCCCTGGGCTAACGGGTTGGCAGAACGTTACGTAAGGGTGGCAAAAGAGGCATTGCACAGGTCAGGCCCTGGAGATGTGCAACAGAACTTGGACCAATTCTTATTAACCCAGCACATTACCCCTAACTCGCACACGCATGTAAGCCCTGCAGAGTTATTGATGGGGAGAAAGTTGAGGTCACCACTAGACAGGTTAAACCCAAGGTTCTGTTTGAATAATAACCAAATGTGCATAAAACCAGAAAGAGAAATGTATTTGGGTCAAAATGTATATGTAAAATGCTTTGATGGAAATGTAAACTGGATGAAGGGAATTATTGTTAAGCAAAATGCACCCAAGACTTATATTGTTAAACTGGAGGATGGTCGTTTGTGGAAACGACACATAGACCACATTCGGAAACGAACTGAAAACCAATTACAACAACCCGCTGACTCGGACTCTCCCCCCTCAACAGACTTTTATACATTGCCCGAACTAAGAAACACGCAGAGAGACTTATCGGGCCAGGGGGAACCATCCAGCGACGCCGAGCCATCCTCGTCCTCCGAGGCCTTCGTTGGGCCCGCCAGGCCTAGTCCGCCGCACCGGGAGAACAGCGGCGAGCCATCCTCCACAGTCAGTGGCGAAGGAGAAAATGGACTGCGCAGGTCAGCGCGAGAGTCTCGAAGGCCTCACCGATTGGACGACTTCGTCACGTGGCTTTCTTGATGGATGGGTCCAACTATGAGGGGAGGGGTGTTGTATCCTGAAATGGCTACCTTGTAACGCTGTAAATAGTTTGTTCCTCTTTTCCAGCGCTGTCTGAGCCCAAGCAGGAAGTCGCTCCTGATTGGCTCAGACGCGGCCGGCTCTCGCTTTGGCGGGAACCGCAAAAGCATAAAAGAAGCGGCTTCTCCCTGCAGAGCCAGTCGGTACTCGCTGAATCGTCACTTTACCTTGCTGAGCTGTCACTTATTCTCTGAGCTGAATAAAAGTACCGATTGCTCAAACCCTGTCTCTGGGTCTACTTCACAGGCTATTACACAGTTAGGTATTGTTAGGAAAAACAGCAATTACGGTAACCTGAATGAAAAAAAAAAATTCTTGGCTGCCATTTCAGACCAGCTTAGGTTCAGGCAAACTTCCAGCATACAAATTCATGACTGCACCTTTGCAAAAATACTTCAACTTCCATGAAGTGCACCTTTCTATATTATACAATATTCAAATATTAATATATTTCTACCTCAGTCACAGTCACATGAAATGAGATTGACATGAATTTGTGATAAGTTGTTGCCATCCTTTTCTTACTCGAAAATATGCCCTACATAGAGTTGATTTGAAAAATAATTTCATTTTGAGCTTCTGTCTTACATTTAGCACAACAAATAGTACCTGTGCAACTAAATTTCTAATTTTGCATTAAATGTGGAAAAAAGCCAAATTCTCCAAAAGGTATGTTGAGAAATACAATATATGCCAGTACAGTGGTACCTCTACTTAAGAACTTAATTTGTTCCGTGACCAGGTTCTTAAATAGAAAAGTTTGTAAGTAGAAGCAATTTTTCCCATAGGAATCAATGTAAAAATAAATAATGCATGCAAAACCATTAGGAAAGAAAGAAAAGCTCGGAATTTGGATGGGAGGAGGAGGAGGAAGAAGAGGAGGAGGACAGTTGCTGCCAAAGGAAGAAGGTGAGGTGAGGGGAATCAAAAGAATCCAAAACTTTAAGGCTTAAAAAAAAAAAGAGGGACTCTGAGGCGGCAAGGAGGAGCACGCACCTCCCATACACCTAGCATGCGGCCGCCTCCCATACAGAGAGAGAAACCCAGGCAGGTAAGAGGGGGGAACCTCCCGCTCCTTTGATCAAAAGGCGGCTGTTGCAGCTGGTGCTACCTGCTTCTTCCTTTGCTGAAGGGTTCGTTTTGTAGTTGACGCCTTTTCTTCACTGGTGACTCCTCGGTTTGTCTGAAGCCGAGTTGATCCGGCCGTGGTGAAGCACCTCCTTTTGGATTTCTGCACCCGGACGCTCTGGGAGGCAACCTCACGCTGGGTGTATGGGAGGCAGCGCAAGGGAGTCACCATAGCGAAGTGGTTTATTCCTTCTCCAAGCACCCGGAGAATGGAAAATGCTCCGTTTGCTCTGGGCTGTCCAGAGCGAAGGGAGCATTTCTTTTCTCTGGGTGCTGGCAGAGGTTTATTCCCTCTTCAAGTGCCCAGAGGAAGGAAAATGCTTCGTTCACTCTGGATTGCCAAAGCCTCCTTGAGTGCCACCGAAAGGCTCCTCTGGCAGACCAGAAAAGCCCGAGATGGCCGGGATTAAAGGGGGAATGGCAGGAAACTGGCTGGGCGTTCATGCCGCTCTCAAATCTGGGAATTTTTTCCAGGCTCAGTTTCTTAAGTAGAAAATAATTCTTAACAAGAGGCAAAAAAATCTTGAACAACCAGTTCTTATCTAGAAGAGTTCTTAAATAGAGGAGTTCTTAGGTAGAGGTACCTCTGTAGTATGAATGGTCCCTGAGAATCTTAGGAATGTCTTCAGAGAATGCTAAAAGTTATCAAATGCCATATTTAATGTAATGTAAGATGACATACATAAGATAATAGGATTTAATCCAAATTAAATGAAAAAGAAACAAAGTCAGTTTTAGGTGTTCTTCTAGGTTCAGTCACATTGCTTGTGAAATGGAGCCTCCAGCATGCCCTTAAAGCAGTGTTTTTCAACGTTAGCAACTTTAAGACATGTGGACTTCAACTCCCAGAATACCCCAGCATGAGAAGTGCTGCCCTGAAGCCAAATGGCTTCTAATTTCTTTTTTAAAGGGCTAGTCCTTTTCTAACTAAACCAGAAATGGGTTGAGCAAGAATGAAAACGACAAACTGATGGTTCAGAGCAGCTGGTGAAATGAACCAGCAGATGAAACCTCCCCCTGCTCTGCGATTGCACTAACTTCCTCTTTAAAAAAAAAAGGGAACCATCTCTTAAAGTGGATGAATCCTGCATAGTACGTAGATCTCCCTAAATGCTGTCTTTTTATTGACAGGTAAGTTTTCTTATGAGTTCAGCAAGCTAGTTAGCTAAGAGGTCTGTAAGGGGTGTGCATAAGTGCACTATTGTACCTACTGTCCTTGTCCTACTGTCCTATTGTCCTCTGTTATTACTTTTTACTTATCTTCATACAAACTACTATCCTATACATGTTTGACAAATAAAATAAATAAATGAAATAGAATAAAAATAAAGATTAAATTTCAAGTTATGCTTCATTTCTGACTTGGCTGAGAAGGCTTTAAAAAAAAAATTGAAGTTAGATTTTATTTTAATGGTTTGAGTTAACACATAACTTTAAGCCATAATGTGTTTTGACTGGTTTTGGTTTAGCATGTGACATAAAGTAAGTTAGAATATATGGGAATTCCTGGTTTAGGACTGAATGAACCCAGCTAAGTTCTTGACTTATTTTAGAACCTGTAGTGAAACAAACTATGGCTTCACACCTGTGAATCCAATCTGAAACTGAGCTGCTGCCCAAACAAAAGCCAAGGGCAGCATATCAAAATGCACTGGCTTTTCCATTATTGTGCCTCTTTTCACAAACTGAAATCTCATCAGACAATTGTTAAAAGCACAAAATGCCTATAAAACAGGATGCCTATAAGACAGTGTTTCCCAACCTTGGCAACTTGAAGATATTTGGACTTCAACTCCCAGAATTCCCCAGCCAGCAAATGCTGGCTGGGGAATTCTGGGATTTGAATTCCAAATATCTTCAAGTTGCCAAGGTTGGGAAACACTGCTATAAGAGACAACATGTTATTATTATTATTATTATTTATTAGATTTGTATGCCGCCCCTCTCCGTAGACTCAGGGCGGCTCACAACAGTGATAAAAACAATATTTAATGACAAATCTAATAGTTAGAATCTAAAATAACAATAATACATTTAAAAAGTCTAAAAAACAAGGAACCCCAATATATAAAAACATACATACAGTCATATCATGCACAAAAACTACATAGGCAGGGGGAGATGTTTCAGTTCCCCTACGCTTGACAACAGAGGTGGGTTTTAAGGAGTTTACGAAAGGCAAGGAGGGTGGGGGCAGTTCTAATCTCTGGAGGGAGCTGATTCCAGATGGTCGGAGCCGCCACAGAGAAGGCTCTTCCCCTGGGTCCCGCCAGACGACATTGTTTAGTTGACGGAACCCGGAGAAGACCAACTCTGTGGGACCTAACCGGTCGCTGGGATTCGTGCGCTTGAGATTTTCCCAAAGAGCCCAAAATCTCCAGCAGCTAATGTAGTAAACAAGTACATACATTTTTTGCTTTTGGCATGTAATAAACTCATGTAGAACATATTTGTCAATGTGGACGCCATATGGGGCAGACAGTTGCTCGCTAGGCTGCAACTGGTAGCAGCACTTTTGAGGCATAGAAGGAGGAGAGAGAGAGAGAGAGAGGAAGGAGGGTTAAAGACACTGAATGAGTTTGGCAATATGTTACATAGATTGGGATCCAAAGATGGATTCTTTAGAATTTCTCTTTTTTCAAAACCTATGTTAATCATGTTTAATAGTTTGCTTTACAGTGTTTATGTTTTTTCCTAAAAAAAGAGAGAATATATTCTACTTCTTGCAGTTCTCCTAGAAAGCTGGGTACCGAGCACAGAACTTTATGCAAACTATATACATGATACAACCTCCTCACACTTGGCAGCTGGACATTTTAAATATATTTTATCATAAGCTGCAAAAAATTTTGTGGGTAGGAAATAAAAATATCTACAGGCTATAAATATTGTTGATCTATTGTCTGAGCTTGGCACTTGGCACACAGCCAAATCGGAACCAGGAAGTTAGAAATTAGAGATCAGATATTATGAAAGTAATTCCTTTAAGAAAATAGATCCCTCATATGAAAGATGTGTTTTTTTCTTTCTTTCCAGGTGCAGAAAATCTACTTGCAGCCTTAGGTAGCCAATCTATTCAGAACCCAGGGAGGTTTACCAGATCAGGAAATTTCTGCAGCTGTCCACATTGGATGCTGAAGTATGTAAATGTATATTCCTGGTTTTAATTGCTATAACCTTTGAGTCAGGGGTTTCAATTATCTTAGCTGCCGGTTTGCTATTGGGAGCGCACTAGGGAAGTGGGTGGAGCCTCCTGCTGCCATCACCAGTACCAGTTCGCCTGATCTGGGACAAACCAGTAACAACCCACCACTGCTTTGAGTGAGTTTAATTTAAAAATGTCTCAACAAGTAAATACAGTGGTACCTCTACCTAAGAACGCCTCTACTTACGAATTTTCTAGATAAGAACCATGTGTTCAAGATCTTTTTGCCTCTTCTCAAGACCAATTTTCCACTTACAAACCCAAGCCTCCGAAACTGTAACTGGAAAAATCAGGGAGAAGCCTCCGTGGGGCCTCTCTAGGAATCTCCTGGGAAGAAACAGGGCTGGAAAAGGCGGGGAGAAGCTTCCATAGGGCTTCTCTAGGAATCTCCTGGGAGAAAACGGGGCCTCCCCCTTCCCTGTGGTTTCCCCAATTGCATGCATTGTTTGCATTTACATTGATTCCTAAGGGAAAAATTGCTTCTTCTTACAAACTTTTCTACTTAAGAACCTGGTCACAGAACGAATAACGGTAAGTTCGTAAGTAGAGGTACCACTGTACACTGATACTTCATACTTGGAACAACCTACTTTGATTGGATACCCATGCTTGGATTTATACAATATCCTACACCAGGGGTGTCAAACTTATGTCATCACATTGTTGTCACATGACATACCACTTTCCCCACTTCGCTAAACTGGGTGTAGGGTATGGCCAGCTTGTGACACATCTGGCCTGTAGGCCATGAGTTTGACATCGCTGCCCTAGACCAGTGTTTCTTTGACTCGGCAATTTCAGGTTATGTGGTTTTCAACTCCCAGAATTATATAGCCTGCGTGCTAGCTGGTAAATTTTGGAATTTAAAGTGACCCCCTTCTTGAAATGGCTAGGATTGAGAAATGTTGCCCTTAATTATCCTGGGATTCTTCAGACTGAAGTTCTGAATTATCTGAATTCAGCCAGCTGAAAAAATTAATTTGTGGTTCAGTGTGTTATATCAACTATGCTCCAATTAACTAAAGTTTAGTTTGTTGTAAAAAAGTTTGTGAGTGAAATGTTAGTGCAATTAAATATCAATACTGTGCCACCTCTGTCTATTATGTCAAAATAATAAAGCTACTGCGGATGTAAACATTAAAGATAAATACCCTCCCAATCAACCATGTACAAGTAGAGAATGTCGGCTAATGCAGAACATTTAGACTTAGTCCCTGGGAGCAAGAAGTAGCCTCTGTGAAAACCTACAAAGGTATTCTGTATCAGAAGAAGGGTTATTTAATTATGGAAATGAACTGAGATTGATAAAAGCAAAGACGTTTTATATTGCACATTCTGATATGCGGGTAAAGTGAAGCTTTTAGTTACTCTGTTTTAGTGTGATTAAGGAGTTCAATAGTAAGCAAATCTTGATAAAAGTTCAAATGTTAGTTCTTTTGTGCCACCTGCCTACTTTTCTTTCATTTTATCTTATAGGTGGTCTTAGAGGGGATGGAGATCAAGGAGTTGAAGTCCACATTTCTTCAACCTTGCTAAGATTGAGAAACACTGCCCTAAGGAGTTTTCATATAGTAGCTCCATGAGTATGTGGCATGGTTTCATTTGTTTATTTGCAGGGCATTTTGGGGACTCGCAGATCTTGATAATAAAGGAAGAGAAAGACAGCTTTGATGAAGGCAACTTCAAACTTTTCCCTGGAGGAAATTAACAGTGAGGAGCAAAAACATTTTGAGTCTTTCATTAACCAACTGGGAGCTGACAATGTCTTTGAAGAGTAAGAACAACATGCTAATTTTACATATGTTTCACACTGAATCTCACAGTTAAATGGAAGAAGAATGGGAATGGATGAAAGAGAAATGGATTTGACACAAATCAAGAGGTTAAATTAATATAAGAGCCTTAAAGGTGATATATAGGTGATACACTTTAAAGGAAAGATGGCTGACATAGATCTTATCTCCATCCATTTTGCAAGACATCAATAAATTCCTTGATTGGGTCCTTGAAATCTAATAGCAAAGTCTTGGATTTTGACTGTGCAATTTTAGCTAAAGAAGATGCAAAATTAAATTTCCATAAGTACCTGAAAAGTAAAGCACCAGAAAAATAAAGCACCATTACAGGGGACAAAGACCCATTATAGAAAGGATAGACTTGTGGCATTTTGTTTTTTGTCAATTAGTTTACTAGAACTCTCAAGTTCCATCAGTCGGGTGCAGTGTTCCCTCTAATTTTTTTGGGGGGTGGGCAGAAAAGTATAGTGTCTGAGCGGCAGTCCCTTCGGGACTGGGCGGCACAAAAATAATAAATAAATAAACAAACAAACAAACAAAAAACCCACCCTGTTTTGCCGCAGAGAATTTCAAAATAAAATACTGTACTGTGTGTCTATAACAGTGAGCTCATAATAGGGCAACTCTATCAATATCAAAATGCCACTTAAATAGTTGAGCTAGTTTCAAACTAGATTTTGATTCTCTTTCTCTCTTCCTGACTCCCATTCTTTTTCTTTCTCTTTTCCTTCCTCTCTTTTTTCTATCTGTTTCTCTTCCTCTCTTCTTCTCTCTCTCCTTCCCTCTCACTCTTTCCCTCTTAGCTTCTGGGCAGGTTTGGAAAACTCTGAGTTGATGATGATTTTTAAGTGAGCGATTGCTCACTGCTCAGCTTAGAGGGAACTATGGTCGGGTGTAAAATCTGTTTCTGATTTTCTAGCAAAATTAGTTTTAGCTACTTGGTTTAGCATATGTAGAAATATTTTCCTTGTTTATGGAACTCCTCCTGCCTTCTGTCCCCAAATATCCCATTTATCTTCATAGATACCCCTATGTGTCTTTACAGCATATTTTACAGCTGTTATCTTCAGCTGTGTGGAACACCAAGTACCAGCAGCAAGCATTACACTTGTCAATTGATATGATTGAAATCAAGTTAGAATATATATTATTACATCTCATTTACCCAATGATCTAACTGTAAATGAATCACTTCCAAGACAATTTGTATAGTGTTCTGCCGGTGTGTTTCAACCGCCCGTAATTACAGGGTAATTAGTCCAGGAAGACACACACCACACAATAAAAGGAAAACCCAAAAGTTTTTATAAACAGAAAAACAGAAACAGCTCCCTTTTTAAATGTCAAAGGGATTTTCTGGTACACACAAGACACAGGTGAAATGCAGTCCAATTGCTTACCCAATAACTGGGAAATTGAGTCCAATTCTAAAGTCCAGAGAGTCCACACACAATCTTGAACAGCACAAAAACCACAATCTTGATGAAACAATGAATCAGATAAACTGCCATAAGGCTAAAACACCAGGCTGCACTTTTATCTGTAGCACTAATTACAGCAGCCCCACCCAACCACAGGTGGCCTCATTTTCTCTTGTAATAATCCTTCAGTTGTTGTCTCCTATGCATCACTCTACACATGCGTGGATGTGTCATTAATTCTTGTTCAGAATCCAGGGATGATACAGATGATTGATCTCCTCCTGGGCTGTCTGCCAAACTCCCCTCTTCCCTGTCACTCACGCTTCCTTGGTCAGAGGAGGCTTCGTTGGCAGATTCCATCGGGAGCAAAACAGGCCTGCGGCATGTGGATGTCTCCCCCACATCCACCTGCACATTCCTTGGGGCAGGAGCTGGGCCAGAGCTAACCACAACATAGGGAAATATAGTTATTTCATTGCTGGCAATAGAACCGTTTCAGCCTTAACACATATTTCCATGCTGATTTATTCATCTTCATCTAGAACTGGGATAAGCTACTGTAAAATAATAAAAGTAATTGAACCAGAATATTGACCAGGAAGCAATAAATTGTCCTCTTGTACAGCAAGTCAGAAATCTGGAAGATCTGGGTGCAGTTCTGGGAAGCAGAACCACATCTGCTGGGAAATCTGAAGGAATTCTTGGCTAAAATGACACACTTGATCAAGGAAGCTAAGCATGAAAAAGAGAAGATACAGTTACTACTGAAAATGTAGGTCACGGTATAGAAATGGAAATAGGGGATGTGTTTTCATTAACAGATTTTTAAAATGGGGAAAGCAACATAATTCCAGGAAAAGTAACTGTAGGGGGTGGTGGAAACCTCAATATCTGAATCACATAACATATTAAGCTGTGGTAATTGATTTGTTGATGACTAATGTGATATGCAACATATAGCCATGAGATTGTAAATGATACAGCATAGCATGTTTGTTTATTTATTTATTTATTTAATTATTTAATTATTTAATTATTTAATTATTTATTTTGTCCAATACACAATGAGGGTTTTAGTGGGTATATATCTATATACACATAATAAAATACATGATGAAGGTTATAGAGGAGATACTCATAGTAAAATATATCTAAGAAATAATAGAAAAGAAGATAAAGTAATAGAACATATCAATGAAAGAATAGAAGAAGAGATACAGGAATAGAAGAAAGGTATAGGAGATATAGGAGAGCAATAGGACAGGGGACGGAAGGCACTCTAGTGCACTTGTACTCGCCCCTTACTGACCTCTTAGGAATCTGGATAGGTCAACCGTGGATAATCTAAGGGTTTGGGGATGACACTATGGAGTCCGGTAATGAGTTCCACGCTTTGACAACTTGGTTACTGAAGTCATATATTTTACAATCAAGTTTGGAGCGGTTAATATTAAGTTTAAATCTGTTGTGTGCTCTTGTGTTGTTGTGGTTGAAGCTGAAGTAGTTGCCGACAGGCAAGACATTGCAGCATATGATCTTGTGGGCAATACTTAGATGTTGTAGCTATTGTTATTTTTAAAATAAACCATTGGTTTTTTATAATGTAGGAACCATGCCTACATAAGAAGAGGGCAAAGAAAGCAGGCATTTTACCTTCAAAAATCTTTATCAAGAGACAAAGCTTAAGTTCACACGCTGAACTATGGTTTGTCAGATAAGCCACAGTTAGCAGAGCTAATACATAATTGCTAAACTGGCATATTGGTTTAAAGCCTTGCAATTGTTGTTTTGGATTTGGCTCAGTAGGTAATGTGAGGTCAGCACATACACCTGGGATTAGAGAATTATGAATTCAGAAATTAGCATTTTGTAGCCAATCTAGTGCGCCTAATTTTCATCATGTAAACTATAGTTGGGTGAAATGGAGAGAAGAAGTTATTAATTGGGAATTAGAAGTCATTATTGAGAGCTGCAAATGCTTGAGGCCAGATTTTTCATGAGGCCTACTGTTTTTCCACACTGGCACTATATATGAACCTCTTGTTTTAACAATAACCGTCATTCAACAGAGACTCCATGGAGAGTTTTGTTTCTTTAAGATGCCTTTCTCTAAAACGAGGGTCTGCAGAACTGTTGAGTAATCCCAACATAGCTGAGAATCACTATAGTGGGAAAGGCTGCTTTGGAAAAACATAAGGAAGAGCAGTAGAAGAAATAGTGGGTATGCCAATGGCCCCTGGTCTGTCTACCTGAAGGCAATGGTGAGGTTGAGCTAGTGTTACAGAGCAGTCGCCCTGTAAAATTAGCTACTGAGCAGATTGAACATAAACGAGTGTAGTAACAGTTGAAGAGTCTCTTTGTGTGCATAAACATCCGCTAACATCTTTTTTTTGGCACTCTGCTAGACAAATATCTGAACATAACAAGAAGGTGCAGAAGCTATATGAGGAAATGGAGCAGCAGATTGAGAGGGAGAAACAAAAACTGCAGAATGAGGTAGGTGCCCAGTTGGAACCTGACAGTTCTCAAAAGCCCAATTAGGGTTATTATCAGGGGGCGTCTTATTTTGCGGGAAACAGGATACATATGCATTTTAGTCATTATTATTATTATTATTATTATTATTATTATTATTATTATTACTACTACTACTACTACTACTACTACTATTACTATTATTATTATTATTATTTTATTAGACTTGTACGCCGCCCCTCTCCGAAGACTCGGAGTTTATTTATGTTTTTCTAGGTGCTTACTGGTTAATGAACAGATAGAATTTGTGTATTGTGTATTGTCACAATGGCACCATCCATGTATAATAAGGAAGTATCAGTGGGGAACTCCAAATACTGAAATATCAGTGGGGAACTCCAAATATTGTAAAAAGGTTTGAGATGGGCGACGCAACAGTGAAACTTTGGGTACCAGAACCCAAAACAAGAGCGATGGGTATAGAGTAAATTATCATGGAAGAGTTATGGGTGCCAGTCTGTCTAGAAACCTGAATTTCTGATAATTTCTCCAAAAGTATAGGGGAGTGATGGTGAACCTTTTCTTCTGTGGGTGCTGAAAGCGTATCTGAGCACACTATTGCATGTGCACATCTGCCCACACTCATAATTCAATGTCCCCACATACTCCCTTTACTGCCCTGCCCCCCCACATGGGCACATGACCCCCCCTCCATTGCTTGACTTCTGGTGAGCCCGTTAGGCCCATTTTTTGCCCTCCCAGGCTCAAGGCTTTCTTGGAGCCTGGGGAGGGTGAAAATGCCCTCTCCCGCCCTCCCAGACGCCCTCTGGAGCCTGAAAATGCCCCCCCCTGAGACTTTGCGTGAGTCAAAAATAAGTTGGCTGGCGCTCATATATGGGCTGGAGCCAGTGATGGGCTACCAAAATTTTTACTACCACACAGTGGCCGTGGCTTATGCATTTTGTTTCAACATCTTTCAGTGCAAATTGGGTGCTCTGGGGTGGAGCTTCATTTTCACTGCCCCACTGCATTCCACCCCGCATCCAGGCAGTAGCCCACCCCTGATTATCTACTATGTAAAGTTTATGTACACACACGCACACACAACTCTTCTAAAATTATACACATTCAACTTCATTTACTGTGATAGGAAAAACATACCCAGAGCCCAGAAGGGAAAAAAAGAAATCAAAATTTTGCTATTGGTACTGCATACCTGACCGTACCCGTAGGAGTTCACTATTGGCTGGAGCTGAGCTAAGGCAACAGCTCACATGCTGCCAGGTATGGCTCCATTTGCCACTTGTGGCACATGTGCCATAGGTTTGCCATCACAGGTTTAAGCAGGGGTAGGCAGCAGGCAGGACGGGGTAGAACGCAGTCCCACCAGTGAAAATGAAGATGTGTGTGCAGCTCCAGCTGATCGGTGGCTGTCACTTCTTGGATTACTGGTCTTGGCTCGGTTCTCCTTTTTTCCCCTGCTTCTGTATCTGCGCTCCTTGCTTTTTACCTCTTTCCTCCTTCCTGGCCTTGGATGAGTTTCCCTCTCTCCTGCCCAGTTCCCCTCCAGCCTCACGCAGCCACCTCCCATCTGAGGTGCAAGTAGAAGGCTTGGGTGGAAGCGGTGCTGGCAGCATTTATGCTTCTGGCAGCACCCGTTCGCCTAGCTACCCAGCCTGCGACGGGGTGACCTAGGAAGGAGAGCGCGGGAAATGTGAAGCAAATTGTCACCGCAGCGAGCAACACTGGTAAGGTTGTAAGTCAAGGACTTAACAGTTCACTTGAACGATGATGATTGTTCAGGCCACTCCCACCTGATCACATGGCTGGCAAGCCACTCCTACCCAGTCACATGACCCTTAAGCCATACCCACAAAATAGGCCACAGCCACAGTGTGGCAGTAAAAACTTTGGCTGCTCATTACTGGGTATAGAACAATCTTCTCTTCCAAGCCTGACTTATAGAAGACAAACTGTTAAATCAGAGGCTGGAGGCCGAGGAAGAGGGTAACAGCTCTTTATTTTGCAATCAGGAACATTTAAAAGTGACCAGCTCGCAGGCAGGTAGTGACTTAAAGGAAAAGCGGCCGAAGCCGCACCTTTTATACTTTGTTACCAGCGCTGGGGATTGGTGACAATGTTTCAGGCTTCACATCGAGGCTTCCTATTGGTTGCGGCCGGAGGTTCCTTATTGGTCGCGCCTCGGCTTCCCATTGGTTGTGCTTGCGGGCCTCTCATTGGTCGCGCCTACTCCAATCAGCGATCACATTTATTTTAACAACTTGCAAACATAACACAAACTTCATGTATAGAAATGCATTAGGGTTGTTGGCTGTTCAGATTTTTGTTTTCTCGCTGCCTTATAATTTCATTACAATTTACTGTTGCAGAGTCAAGCCAGGAGCCAGTTGCATTGCATGGAGATGCAGCAAGAACTGGGTGTTAGAGAACAGGAAATTCAGCATTGCCTTATTGATCAGAAAGAGGTAAAAATACCAGTGGGACATGAAGTAAGCAAGAGTATAGGATTGCAACCACTTCTTCAATCTTTCACGGCACAGTGGCCTCCCCCCCCCACTTTCAAATGAAACATACTTTTATGTGGTCATCCCGATGGACCAGAGTTTATTTCTTTCCACGGAAACAGCGCCACCTTCTGGAAGCTTTGCCCTTGGTTTCAAATCATCATTTTGAAGCTGCTGTTTTCAATACAGTACTTTGAATTTTAAGCAGAAACCCTGGCTGTTGTTTACGGCGAGCAGCAAGTGACACCCCTTTGGAAGCTTGCTAAGAAATATTTATTGACTTAGGCTTCTCACCCGCTTTTACCTATTAATGACTCCAAGCGAGCAGATTGCATTCCTACTTTCCGATAACAAGATTAAAGCCATGCTCTTCCTTTGAACCACCAAGAACAACAAATACACCCAAGTACATAACATACACTACTGTAGGTGGGGCCTAATCCCCTCCACCCTGAATGCCTTCTGGAACACTCAGGGCTTAATAGCTTTAATGAAGCAGCAGGGCGGGTGGCAGAGATGTTGTTCCAATGGAACTGAGCAACCAAACAACCTCTCCCTGGTGGCCCTTAATGATGACAGTCCTTTGAAGTGAGAATCCAGAGGGAGGCCTCCATCTTAGATCTTATTGGAAAGGTTGAAATACCATAGGGAGGTATTCTCTTGAAACTATTCTGGTATTTTCGAGCTTCCAATTTGCTGCCTGCAATTACTGATGGGGGGCAGCCCTCATAATTCGGTAATTGCACACTCAGAATTCCCATTGGGTGGAAATTATGCCAATTGCAATCCTTTGGGAGGTCACAGGACTGAAGAGATCTGTTTACCTAGAGAACAGAGTTGTGCTGGTAGAAACATAAAAGAAAAATGAACTTATGTATAGCTTAGTTCAAGAATATTCATTCTCATATATCAATAACATTACCATTTTCTCTGCCTAACCCAGTGCTTCTCAATTATTTTCTGTTATGCCCCCTCCCAGAAAGAAGTAAACATTTTGTGTCCCCCCAATTCTCCACCGCAACTGTAAATACTATTGCGGCCTGTCTTGCCTGACCCCCAAATTGCACCCTACTGTTCCAACCGTGGACAGTAGAGGTACCACTGTAGTGGGGCACTGCCTGGGGGGGGGGAATGGAGCAATGCCAGGGGGGCACATGACCCCAGAGAATGTGCTTTTTTTGCCACAGGATGTAGGACGCGCATCCTACCTGACACTTGTACCAGAACTCTGTTTGCGTTCCTCGGTGTTGTGTCCAGGGCAGCCTGTTTTAAAAGAAAATGTCTTGTGAGTTTGAGAAGTTTGATTGAACTCGTGAGATGTTTTCTTTTAGAAAGGGCTGCCCTGGACACAATGCTGATGGAGGTACCAGTGGAGGGGCCTCTCTAGGAATCTCCTGGGAGGAAACAGGGCCTCCACCCTTCCTGTGGTTTCCCCAATCGCATGCATTATTTGCTTTTACATTGATTCCTATGGGAAAAATTGCTTCTTCTTACAAACCTTTCTACTTAAGAACCTTGTCATGGAACGAATTAAGTTTGTAAGTTGAGGTACCACTATATTTCTACCTGTGGAGCCAACTACGGAATTATGCCTTTATTGTGTTTTTTCAATAATTCAAGGCAGCAGACATACTTCTTCCTTCTTTTATTTATTTATTTATTTAATATAACTATTTGTAAAATTTATACACTGCCTAACTCCAATTGGACTCTGGATGGCTTACAATAATAACAGCAGTTAAAAGACAATACAAGAATATGTTAATAACCCTTAGTAAAAACCATACATAACTCTCAATCATTCATGGCCGAGTCAAGATGATAACCTAACGCCCCCAGGCCTGCTAGAAAAGCCAGGTCTTAATGGCTTTCTGGAAGACCGGTAGGGTGGGCATAATACGGATCTCCGGAGGCTGTTGGTTCCAGAGCATTGGAGCTGCCACAGAGAAGGCCCTTCCCTGCAGCCCTGCCAACTGACATTGTTTTGTAGATAGGAACTGGAGAAGGCCCTTATTAGCTGCTGGGAGGTATGAGGTAGAAGGTGGTTTTATTTGCCTCACAACAATAACCTTGTGAAGGGGTCAGGCTGAGAGAGAATGACTGGCCCTAAATCACCCAGTTGGCTTCCATGGCTAAGGTAGGATTAGGACTCTCAGTTTTCTAGTCTCCAACCTTGTGCCTTAACCACCAGACTAAACTGTTCTACCGCTCTACTGGATTTTTCTTATTTCTCAGCTTGAAACTCAGTTGCTCAGTCTCAGGGAGAAACAACTGGTGACCAGCATCCAAACCCAGCAGCTGCAACAAACCAAGAGCAGCCTTGAAAATCAGCTGCAGCAAACCCTCCATCAGCTTCAACAGACTAAAAGGGGCCTGGCTGTCATGAAGGATAGAATATCCCAACTGCACAATGAAGGCAGGTGAGTCCTAATAGTCGTATGGGTGGTTGCCTTGGAAGAAGATCTGCACATTTCAGATGGTCCCAAATGCTTTCAAAAAGGCACTGGACAACCACGTGTCTGAAATGGTATAGGGGTCATGCTCTAGCTACAGGAGTGCACTGATGTGCCCAACGTCCCCTGTCCAATTACCTTTCCTTTTCTCATATATCCTATATATTCTCTCCCTATCATCCACTCCTCCTTCTTTTTTACTTACTATCCCTATATATACTACTTAATGTCTATTTCATTCCATATGTATTGTATATTGGACAAAGAATAAATAAATAAATAAATAAATAAATAAATAAATAAATAAATAAATAAATAAATAGAAGACCTATATATTCTCTCCCTCTCATCCACTCCTCTTCTTTTTTACTTACTATCCCTATATATACTACTTAATGTCTATTTCATTCCATATGTATTGTATATTGGACAAAGAATAAATAAATAAATAAATAAATAAATAAATAAATAAATAAATAAATAAATAGAAGACCTATATATTCTCTTCCTCTCATCCACTCCTCTTCTTTTTTACTTACTATCCCTATATATACTACTTAATGTCTATTTCATTCCATATGTATTGTATATTGGACAAAGAATAAATAAATAAATAAATAAATAAATAAATAAATAAATAAATAAATAAATAGAAGACCTATATATTCTCTCCCTCTCATCCACTCCTCTTCTTTTTTACTTACTATCCCTATATATACTACTTAATGTCTATTTCATTCCATATGTATTGTATATTGGACAAAGAATAAATAAATAAATAAATAGAAGACCTCCAAGGTCATTTCCAACTCTATTAATATTCTATGTTCTACTGGCATGTTTTATGCACAGTGCACTGACCACTCATGCTATATGATGCCTGTATCTGTTGTGGCCCGCCAGCAGCCAGCAGATTCAAACTTTGAGAAGGTTAGGGAGGAACATGGGCCAGTCCTGGAATCTGGGGAAAGCTCAGACGAGGGCTCTGCATAGGAGGCAGAGAGGGGGCCAATACTATCTGGCAGTTATCAGCTGCCTCTGGAGTCAAACATCAGTGAAGAAGAAGAACAGCTAGAGCCTGTTTCCAGTGTGCACATGTGCAGAGCTGCCAGAAGACCGTAAGAACTAAGAAAGCAGGGTTGACTTGGGAGTAAAGCCACACTTTGGAGATGATTGGCCCCTCCCGTAGGACATAAAAGAGGAGTGGGGCATGGGTTTTTGCAGGAAACAATTGGTTTGGTCAGCCATTTCAAGAATGGAAAGTTATGTTTGTGATTCTAATCGACTCTGTGCCAAATTTTGCCGTGCCCTGCATTTGGAAACTAGTTTTCTGGCAGTGTTCCAAGTGAAATAAGGTTTGTGTTGATAAATATTCCTCTGAAAGACTGTTTGCTAAGCCTTGTTGACTGTGAATGAAGGGGCTAAGACTTGGCTTTATACTTCTAAGGAAGCCTAGGTCTGAACAGTGTCCTTTTGCTCATCAGTTTTGAGGGCGTCTCTCACCCTTGTTTTTTTATTTGGGTTTTGTTAAATGAACCCCCCCTCTTTCTTTGCACTTCCCTGGGCTAGAAAAATTGGATTCAGAGCCCTGGTCCTTGTCGCCTAGGCCCAGCAATACATCTGAGACCACTTTTGTTCAAAAGCTCCACATTAAATAAAAACCTGCTGATTCTAACTCTGATCCCCACATAGTTTGTGGTCAAATGACTTTTGCTCTCAGCTTTAGAGCAGCTTTTGTCAACTGGGATTCCATCATAGATTGTGATTTAAAAAAAAGATTTTGAACTTTGCCGTATACTGCTAATGTTTGTAATGGTGGGCATTTTTGCTTGCCTCAACTCAGCTGCCCACCTGCCACTTTGGTTCTGTTTTTGTAAATGTTGTAAACCCATGGACTGTATAGGTTAGAAGGGAATTGTGTTGGAACTTTTTGTATGGAATCGGACCAGAATATCTCCGGGACCGCCTTCTGCCGCACGAATCCCAGCGACCAATTAGATCCCACAGAGTTGGCCTCCTCCGGGTCCCGTTGACTAAACAATGTCGTCTGGTGGGTCCCAGGGGAAGAGCCTTCTCTGTGGCGGTCCTGACTCTCTGGAACCAGCTCCCTCCGGAGATTAGAACTGCCCCCACCCTCCTTGCCTTCCGTAAACTCCTTAAAACTCACCTCTGCCATCAGGCATGGGGGAACTGAAGCATTCCCCCCCTCCCCCGGGCCTATACAATTTATGTATGGTATGTCTGGTTTAATTAATGGGTTTTTTAATTTTTTAAAATTTATTAGATTTGTTGTGAATTGTTTTATTACCGTATATGTTGTGAGCCGCCCCGAGTCTACGGAGAGGGGTGGCATACAAATTTAATAAACAAACAAACAAACAAACAAACAAACAAACAAACAAACAAATAAATAAATAAATGTTGGCAATGTTTATGTAGGGCTTCTTTGAGACTTGAAAGGTCTTGGATTTGATCTGAGGATTCCTGCAGGATGAAAAGACTGATAGGCTGGACTAGACCAGTTTCTGAACCTCAGCAACTTAAGATGGATGGACTCCATGCAGGAGATTTCTAGCAGGGGTGAAATTCACTTTCCTTCTCTATTGGTTCACAAATTGCGCAGATGCTGAAAATCGTAGCAAAAAAGGGACATCATAACATCTGTGTGGGTGATTGGGGCTTCACGCAGTTGCCCCTACTGTATCGTGCAAGCCGGATACTTGGCTGTATTTCAGGAGTATCAATCCACCAATCTTAAAGTTGGTGAGGGTTTGAGTCTAGATCAGAAGTGTCAAATTCGCCGCCCCCACAGGCTGAATGTGCCATGCCTTGGCTAAGCCCACCTCTGTTTTAGCTAAGGGGAAAAAAATTGTCATATGTCACATGACGACGTGATGATGTGGGTTTGACACCCCTGGTCTAGACCATAAATTGATAATCCAACTCTCCTTTTAAGATCTATTCTCTTGGGCAAAACAGACTGCTACAAGTCAGTTTAGTGCCTATGTGATACCCTTGCGAGAGAAGATCTTCCAAACATTTTTGAACATTTTGATATCACCACAATGTTTTATTCACTATTAATGGTTGTTTTATGCTGTTTTAAGACACTTCCACATGAAGTTTATGAGGTTGGGGTATTTTTGTTGTGTGTTTGTGTTGTGTGTTTGTGTGTTTTGCTGCTGCTCCTGGATTGGCTCTGTACCGATCATGCTACACCACTTGGCAGGAGATCAACTGTGGGCAAAAGTTTGGAAGATGTCAGATGGCTTTTTTCCTTGCTGCTGTTGCAGCAGAATTTTTTAACAACTCAGGACAAGACAACAATTTTTGCTTTCTGTTCTCAGGACTTTTAGTGGGTAGAAGGGAAGACAATGAAAGGTCAATTTCAAATTTCTTGGAGGAAATGAACTGAAGCAATAGTAAAGTGGAAATACTGTATCTCTATTCTCACTATTTTGTCCATAAAATGTGCGTGGACGTATATTCTGTACTCCTGACAAACAATGTGAAAAACAAACTCACATCACTTTGAGTTCCATCATGGAAGAAAGGCTAAGGCGCAGAAAACAGACTGATTATTTGCAGAACTGAATGAAACACTTCTTACCTAAGGGAAACGCTTGCGTTTTTTCCCTATCTGGACAATTGCTTGCATCATTAAAACACCCACTCCCATCAACATCTATTACTGCATTTTTCAGAGTATAAGATGCACCTTGCCCTCCCTAACAGGGGGTGGAAATGTCAGTATGTCTTATACACCGAATACAGCCATTTTTGGCTTCCCGAAGCCCCACCTCCTTATCCCATTTTTGTGAAAAATGGGTCTGTTTTTCGCAAACATGGGGTGTGAAGAGAATTTGAGAGGCCTGCAGAGAGCTCCTGGGGACTGGGGGGAAGGCAAAAATGGGGCATTTTTGCCTTCCGCCAGCCCCCAGGAGCTCTCTTCAGGCCTCTCAAACTCTCTTCACACCCCATGTTAGCAAAAAAGGGTGAAATATGGGCCACATTTTACAAAAATTGGAGTGTTTTTGTCTTCCCTCAGTCTTCAGGAGCATTCTGCAGCTTCCTAAATCCTCTGCTTGCCCTGTTTTTCGCAAAAACGGGTGAAAAATGGGTCCATTTTTCTGGGGGCTGAGGGAAGGAAAAAACTTCTTTTCTTACTTACCTCCTTGAAATCTTGGTGCATCTTATACACCTGCGTGTCTTATAGTCTGAAAAATACGGCAATTTGCTCCACAGGCACCATGGTAACTTGCTAAGCATAGAACAGTTCAATTTCATTCCCCAATAATTTTACACAAAAAGGTGGGATAAGCATGTGGAGTTATGAGAGGAGAAAGAACGTTGTAACTGTACTAGTACTCTTAACACATCTGGAAGGCTGTTCTGTTTTGAAAAGAAATCTTTATTAGGGATGCTGTGATTATTTTCCTTGACCCCTTGAGAGAAAACTCATTTCTCTTTGCACCATCATTGGTGTTGTGGTTAGCTCTGGCCCAGCTCCTGCCCCAAGGAATGTGCAGGTGGATGTGGGGGAGACATCCATATGCCGCAGGTCTGTTTTGCTCCCAATGGAATCTGCTGATGAAGCCTCCTCTGACCAAGGCAGCATGAGTGACAGGGAAGAGGGGAGTTTGGCAGACAGCCCAGGAGGAGATTAGTCATCTGTATCATCTTTGGATTCTGAACAAGAATTAATGACACATCCACGCATGTGTAGAGTGATGCATAGGAGACAACAACTAAAGGATTATTACAAGAGAAAATGAGGCCACCTGTGATTGGGTGGGGCTCCAGTAATTAGGGCTGATGCTATAAATAGCAGCGTGTGGGTTTGGCCATTGTGAGTATCTGATTGCAGTTCGTCAGGAATCCTGTGTTGCTGGTTTCTGGACTTTGTTGATTTTTCATGCTTTTGAAAACAAAGCAGAGCAACGTGTGTGTCACTTCGTTGGAAGAAGAAGGGGTGTGAAGTTTCTTCACAGCTGCTAGCTAAGTACTTAATGACTTCTTAAGGGAAATTGTACAGACTACCTGGTTGTTTCGGCAGAAAAATTGGCATTTGCATCCTCTGTACACATCGGGTGTATATCTCTGTTGAATCACTTTGCAAAGCTGCATGGAAGAAATGAAAAATGCTGTGCTATGTTCCTTCTTCTCTTTGCAGAGATACAGAAATGGAAGGAGACACCAGCAAGGATCCTTACTCTGCGCAGGTACTATTTGCTTATTGTGGACACCAACATTTCCTTCTGAATTAATACTGGAAACAGCTTTCTGATAATATCTAAAGCAGGGGTCCTCAAACTTGGCAACTTTAAGACTTGGGAACTTCAACTCCCAGAATTCTCCAGCCAATTATGCTGGCTGGAGAATTCTGGGAGTTGAAGTCCACAAGTCTTAAAGTTGCCAAGTTTGAAGACCTCTGATTTATTTGGTCATTGAATTTAATAGGACACAACTTCTGCTTTCACAAAGCCTCATTTCCTGTTTTTCTATGTGAGTCACTGTTTGATTTGTGTCTTTTGATTAGAAACAGAATTGATTCCTTTGTAAGTTAATTATTCTGTATAGCTGCATAAGATTGATTCGCTGATCTAGGTAGATGGATGGATAACAGCTTTTCTCAGAAAAAGAAGAAAAAGACAGGGAAAAAAAACCAAGCACACTTTATTAATGCAACTTCTACATAGAAACATAGAAACATAGAAGTCTGACGGCAGAAAAAGACCTCATGGTCGATCTAGTCTGCCCTTATACTATTTTCTGTATTTTATCTTAGGATGGATATATGTTTATCCCAGGCATGTTTAAATTCAGTTACTGTGGATTTATCTACCACGTCTGCTGGAAGTTTGTTCCAAGGATCTACTACTCTTTCAGTAAAATAATATTTTCTCATGTTGCTTTTGTGTCCCCTTGTTCTTGTGTTCACTTTCCTATTAAAAACACTTCCCTCCTGAACCTTATTTAACCCTTTAATATATTTAAATGTTTCGATCATGTCCCCCCTTTTCCTTCTGTCCTCCAGACTATACAGATTGAGTTCATTAAGTCTTTCCTGATACGTTTTATGCTTAAGACCTTCCACCATTCTTGTAGCCCGTCTTTGGACCCGTTCAATTTTGTCAATATCTTTTTGTAGGTGAGGTCTCCAGAACTGAACACAGTATTCCAAATGTGGTCTCACCAGCATTCTATATAGCGGGATCATAATCTCCCTCTTCCTGCTTGTTATACCTCAAGCTATGCAGCCAAGCATCCTACTTGCTTTCCCTACCGCCTGACTGCACTGTTCACCCATTTTGAGACTGTCAGAAATCATTACCCCTAAATCCTTTTCTTTTGAAGTATTTGCTAACACAGAACTGTCAATACAATACTCACATTGCTGACTTCTGAAGTCTTTTAATAGCTAACAATTTTTTAAAAAATCATATTAAAACCACTCCAATCTAAGTGGAGCATCCAGAGCAATATCTCTTTAAGGGCTCTTAAAAGTTTAAATATTAACACATTTATTTCTTCCATAAGCTTTCATGGACTACAATTAATTCATCAGGTTGTTTAGCTGTTTTGCTTATTTTTTAAATACAACTGTACTTTAAACAACTACACATCTAACCTTATACTATGCCTAACTTTGGTAGCCGTAATCAATAAAATTTAAAGATTTTAAGTTATAATAAAGTTCGAAAAGTATTTATATTACTTGATTTTCCCTACTGCTGTGCTACTTTCTAGAAATTCCGCACATGGATTCTTCATCATTTCATTTATTATTTCCAAAGTGATTTTCACTCCCATACATATGTAGTCATCAGCTAGTAAATTTAACCTGACAGTATGATTCTTATTTCTAGTTTCATGGGTGATTTTTAAGCTTTAATGAAGAATCTTCAACAAATCCAAAGTATGTTGCAGAGAAATGAAGTGTCCGCCTGAAGACTTTAAGTATTTCCTTATAGGAATTGCTTCTGATAAAAAAGCTTGGATAATAAATAATTTTCTTTTATGCTATTTTCTTATAAGTGATAATGTTTAAAAAATTGATTCACTTGCTGGAGAAAGGAATGCATGTGAAACATTTTGATTCAATAAAAGATTATATTGTTGCTGTGCTCTTAAAGTCCTTGAGCTGTGCATTTTTGCCTTTGTTCCCCATTGGTTCCTGTTCTGTCGGGCTCTCTGGTAGACTTCTCCCACAAATTCACAGGTACAAATTTCAGACACACACACATGTTTGAAAATTCAAAACAATGTTCTTTATAATGAAAATTCACTTAAACCAAGCCCTCTTTTGGTATAGCAAAGAACACTTGTCTCCAAACAAACTGGTAATTTGTACAAGTCCCTTATCAGTTCTGTGACACTTAGCTTGCAGCTGTGAGGCAATTCACAGTCCTTCTTCTTTCACAAAGTGAAACACACTTTGCTCTGGTTTAGTTTCAAAGCGGGGGAAAATCAGCACACAAAAAGTCAAAGTCAGTAAAGCAGTCATGAAACACAAGGATCAGATAATCCTCTACAATGGCCAAACACACAGGCTGCTATTTATAGCAGCCTCACTAATCACCACAGCCCCACCCAACCACAGGTGGCCTCATTTTCTTTGATAATAATCTCTCAATTGTTGCTGCCTATGCATCGCTCTCCGCATGCCTGGCTGTATCATTAACTCTTGTTCCGAATCCAAGGAGGAGCTAGATAATTGATCTCCTGAGCTGTTTGCCACACTCTCCTTCTCCCTGTCACTCATGTCTTCTTGGTCAGAGGAGCCTTCATCATCAGATTCCACTGGGGGCAAAACAGGCCTGCAGCATGTGGATGTCTCCCCCACATCCACAGTCCTTGGGGCAGGAGCTGGGCCAGAGCTAACCACAACAGTTCCTGTCACATCAAAAATTTAAAAAGCTGCAGAATTGTTTCTTTAGAAATTGGGAAAGTCACAGCAGTAGATCATACTGAATAGTATTTAGCATTCCCCCCAATATAATACAGAATTAATTTTAAAATATTTTTCTTCTTGCCTTTCTTCCTTCTCTAAGGATCCTGTGAATTTAGATGAGATGATCTTCCATCCAGAGGAGGTGAACATGGAATATATTCTGAAGGAAGATAAAATGGATAGCTCTATACAACAGTAAGGGTCAAAACACATCTATAACAGATTTTATATGGTGATAAAACAGAAGGGAAAGGAATAGTTTCCAGTTCCGGTGGGGCCAGGAACTTCTAAAGCAAGAGAGACATTACAGATGTATTCAAGAACTTAAAACCCAATTTGAATTCTGAGCCTCCATTATCCATTAATCCGTGTGTTAAAGAACAAAGGAAACAGCTACCCAGACTATGTTTTATAACAGACCCTTGTGGACCCTCTCCCAACGATCAGCAGCCACCCCAAACACCCCTCCTCTTGTGCCATGCTCCCCTGCTACTCATACCACCCCCTTGCTCCTTCTCCCACCTGACAGAAGCCACTTAACTGTCCGCTGGCCTGCTTTTGAGCTCCCTGGGACTTGTAACTTCCTACAGGCTTCCCCACTGATTTTGATTGTTGAAAAACAGGCAGAAAGTTGTAAGACAGTGCTTGATTAATGACTTAGGAACTACTCTTAACGATGTGCCAGAGATTGCCATTGCTAAGTGGTGGGGCCTTGTGACATTGTGCTTTGCAGCTGAATGGAACAGAACAGCCGCATCACTTAATGATTGAAATTCTGGCCCCAATTGCCCTTGTAACACAAGGACTGCCTGTACCATTATGACAAGATGGAGTTGAACCTGGACTCATTTAATAATAGCAATAGCATTTAGACTTATATACTGCTGCATAGTTTACACAATTGAATTGAATTGAATTACATTTATTTGAGTTCTATGCTGCCCAATCCCGTAGAAATCAGGGCAGCTTACAACAATATAATACACAATAAAATACAATAATAAAAAACATCATGCTTAGCTGATGGGACCTGGAGCAGGCCAACCCTGTGAGATCTTATTGGTCTCTATAGGGCAGGAGACAGTTCCGAAGATAGTCTGGTAATAACCAACACCTTGAATTGTGAATCAATTATTGCCCCCCAAAATCTGGGTCCTCATTTTACCCACCTCGGAAGGATGGAAGGCTGAGTCAACCTTGAGCTGGTGGTGAGATTTGAACTGCTGAACTACAGCTAGCAGTTAGCTGAAGTAGCCTGCAGGGCTGCACTCTAACCACTACGCCACACCGGCTCTTAATAATAATGGACAAGCAAAAGGATATTTAATTAATTAATAATGGACAAGCTAAAGGATATTTAATTAATTAATAATGGACAAGCTAAAGGATATTTAATGCATGTAGGAACCCTATTATTATTATTATTATTATTATTATTATTATTATTATTATTATTATTAGATTTGTATGCCGCCCCTCTCCGTAGACTTGGGGCGGCTCACAACAATAATAACACAATATATAACAAATCTAATAATTAAAAGTCACTAAGAACCCCTTGTTAAAAAGAAAACATACACACAAACATACCATGCATACCCATATTCCTGGTAGGTACTTTTGTGTCACTAGAATTCAGTGAACTACGATCTGTGTCCTTAGGAATGCTCACTCTTTTTCTTTGTATTGTTATTGATGCGACAGGACATCTGATGATGTGACATCAATGACGGAAGCTGATGTCGAATCCGGTAGAAGAGTGATTTCTACTGAAGAGGATCCTTTCATAGAGCCTTTTGTAGATGAAGATCAATACTTTCCACAGGAGCCCTCAGATACAAATTCTTTGTTTAATGAGTTGAATGAGGCTATTGCAACACTTAACAAAATGTCTGGATCCCATTATCAAGAAAGGATAGATGATTTTGGTTTTCAACAAGAGCCCTTGGATCATGAAAGTTCTCAACAAAATATAATGCCTCTGTTTCCAACAAAAGAATGCTCAACAAACAAAACCGTACGAAATAGAACTTCTGAAGTGGCTATATCAGAAGCTGGAGGTTATTTTAGAGAAGTACCACTTTGTGTACAAGGTAGAGATCTTGAGATGAAGAGAGCTATTTTTTCTAAAATCAGAAAGGAAGCCAAAACTACAGAGCCCACACTGAGAGAAAGGTTTGCTTCTGTGACTCAACCTTTTGTTTATTCGCACTTGACAATACAGGTCAGTGACTACAAGAAAAGCCCCATTGAAAGTGGGATTCAATTTTTAGAAGGGGAAACCCAAGCTGAACATAAGAAGAAAGTTTTAGAACACAATGATACCATTCAGGTTCCACAATTATCCACTGACGAAGGTGTGGCAAACCAGTCTGCAAAAATGAAAATCCCAGAAAGAAAGGTGTCTCAGACTCAGCATCCTCTACTGAAAAAGATGCCATCAGAGAATTTTATGCCCAAGGTGGCTCTACCCAAGTTACCTGCAGAGCATAATCCAAGCAGTCAGTTACAGAATATGTTTAGACCAGGAATGGACACAGAATTTGCTGAAAGACTAAAGCTGTACTCATCAGAAGGCAGAAAAGAAAGGTGGATTGGTCCCTCTGAGTATAAGAAAAACCAAGCGATCAGTGCGGAATTTAAGGAAGAAACCAGAGTTAGAACAGAAGTTTGTGATTGCCAAATGATTAAAGAAACTTCTAAAGACATGGCCATTCTGTATTCTCATCCAGATCACTTTTATAATGTGCTATTTGTAGGAGACACTAATGTTGGCAAAACTTCCTTTTTAAACAAGTTTCAAAATGATTCTTTTGCAGCAAAAGTGACTGCAACGATAGGTATGAATTGTGCTTGAAAATCATTTGAAAATATATAGGTTTTTTCTTTTGAAAAGTCTGGTTTCGGATTTTTGTTTCTTTGATTTTGTTTTGTCTAAGCCTCTTTTAATAGCACTATCAGATTTGGGTTACAGAAATTCAGATGACCAATAAATGCAAGTGTCATTTTAATGTAATATTACATTAATAATGGCAATAATAATACTAATAGTTGTTTTTGTTGTTATTCAAACGTAACCCAAGAGGATGCAAATAACTTTTAGCTGGAACTATTCTATAACAAAATAGGATTTTTTAAAAAGAGAAAAGACAAACATTTTAGCTAAATGGAGCTAAACAACTCCTTCAATACCTTGAAGGAAAACAGAAAGGCTTTGTGCATGCGCAGAGAACTCAAATGGTGGCATCTGGGCAGGTGGGCGGAGCCTCACACTCCCTTTGCAACTGGCTCTCCTATGACTGACAGGCATGAGCAAACCAGTAGCATTTCACTTGTGGAGGCATCTTCAAACCAACACGGCCCTTTTACTGTAAGTGCCAGGATATGCTATATAAATAATGCAGAGTGAATTCCTTTTGTCCTGGCACTTTTGTTACTTAAGTAGGCATTCTGATAAATAATGAAAAACATTATTTTGTTCTTCTGTTTATCTAATGTTGTCCCTTTCTTGTATTATAATACGACTGCACAACCATGCTTTAATTTGAACTGTACACACTTTTAAAAGAAAACATAGGCAGGATGGGTATCTTCTTTACATTATCTCATTTCTCCTAGGAGGATTTTGCATAAGTTTCCATTTCTTTTCTTTTTAATGGTATAGTTAACACGAAAGACAATCCAAAGACATTCTCTGCCTGCAAATAGCAATGCTAGGTAAAACTTTGATTTTATTAACAGCTGCAAAATGATTGATCTTCAATATATATTTTGCATATACAGTGTTCCCTCGATTTTCGCGGGTTCGAACTTCGCGAAAAGTCTATACCACAGTTTTTCAAAAATATTAATTAAAAAATACTTTGCGGTTTCCCCCCCTATATCACGGTTTTTCCCGGCCGATGACATCATATGTCATCACCAAACTTTCGTCCACCTTTAATAAACATTTTTTAAAATAAACTTTACTAAAGAAACATGGTGAGTAATAATCTAAATGGTTGCTAAGGGAATGAGAAATTGCAATTTAGGGGTTTAAAGTGTAAAGGGAAGGCTTGTGATACTGTTCATAGCCAAAAATAGTGTATTTACTTCCGCGTCTCTACTTTGCGGAAATTCAACTTTTGCAGGCGGTCTCGGAACGCATCCCCCGCGAAAATCGAGGGAACACTGTATATATATTGAAGATCAATCACTGATTGATCAATGCAGCATATAAATCCAATTAATAAATATTCTATTCCTATCTGTAAAATTCCTGCTTGTATTCCTCAGGGTTTTTGTTTTGTTTGAGGCTTGACCTGAATCCTGTTGTAAATGATTGCATTGTATTCTGTAGGAATGGACTATCGGATCAAAAACCTGATTTTGGATAGCAAATGCTTTGCTTTGCGTCTGTGGGACACAGCTGGCCAAGAAAGGTAGTATAAAGGCTGCAAAAAAATAAGCAAAATCTCAATTCACTTAAGGGCTGAGTGATTGACTTAATGACTATGTGATTTGCTTAACAAACACTGGTTTACTTAATAACCACAGTAAAAGATGGTTGCAAAATTGGATCCGATCATGTGATAGATTTGCTTAACAACCAAAATTCTCCATTGTTTCTATTGTCATAAGTTCAGGACTACCTGTATAAGATTTAGTTTCAGGGCTTTCAGGTAATTCTTGTACTCTTATTCTGCTTTTTAAGAATCTTCGTTAAAGTGAGGTCTCCAGAACAGTACTTATGAGGCCCTTGCCAATGTAGCAGAATACTTAGATTCTGTGATTCAGAAATTATCTATCCATCTATCCTAAAATAGTTCTGGTTTTGCATTGGCATCGTTCAGTCTTGAAAGACCATGGTATCATGCTCTAGATTCCCCATAGTTCTGGTACAGTTTATGAAATTTGTAGCTTTGTATGCTTTAAAAGATACTGTATGTCATAGTCCAGTGATGGGTGCCACAGCTGGCACGCGAAACCATATCTGCTGGCACACGAGCTGTTGCCCTAGCTCAGCTCCAACGTGCATGTATGTGCTGGCCAGCTGATTTTTGGCTTGCACAGAGGTTCTTGGAGGGTGTTTTTGGCTTCCAGAGAGCCTCCAGTGGGATGGGGGAGGGCATTTTTGCCCTCCCCCAGCTCCAGGCAAGCCTTTGGAGTCTGGGAAGGGTGAAACATAAGCCTACTGGGCCCACCAGAAGTTGGGAAACAGGCTATTTCTGGCCTCCAAGGGGTGGGGGGAGTTGTTTTTGCCCTCCCCAGGCACTGAATTATGGGTGTGGGCACTCGCGCATACATGATAGCGTGCACCCACACTCTTTCGGCACCCGAGGAAAAAAAGGTTCGCCATCACTGTCATAGTCATAGTATGTGCATATATGCATACAATATTCCTAACAGCAAACCCCCCCCCCCCCTTTACAACCCTGTAATCCCTTCATTTGGGGTAGAGCTGAGCATTTACTGGATGGATGCCATGCAGAGTTCACAGTACGGTAGATATTTTTTCTTTGAGCCCTAGGAGAGAAATATCTGCCTCTACCTAGGGAATGACCCCTCAACCTTCCGAATGGGAAGCAAGCATCTTTACCACTAGGCAAACATTTTGATCTATTCCTAACAATAACAACATATTAAATATATTAAGCAACATGTTTTCAATGGGAAAGTGAACACAAGAACAAGGAAGCACAATCTGAGGTTAGTTGGGGGAAAGATTAGAAGTAATGTGAGAAAATATTATTTTACTGAAAGAGTAGTAGATGCTTGGAACAAACTTCCAGCAGACGTGGTTGGTAAATCCACAGCAACTGAATTTAAACATGCCTGGAATAAACATATATCCATCCTAAGATAAAATACAGGAAATAGTATAAGGGCAGACTAGATGGACCATGAGGTCTTTTTCTGTCGTCAATCTTCTATGTTTCTATGTAACATATAAACTCTAAAGAGATTTTTCCTTCTATTTAAAATACAATAACAATACAATACAACAACAATATAATAACAATAACAATTGTTAAAGTAAATTAGGTTTCAAGAAATGGAAAAGAAAATGTATGATAAATTTTAATTTTTTTATCATACACAATCACACACACAAATCATTATGTATGGTATGAACACACGCATGTACAGTATGCACATATTTATGAAAAAATAACCCATATTTCCTGACAGATACCACAGTGTCACCAAGCAGTTTTTCCGAAAAGCTGATGGAGTTGTTTTGATGTATGATATCACCTCAGAATACAGTTTTAAAGATGTACGGTACTGGCTGAACTGCGTCCAGGTAAACAATAAACAGCTATGTTCCATTGTTGTTTAATCTCAGTTTTTTACATTTTGATTTGGATGATTCTTAGAAATTTGAAACCATTTGAATAGAAAAATACTGGTTACTTGGTTTGCTTCTGACAATAAATAGTGTTTATTGCTTTGATAAATACATTAAAATAGTCATGGAGCAGAACTTTGAAATTTGTGTAGCTCAAAGGTGCTTTTTGAAAAGGCAACTGGATTTTGTTTTTTTTCCTTGAGGAAAATGTTTCCCTTGTCAATCAATAAACCTTTTCAGTTCTGACTTTATTTGAATGATTAAATCAGAACTGAAGACGTTTCTTGCGTGAGAACTCTCTCCTTCTCTCATATATCATATATCTTTTCTTCCTTCATATATCTTCTCCTCTATTTTTATATCTTCTCTTTATATATAATACTTCATGCCTATTCTCTTCAATATGTATTGTGCATTGGACTAACTAACTAACTAACTAACTAACTAACTAGCTAACTAGCTAGCTAACTAGCTAACTAGCTAACTAGCTAACTAACTAGCTAACTAGCTAACTAGCTAACTAGCTAACTAGCTAACTAGCTAACTAGCTAACTAGCTAACTAGCTAACTAGCTAACTAGCTAACTAGCTAACTAGCTAACTAGCTAACTAGCTAACTAGCTAACTAGCTAACTAAATACATAATTAAGAAGTAAATAAATCCAGTTGCCTTTTCAAAAAGCATCTTTGAGGCAACCATGACTTGCACAACTGAGAATCTTCATAGAAATGGTTTGATTTGATTTGCATGGTCTATGATTTATGTGGTTGTGAAACAAAACATTGACAATTGTACAATAAACCATTGTCAAAACAACTATTTGTAAACTCGCCGTTGTTTTAAATGTTATAAACAATTAGGCAATTAAAAGTAGACCTTGCTTATTTTACATTGCCAAGTAAATGAGTATATTGTGTTTTTTAATGGTTAAGAAACCTAATCCAGATAGATTTTCTTGTATTGTTGTTGAAAGGTTTAACAAAGCATTTTGATTTCATTTCATATCTGAAGAATTCTGTGCTTCCTCATAGGAAGGAGCTGGAGCTGGAGTTGTCGTCCTTCTGCTTGGTAACAAAACAGACTGTAGTGCGGAACGGAGAGTATCTGTAGAGAATGGAACATACTTGGCCAAGGTCCATCTCCCTGCTTTTCTCTTGTCATTTTAATTACTTTTCCACTAATGGTAAAAATAAACTAATGCTATCTGGAAGCATTTGCCATTAATTTAATTAATTTAAATATTAATTTAAATTTAATTTAACTAAACATTAATACATTATTTAATAAATTATATGATGAAATGTTAAATTAATGATAACAAATTAATGTCCAAATGCTGAGCATGGCCCTAACTCTTATCCAAGATTTACCCTTTGCAGGGGAAATAGAAACAAATTAGTAGTATAAGCTATATTGATGGCATACTAAAACAGGCTACCAAAGCTAAAAAGGAGGATAGAGATTTGTACCTATTCTGCCGGCGTGTTTCAACTGCCCGTAATTACAGGGTAATTATTCCAGGAAGACACACACCACACGATAAAAGGAAAACCCAAAAGTTTTTATAAACAGAAAAACAGAAACACCTCCCTTTTTAAATGTCAAAGGGATTTTCTGGTACACACAAAGCACAGGTTAAATGCAATCCAATTGCTCACCCAATAACTGGGAAATTGAGTCCAATTCTAAAGTCCAGAGAGTCCACACACAATCTCGAACAGCACAAAAACCACGATCTTGATGAAACAATGAATCAGATAAACGGCCACAAGGCTAAACCAGCACGCTGTTCTTTTTATCTGTAGCATTAATTACAGCAGCCCCACCCAACCACAGGTGGCCTCATTTTCTCTTGTAATAATCCTTCAGTTGTTGTCTCCTATGCATCACTCTATGAATGCATGGGTGTGTCATTAATTCTTGTTCAGAATCCAAGGATGATACAGATTATTGATCTTCTCCTGGGCTGTCTGCCAAACTCTCCTCTTCCCTATCACTCACGCTTCCTTGGTCAGAGGAGGGTTCGTTGGCAGATTACATTGGGAGCAAAACAGGCCTGCGGCATGTGGATGTTTTCCCCACATCCACCTGCACATTCCTTGGGGCAGGAGCTGGGCCAGAGTTAACCACAACAGTACCTGCATTTCATTGACATTGGCAAGTGGTTCATTTCAATCAAATTACTTGCCAATGACAAGACCTTTTTTGGGGATCCAGTTTTTCTACTTAAAACCATATAAAACAAGAATAGAACCATTTGACAAATGTCCACTGTTATATATTGCATCTTCCAAATAAAATAGCAAGACTGAAAGTTGAATTCAAGTTTGGTATAATTAAGTATAAAATCTATCAGTTCAAAAAAAAAGTATGGGTTCCTTATCACGGTTTCTTATATTTTTGTGCTAGGTGTATGGGCTTCCATTTTATGAATGCAGTGCTGCTTCGGGTTACAATATCACAGAATCCATAGTACAGTTAGTCAGGTGAGTAATTAGTGCCAGCTTTAAAATTCATACATTTCTTATTCAAAAACCAACAACAGCAGAGATCTTCCTACACAGTGAATGAATTAGTGAAATTGTCAAGGGCAAAAATATCAGGGAATAATGAATGAATCAAAGTTTATTGTGTGTTAACACTCTTTACAAGAATCTGTTAAGTGGTAAGGAGTGTGCAGAGTAACCCTTAAATTACCAAGGATGTACTGAGGAAACGTGGAGGTGGCAGATATCCAGCTGGTAGCCCAGAGATACAAATAGTAATTCAGATAACCAGATACATTAAGTACGGTATATAAATATTATTTACTTTGACAAATAGCTTAGTCAAGAATAATCTTAGTCATACATAATTATATCAGTCAATACTCACAATACATATACAATATTAGACTAGACTAGAATAGAATAGAATTCTTTATTGGCCAAGTGTGATTGGACACGCAAGGAATTTGTCTTGGTGCATAAAAGAAAATATAGATTTGTCAAGAAATATGGTACAGCACTTAATGATTGCCATAGGGGTCAAATAAGCAATGAAGAAACAATCAATATAAATAAAAATTTTAGGATACAAGCAACAAGTAACATACAGTCCTAGGTGGGAGGACATGGGAGATAGGAATGATAAGAAAAAACTAGTAGAAATAGAAGTGCAGACTTAGTAAAATGTTTGACAGTGTTGAGGGAATTATTTGTTTAGTAGAATGCTGGTGTTCAGGAAAAAAACTGTTCTTGTGTCTAGTTGTCTTGGTGTGCAGTGTTCTGTAACGACATTTTGAGGGTAAGAGTTATTATAAGCCTCTCTCAATACATTAAACAATACTATAAGCCTTACTTACAAAATATATTAAACTATCGTTTAAACACACAGTTCTACAGCATAGTGACACAGACAAACCAGAAATAGCAGAGAGTAATGAGAGAGAGAGAGAGAGAGAGAGAGAGAGAGAGAGAGAGAGAGAGAGAGAGAGAGAGAGGCTTCTGGCTCCCTCTTATGGCTATCTGCAACACTAACTCTTAAAGCTATAGTGTTATAATTCATTTAAACATACATTGATAGTTTGTTTATATATTGCCAAACCTAACTAGTTATGCACACAGTACTAACATGAACTACTAACACTCAAGGCAAATTGGTGGTATATAAAAGTCAATGGAATTCAAAGTGGGCTGGACTTAGATCTCTTGTGGGCATGAAGGGACTGATGATGTGCTTGATCCTTCCATTGGGCCCAATCTGGATATCTTCTACCAAAAATTTGTTGAATATTCATTGTGGAATACAATGACATCAGTTATACCCATAGTGTCAAGATTGACTAAAGCTTGGCTATTTTTATTAAAGGGGAGAATGTGTGTGAATTTCAGTACTTTATACTTTTTGTTTAAGGATGAAAGAGACTTCAAATGGTCTCAGAAATATTGGAAAATATAGTATGCAAAACAGTCTACAGACTATTTGTTTCTGTATTTATAATAGGTTGATGAAAATTCAGGAAGACCAATTAAAAAAGAAGGCTCTAGACTTGCCAGTGGAACTTAAAAACAAGAGAAGTTGTTGTTTATAAAGTAGAAAAGACTAATGACTGTTGATCTTCGCAAACACTGTGTGACTGTGTAAATTGTTTGCCCTTTTGAATCTGGATTGAATCCAACTTGTATAGTTTCAGAGGTTTTGCCACTCAGATGAAAATTGAGGATGGTCATCACTTTACAGATTTACTCTGTTACTCTGTTACTCTGTATCCCCGACCTGTTCTTTCCACTACAGATTCTCAAATTGTTCTCCATTGGAAATTTGCCAAACAATTATGAAATCAACTCTATTTCCCCTGCAGCTAGCCATCTAATTCAATAGATCTCGTTTAGGATTTGGGATTTCTATAATAATGCTACAGGTCAGTTAGATCGCTCATTAAAATACACCCGTCAAAGAGACAATTATCTGTGCTCTGCTGTAGGGACTGACATCTTCAGAAACTGTATTGAAAACAGTGCCGGTGTTTGGGGGGAAATGTTTATTTCATACTGGTGTGAGTTACGCATATGTTTTCGATGGTGGAACAAGAACAACAACAAATACTGGTTTTAAAAAAAATAATGGAAGAAGTATTGGACTTTGAGATTGGATGAGGGAACCACTTATAATTCTTCGTATAGCCACAATATTTCACAATTTTTGCTGTATTGTCTCCCACCCCATCCCTGTTTATATCTGTCTGTTTTTGTTCATATAGAAAAATATCTCAAAGTGTCTCCTGAACTTACTAAATGCTTTGTAATAGGAAGGCTGGCCTCATATGCATCCTACAGAACTAATAGTCCACAAGGATCATTCTGGAAATGTTGACTACTTGAATTTCTTGCAGCAGTGAGCTTTTAATGGTTGTGGTAATATATTCATCCCTTGCTCAGTTCAGCATATGACAGTGCATTTTCAGATTTGGAGCTTTAAGATGAGTGGATTTGAACTCCCAGAATTTTCAATCCGCATGCTGGGAATTGAAGTCGACCCATCTTAAAGTTGCCAAGTTTGAGAACTACCAGCATGTGTTGTGTTTATTTAAGTTTCCCACTCTCTTTCTCTCTCTAATACAGTTTCCTCGGCTTATTAATACAATTTGGTGGGTCTTTTGTGATTTCCAACTGATGGTAAAGAAGATTTTAATGTGTTGCTTATTATTCTGTTCTGCATATCATATCACGGTGTGTATTCTTCTGTTTATGACATCCTTGTGCTGACAAATATTGGCATAAGAACGATAAAGGATGCAGGCATTGCACTGCCACTAATGTATAATATTTCTTTTATACTGCACCAATTTCATTTGTAAGTATATGATATCCATGTACAGTTGCAGTTCATAGACCTTTAAAATAAAGTACTCTATTCCTAATACACAGTCCAGTTTGTTCTCTCCATAGAATTTTAATGACATGCAAGGGGGGGGGAGCAGGGGGCTGGAGAGAGAGTTATTCTACCCTTGCCATTGTGTTTTAACTTGTTTTAATTTGTTCCCTGCCATTGGTGTCCTGAGTATGTAGCCATAAATGGTGGATTCAAAGCTCTAAGGTGAAGCTTTGCACTTATTTCCTAGGAACTCTTGGGCATTTATTTATTTATTTTAGGAAATTACTATTATTATTATTATTGTTATTATTATTATTTATTAGATTTGTATGCCGCTCCTCTCCGAAGTATTGCTGCCTGTTCGCATTATGATGACTCAAGGCGGCTTAAAAGAATATAAAAACCTCATATATAAAACAATAAAACTAATAAAAGAGAATTATCACATAATAAATTAATAAAATAATATATTAATAGAGCTGGGGTGGCGCAGTGGTTAGAGTGCAGCACTGCAGGCTAATTCAGCTAACACTGCTAACAGTAGTTCAGCAGTTCAAATTTCACCACCAGCTCAGGGTTGGCCCATCCTTCCATCCTTCCGAGGTGGGTAAAATGAGGATCCAGATTGTTGGGGGAAATATGCTGATTCTGTAAACCGCTTAGAGAGGGCTGTAAAAGCACTATGAAGTGGTATATAAGTCTAAATGCTATTGCTAAATGCTATATTAATATAATAACCTCCCACCCCAGATAGATAGATAGATAGATAGATAGATAGATAGATAGATAGATAGTAATTTTCTTGCAATTGTATGGAAATAGATCGCATTGCTTTTTTATATGATTGTTAATGTTTGTTTTATTTATTTATTTATTACTTAGATTTGTATGCCGCCCCTCTCCGAAGACTCGGGGCGGTTTTCCAGCCTGGCTTACAGCCTTTGGGACTTCATAGGGAATATTACCAACTAAATCAGATACTTTTAAAAAAAAAAAAAAGCTTTTTTGAGAGTAGCAAAGTTGGTCAGTGTGGGCATCAGTTATTGGCAAAAAGCAAAGCAGAATGTTACCTGTGATCCACTATCAGGAATGAGATCTTGGCCATGAGTAAGAATCCTAGGTAAATTCATCACTATTGGACCTAATGATTTTGATTGCTGCAAAATCTTCAACATAAAACAATTTCAAAATAATTTATGTTACATTCTTGAAAGATTTTTCATTTAAAAAAATCATAACAATTGAAAAACAGTAAATTAAAACATTTTGATCAAATTAGGAGAGTTTTGCCTGGGATTAAAAACAACTACATTGGTGTGTACATTGGCCAATCTTGAGGAGATGCCTATATTTTCTATAGAACTTTGGGCGCAGAAGAGATATTAAAAATACAGGCAGTCCTTGACGTAGGACCACAATTCAGCCCAACATTTCTATTACTACATGAAACAGTTGTTAAGTGACAACCCCTCCCCCCATTTAATGACTTTTGCCACATTTTTAAAGTGAATCATTGCAATTTACGGGACTGCCTACTATGTCATACTTCCCTGTGGCCAATAAGGACCCACAGAGTTGGCCTTCTCCAGGTCCCGTCTGCCAAACAATATGGATTCGTGGTGCCACAGGGAAGAGCCTTCTCTGTGGCAGCTCAAAACCTTTGGAACCAACTGCCCTCGGAGATCTGCACTATCCCTACCGTACCAGCTTTCTGTAAACCTGGCTTTTCTGTCAGGCCTGGAACCATGAATGTTTGAATATATAAATGTTACTAGAAGGGTTATTAATTATCTATATATTTTATTTTGATATTGTAACTTTTATACTGTTTTATGTGTTGTTAGCTGCCCAGAGTCCATTGGAGTTGGATTGCATACAAATCTTGTTAAACAAACAAACAAACAAACAAACAAACAAACAAACAAACATACAAACAAATAGTTAAGTGAATCAAGCTTCCCCATTGACTTTGCTTGTCAGAAGGTCCTAAAAAATGATCACATGATTCCGGGAAACTACAACTGTCATAAATGTTGTCAAATCTCCAAATTTTGATCATGTGACCATACAGTACGGATGCTACAAGGATCAGAACTGTGAAAAACCATCATAAGCCACTTTTTTTTCAATGACATAACTTCAAGCAATCACTAAATGAATTGTTGCAAATTGAGGATTATCTGTAGACTCCTTTGGTTATCAGCTTTTTGAATGTCCCTCAAATTTATTTTGATATTAATTTACAACGTTTTGTTTTGTTTGCTACTAACCTTTTTATTCAAAGAGTTTTATGAAGCCTGTGGAATTGGACTGGCATAAAAACCCAAGTAAATAAGGGGACAAATAAATGAATGGTTCTCCACCCAAAAAGTCCTTTGCCCACTTGTTTTGGACAAGACTTGCTCCGTTGACTTCCAGATGGCTCCACATCTCTGTGCAAGGCTTTGCTAAAAGGCAATTTTAGGGCTGTTGGACAAAATATTGCATGTTTTGTGGGGGAGCCTGAAGGCACAGACAGGATGATGTGATAGATATTGCCAAGTCTTCAATTTTCAGAGAAAGGGGGATTTTAAATTAAATTGTTTGGATAATAGTGAATGGATATAATTGAATAGAATTACCATATATAAGACGCACCTTAGTTTTTGGGGAGCAAAATAGGGGGGGAATCTACCTACCATGTATTCATCTGGCTAATGTCCTTAGTCTGGTCAGCTTCAGCATATCATTTTTATCCCTTGGTTAGGGCTGAAAAAAACCTTTTTCAGAGGGAATAGCCATGAAAACAATTCTGCAAAGACTTAGGGCTGGGAAAAAACTTCTGAATAGCAATGAAAAAATCCTGCAAGCCAGGAAGATCGTTAGCACCTTGTTAGGGTTGAAAAAAAAAAGCTTAAAAAACCCCTACATTCGGAGTATAAGAAGCAGCCAAATTCCCAGCCTCCTTCAGTGGGGAAAAAGGTGCATCTTATATTCTGAAACATACGGTATGTTTACTGAGACATAAGCAGAACATTAAACTGTTTATTTATTTTATTTATTTATTTATTCATTTGTTGTTTTAATTTTAAGTGAGTCATCAATTCGCTAGTTTACTTGTGTGTTTTCTTCATCATCTGTTAATAGTACTGAATGCATAGGAGGACATAAAGAAAAGTATCAAAAGTATCTTTCTTCAGATATCAAATTGCTACAACAGAAACACATTTTTTATGGTCAACCTTGTTTGAAAAGTCTCCACTAGATGGCAGCAGCACAATTTAAAATTCATCATTTTCTGTTAAGCTTGGGCCAATTTGAATTTCTTCCAGAATTTAAATCTTTACAGTAATTTGAAAATCAACAGTAAAATTAGATCCTAATCAAAAAAACAAGTGACAATGAGTGAAATGACAGTGACAAAACTCAAATAAGTATGATAATTAGAACAACTAATTGTATCTCATATGTTGCATTTTGAGTTTCACTTCAAGTGAATCTATGGTCAAGAGTTATAGTTTCATGCAACCCAGAAAAAAAATCACAAGAAAAAAAACTGAGTACCAACTCTCTTAATTATTGTATTGCTGATGTATATACATGTTATATATTACATATATAATACATATTACATCTTCTATGTTTCTATAAGGCAACATGAGAAAGTATTATTTTACTGAAAGAGTAGTAGATCCTTGGAACAAACTTCCAGCAGACGTGGTTGGTAAATCCACAGTAACCGAATTTAAACATGCCTGGGATAAACATATATCCATTGTAAGATAAAATACAGGAAATAGTAAAAGGGCAGACTAGATGGACCATGGGGTCTTTTTCTGCCGTCAGTCTTCTATGTTTCTATGTTTCTATGTTACATATTTTAATATCTATATGCTGTAAATTTCCTTTAGATCAAAGCAGCACACGTAACATTACCTTCTTTTTTTCTATAAGCAAGATAACGGCTGACTCAAAGTGACCTATCCTGTCTCCGTAGCTAAGGATAAACTTAGGCCTAATTTTGCTGAACATTCAATTATTATCCAACCAACCACTTTAACCCGTGTGCCATACTGACTTGTTATTCTAGGCTGCTAAGGCTTTCAATGGAAGGTCTATAATGAAGAAATTCAAGGCCCCCCAACTATAAAGAAAACAAATGAAAGGTCAAGGCTTTAAAGAAGGTGGCTAAATGGAAATCTATTATCCATGAAGCAGTATACATAATTAGAATTTAGATAAAGCAGCTGCTGGCATTGTCTTATTGTCTACTAGTATATTTGAATTCAATTGAATTCAATGTTCTGGGGAGTGTTAATGTTATTTGTAGAAGATTCCAAAGAATGGAAAAGAAAATTGCACATTTTTATATTTTATTTAATCCTATATGGTTCAAGAGCAGGGGTGGGGTTCAGCTGGTTCGGACAACCTGGATGATATTCAATGAAGGGCTATCAAAATTTTTACTACCACACTGTGGGCATGACTTATGCAGGACACCCTGCATTTTCTTTCAACATCTTTCAGTGCAAAATGGGTGCTCTGTGGCGAAGCTCCATTTTCACTACCCCACTGTACCCCCCCCCCCCTCCGGGCAGTAGCCCACCCCTGATGATATTACACTGGTTCACTGAACTGGTAGTTGCAAGGACTGGCAGGCCATATCCACCCCATCCCTCCCAGGTAAAGGAGGTATTAATACCACTCTATAATGCCCTAGTCAGACTACACCTAGAGTGCTGAATTCAATTTTGGTCACTCCACTACAAAAAGGACATTGAGACTCTAGAGAAAGTACAGAAAAGAGCAACTAAAATGATAAAGGGACTGGAAACCAAGACTTACGAAGAGAGGTTGCTGGAACTGGGCATGGATAGTTTAGCAAAAAGGAGGGCCAGAGGGGACATGATAGCAGTATACAGATATTTGAGGGGTTGCCACAGAGTGGAGGGGGTCACACTATTTTCCAGGGCACCAGAGGGCCAGACCAGGAGCAATGGATGGAAACTGACGAAGGAGAGATGCAACCTGGAAATAAGGAGGAACCTTCTGTAGGTGAGAGCGATCAACCAGTGGAATGGCCTGCCACCGGAGGTTGTGAACGCCCCATTACTGGATACATTCAAAAGGAAATTGGACTGCCATCTGGCTGGGGTGGTGTAAGGATTCCTGCTTGAACAGGGCGTTGTACCTGATGATCTGCAAGGTCCTTTTCAACTCTAATAATAAATTCTAAAATTCTAAAATGCACAGTCCACACAGAGGCTCTTGGAGTGTGAAAAAATGGGCCTTCTGGAAGTGGGCCCGTTGCTTGAGAATAGCCTCTGGAGCCTGGGGAGGGTGAAAATTGAGCTTTTTAGAAGTTCCGGAAGTCCCAAAAAGGGGCCATTTTTGGCCTCTGGAGCCTGAGAGAGACTGTTTTTGCCCATCTGGAGGCTCAAGGAAAGCCTCTGGAGTCTGGGGAGGGCAAAAAAAATGGGCCTCCCAGAAGTTCCAGAAGTCCAGAAATAGATCTGTTTCCAGCCTCTGGATGGAGCCCAGGAGAGGCTGTTTTCGCCCTTCTGGAGACTCAAGGAAAGCCTCCGGTGCCTGGGGACGGCAAACACTCCCCCTGTGATGCAGGAAGCCAAGTAAGTCACCTCCACCATGGCCAATCCCACCCAGCAACTGGGCAGCGAACCAGTTGTTAAATTTTTTGAATTTGAGATTTATTCATCCTAAAGCTTTCATCCCTAAAAGCAGCTAGAAACTACCCCTGTCTCATTATTTTGGTTGCTTTCATAATGCTGAGAGCACAAAACCACTTTTATTCAGCCTTTTGCTGGCACTTGATGAACAAAGATGCATTAACTTGGGAATGCAGTGGTACCTTTGCCTAAGAATGCCTCTACTTAAGACCTTTTCTAGATAAGAACCTGGTGTTCAAGATTTTTTTGCCTCTTCTTAAGAACCATTTTCTACTTAAGAACCCGAGCCTGGAAAAATTTCCCAGGAAATTTCAGAGCGGCACAAAGGCCCAGCCAGTTTCCTGCCATTACCCCTGGGTTTCTCTCTCTGGCGCAGTGTATGGGAGGCACATGCTCCTCCTTGCCATCTCAGAGTCCCTCTTTTTTAAAAAAAGCCTTAAAGTTTTGGATTCTTCCCTTGGCAGCGGCTGTCTTCCTCTCTTCTTCCTCCTCCTCCCCCCACCCAAATTCTGAGCTTTTATTTCTTTCCTAATGGGTTTGCACGCATTATTTGTAAGTAGAAGCAACTTTCCCCATAAGAATCAATGTAAAACATTGATTCCTACGGGGAAAATTGCTTCTACTTACAAACTTTTCTACTTAAGAACCTGGTCACGGAATGAATTCAGTTCTTAAGTAGAGGTGCCACTGTACATTTTTAAAAAATCAGATGTAGGGACTATTTTAGATAGCTCCCAAGACCTTAACTCTATGTTGTTTTTCTAATTTTGTCATAGGTTTTGATGTCATGATTTGAAATGAACAGGGCTTTCTTAGCTTTTCTCTGTGCACTGGGATGCAGTGAAGTTCTGGATATTCTGAATCCTGCCACTCATCTGAAAAAGCATTTACCTCTTGAAGTTAACTTTGCCTTTGTTACTTCCACTTGCCTTCCATCCTATCAGCCTTGCTGGGTACTAGGAACTTATGCTCAGTTAAGCGGGTGGACACCGATACAAATTGTGTGTACCGAGTTAATAGTTTTACCTAAACCCCATTTTCTGGAGACATGAAGCCACAATGTCACATGAAGCCACAGATTCCTTCAGGATTTGGGCGGCATATAAATTAATTTAAAAATAAATAATAGAATAGGATAGGATAGGATAGAATTCTTTATTGGCCAAGTGTGATTGCACACACAAGGAATTTGTCTTTGGTGCATAAGCTCTCAGTGTACATAAAAGAAAACACACATTTTTCAAGAAGCATGAGGTATAGAATAGAATAGAATTCTTTATTGGCCACGTGTGATGGGACACACAAGCATTGGACACACACCTTTATATGTCTTGGTGCATATAAAGGTATAACACTTAATGATTGTCATAGGGGTCAAATAAGAAATCAGGAAATAAATCAATATTAATAAAAATCTTAAGGATAAAATAAATATATTTATAAAATAACTAAGGGGCATGCATAAGTGCGCCAGAGTGTCTTCTGTCCTGTCCTAATGTTTCTCTTCTACTAGCATCATGTATATAGATATTATTATATCTTTGTATACCACCAATACGTACTTGACAAAACCAACAAACCAACTAACAAACATCGTTTGTGGTTCTGTGTGTGGTGGGCAGAAAAAAAGTCCTGTCAGTTTAAGGGCTCATTTTATTTTTATTTATTTTATTTGTTTATTTTGTCCAATACACAATACATATAGAGGAGAATAGACATGAGGTAATATATAAAAAGAAAAATATAAATAGAGAAGATATATGAAAGGAAGAAAATATATATGATATATGGGATAAATAGTGCACTTACGTACGCCCCTTACTGACCTCTTAGGAACCTGGAGAGGTCAATTGTGGATAGTCTAAGGGAGAAATGTTGGGGGTTAGGAGTTGACACTATTAAGTCTGGTAATGAGTTCCACGCTTCGACAACTCGATTGTTAAAGTCATATTTTTTACAGTCAAGTTTGTAGCGGTTAATATTAAGTTTGAATCTGTTGCGTGCTCTTGTGTTGTTGCGGTTGAAGCTGAAGTAGTCATCGACAGGTAGGACGTTGCAGCATATGATCTCAGTATTGCAAGGATGATTATCTCGAGAGTGCTGCATGCACGACTGATTGCAAAAGTAAAAAAGAGTTTTTCCTCCTTTGCAGGAAAAAGTCTTTTAAAAAAAACACGTTTTAATCAGTCGCGCTTCGAGGAAAAAAGGGCCGAACGGGGAACTACCGAGGCGAATGTGCCACCGCGAATGGGAAGCCACGCTCCGGCCGACTCCGGAAGCAGGAAGCCCCGAGCGCAGCGGCTCGCACGGAGGGGCCTCTCGGGTCCATGTTGAATCCAGGCGAGTCGACCCGCCCGGGCGGTTCATGGGGGTGAGAAGGCGTTCGCGCTGTCGACGAGCGGAAGAGTCGCCGCCAAGTTTGGACCGTGGGTGTCGCTGGGGTGGGGAAGGACGCTTCCAGATTGTGTCTCTTGGGGGATCCCCGGAGGAGAGGCGGGTGGGAGATCTGCGCCGAGGGAGCTTGCTGAGAATCAAGTCGCCAGACCAGCACGAGGCCAGGAGGGTGGTATTAGTAGTAGTTGGCGTGTTTGAAAGTGCAACTCGAATGGCTTTTGGAGTACAGTACTCCTGGCTACTTGTACTGTGGGCAAGTGAATCTCTCTCTCTCTCTCTCTCCCTCCCTCCCTCCCTCTCTCTCCCTCCCTTCCTACCTAACTACTACCTACCTACCTACCATAGTCTGTCTGTCTTTATCTATCTATCTATCTATCTATCTATCTATCTATCTATCTATCTATCTATCTATCTATCTATCTATCTATCTATCTATCTATCTATCTAACTATCTATCTATCTATCTATCTATCTATCTATCTATCTATCTATCTATCTATCTATCTATCTATCTATCTATCTACCTACCTACCTACCTACCTACCTACCTACCTACCATAGTCTGTCTGTCTTTATCTACCTACCTACCTACCATTGTCTGTCTTTATCTGTCTGTCTGTCTGTCCCTCCCTCCCTCTACCTCCCTACCTACTACCTACTTACCATAGTCTGTCTGTCTGTCTGTCTGTCTTTATCTATCTATCTATCTATCTATCTATCTATCTATCTATCTATCTATCTATCTATCTATCTATCTATCTATCTATCTATCTAAATTAACTAACTAACTAACTAACTAACTAACTAACTAACTAACTAACTAACTAACTACCATAGTCTGTCTGTCTTTATCTACCTACCTACCTACCATAGTCTGTCTGTCTTTGTCTGTCTGTCTGTCTATCCCTCCCTCTCCCTCCCTCCCTACTACCTACCTACCATAGTCTGTCTCTCTGTCTCTCTGTCTTTATCTATCTATCTATCTATCTATCTATCTATCTATCTATCTATCTACCTACCTACCTACCTACCTACCTACCTACCATAGTCTGTCTGTCTTTATCTATCTATCTATCTATCTATCTATCTATCTATCTATCTATCTATCTATCTATCTATCTATCTATCTATCTTAGATAGATAGATAGATAGATAGATAGATAGATAGATAGATAGATAGATAGATAGATAGGATATTAGGACAGGGAGGGTATGGGAATGAGCCTTATTTGAGATTTATAGGGGTTGATTTCCGAGCAGGCACTTTTCAAGATTTTATTTTATTTTATTTATTTGTTTGCAGGTATAGGTATAAAACAGAAACAAAAGCAAAGCAAGTACAGTTAAATGGGGACAGTAGGTCAGTAAGACAGAGACGGTAGGCAGGATGGTCCGTTGATGAAGAAAACTGGCCTCTTATTGAAGATGTAAAGAAATTTAACAACATTGCAATAGGCTACTCACGTTCCTTTTATTTTGAATGAGACTCAATCTATTAAATGAAAGTAATTTGACACAGACTCCTGAACATTTTAAGTCTGGAATAAAATTCCAATTTTTATATTTATTTATTTATTTGTCAAAACATGTACAAGATAATAGGTATGGTATAAACATAAACAAAAGTATTTATAGGTAAATTTGGACAATAGGACAGGGACGGTAGGCACGATGATGCGCTTATGCACACCCCTTACAGACTTTTTAGGAATGGGGCGAGGTTGACAGTAGACAGTCTAAGATTAAAGTTTTTGGGGTTTGGGGAAGAAACCACAGAATTGGGTAGTGCATTGATTACTCTGTTGCTGAAGTCGTATTTTCTGCAGTTGAGTTTGCAGTGGTTTACATTACGTTCGTATCTATTGTATGCTCATATATTGTTGTGATTGAAGCTGAAATAATAATTGACAGGACATTGTGGCAGATGATTTTATGAACTATATTTAGATCGGTTTGAAGGTGACGTAGTTTTAAATTGTTTAAGCCCAAGCATAAGGTATTCTGTTGTGAGCAGAGGATTGGAGGACTCTTCTTATGAAATATTTTTGGACTCTCTCGATTGTATTAATGTCCGATATGCAGTGTGGGTTCCAGACAGGTGAGCTGTATTCAAGAATTGGTCTAGCAAATGTTTTGTATTCTCTAGTTAGCAGTGTAATATTGCCAGAGAAGAAGCTAGGCAAGATTAGATTGACAACTCATAGTGCCTTTTCTGCGATGTGGTTACAGTGGGCTTTGGCACTTAGATAATTAGATATGGGTATGTACTTCATATCTTTGATAGATTGCTGTTTGTTATGGTAGAAAGCAAAAGGGGACCAGAGTGAGATGGAGAAACATAAGCCCTTTTACCATTGATTGCCAGTATGGTGACTGTTAAGCGTAAGAAAGGATGGCCGTAAATGAATGATTGAAGCTTCGGACAAGGTGTATTCCGTGCTAGAAAGATGCTTCAAGGGATGAGGATGTTTTTGTTTTTGAGCAGCGTCATGTGATTGAGGAAACCAGTTTAACCAGTGGAACAGCTTGCCTCCAGAAGTTGTGAATACTCCAACACTAGAAGTTTTTAAGATGTTGGATACCATTTGTCTGAAGTAGTGTAGGGTTTCCTGCCTAAGCAGGGGTTTGGACTAGAAGACCTCCAAGGCCCCTTCCGTTGTTGTTGTTGTTGTTGTTGTTGTTGTTGTTGTTGTTGTTGTTATTATTATTATTATTATTATTATTATTATTATTATTATTATTGAGTTCTTTACCATTAGCTAGCTAGTGGAAATCATGCAGTTGAATTTTACAAGGCTTTCCCCTTATGTGATGTTACTTAGCATTATGATGGTTGGACAGACAGGTGCATAGAGAATTTTTTAAATAAAGTACTCCCTTTAATATCTACCGTAATTACTTTTTTTATCCTGATGTTAACTCATTTAAGTTAGTGTATTCAGATAGTACATTACGACAATATGTTCTAGGACTCCAGCAAAGAACATTATGGCAACATGGATTTATTGTAAGATATGGATTATACCCCAGTGCCATTCTGTTCTATAAAGTTTGCATTCCAGTTAGTCCTTTTTGACAGTGTCTTGTAATATATGAAATAGCTTGTTGACATTTTGAATATATTTAACATAATAAAAAACCTTTATGAACATCAATATTAGCTAACATTTAAAAAAAATCTGGCAGTGAGAACCCTTTTGCCTAATTTTGGCAAGAGGTCAATATAGTCCAACAATGTGTGTGTGTACACACACCTCTTCTGTGCTATTTTCCACAAGGAATAGAAGTGCCTGAGTTTTATTGTGAAATAAGCAGACAATGTAACATTAAATGCTCTAATTATGTCTTCTATATCTGTCAGAGAGAGAGTTGGCATCTAAAGCATTTCAGTTCTCACTGCTGAATTTCAGGAACAGTTGACACATATGTGAGTGATTTTGGATGGTTTGGACACATGTGAATGGCCTGCAATTACAAGATAGCAATTCAACAAATAGTGGAAAGAGTTTAAAACTGCATGCATCATCATCATCATCATCATTATTATTTATTAGATTTGTATGCCACCCCTCTCCGAAGACTCGGGGCGGCTCACAACAGTAATAGAAACAATATAACAGTGAAACAAATCTAATATTAAAATAAAACATATCTAAAACCCCAGCAATTTAAAACCATACAACACATACATAACAAACATAAAATATAAAAGCTTGGGGGAGGATGTTTCAGTTCCCCCATGCCTGGTGATAAAGGTGGGTCTTGAGTAATTTGCGAAAGACAAGGAGGGTGGGGGCTGTTCTAATCTCTCGGGGGAGTTGATTCCAGAGGGCCGGGGCCGCCACAGAGAAGGCTCTTCCCCAGGGCCCGCCAAACGACATTGTTTGGTCAACGGGACCCGGAGAAGGCCAACTCTCTGGGACCTTATTGGCCGCTGGGATTCGTGCGGTAGAAGGCGGTTCCGGAGGTATTCTGGTCCAGTGCCATGTAGGGCTTTAAAGGTCATTACCAACACTTTGAATTGTGACCGGAAACTGATCGGCAGCCAATGCAGGTCATGGAGTGTTGCAGAAATGTGGGCGAATCTAGGGAGCCCCATGATGGCTCTCGCGGCCACATTCTGCACGATCTGAAGTTTCCGAACACTTTTCAAGGGTAGCCCCCTGTAGAGAGCGTTGCAGTAATCGAACCTCGAGGTGATGAGGGCATGAGTTTATAGCAGGGCTGAATAACCCACAAATAACCTGAGAGCTGCCTGCCATCCCCAGCACTCTGTTTCCAACCCTAGAACACCTGAACTATCATGACACTTAAATCCAGCCATGTAGTTTTCATTCGTCTTTGGGTTTTAAGCAGTGGTAGGCTGCTGCCGGAACGGCTAATTGTGCACAGCTCCCCGCCTCTTGAGTGTGAGTGCGGGATTGAGCACAATTTTGCTTCCCGCACCTCTGCAGGTAGCAAAATCTCACACATGCGTTTTGCATGCGGGGAAGCAAAAACCCTAACTGAAATGCGCCCGCATGCTTGTCCTGTGCGAGATTTTGCTACCTGTACAGGTGCGTGAAGCAAAATTGCACTCGATCCTGCACTCGCGCTCCAGTGCTGCCCACCAGTGGTTTTAAGTGTGGGAATAGGAGCACAAGCCTCAGGGAGGCCAAGCATTCTGTCTGTGGGATCTGATGATAACTCTGGAAGCCAAATTGTATCTCCAGTCCAAAAGAAATTGTCCCCGCCTGCTTCATAGTCTTTTCATTTCTCTATTCCAGCACTTGCTGTGGTGCTCAGAGCTGTCACGGAAGCTGAATAAAGTGACGCTCATTTTTGTCATTTTTCAGTGTTTTAAGTAAGCAACGTGATTGCAAAATAATAATAAATAATAATAATTTATTACATTTGTATGCCAACCCTCTCCAAGGATTCGGAGCAGCTCACAAGTAAAACATCATGTACAAATCCAATATTAAAACAGTTCTGAAAACCCTTATTAAAAAACAATCATACAACCCAAACACACCACACATAAAGTCAAGACAGCTAAGGATATATCAATTCTTCCATGTCTGGCGACATAGATGGGTTTTCAAAAGTTTATGAAAGGCAAGGAGGGTGGGGGCAGTCCTAATCTCTGGGGGGGAGTTGATTCCAGAGGGCTGGGGCCGCCACAGAAAAGGCTCTTCCCATGGGTCCTGCCAGACGACATTGAAGTCCACAAGTCTTAAATTTGCCAAGGTTGGAGACCCCTGCTTTAGAGAATGCATTTTGTAGAAGTAAATAGAACTTGATAAAAGCATGCTTTATTTCTCTGCATTTCCCTTTTGCTGGGAATTATGCTGGTGCTAATTATTTACATAAATGCTTGGTTCAATTGGGGGTTAGATGTCTGTCTCTTATCTACACAGCATCATATGAGTAACAGAAGGTTAGAAGATTAAAACAGTGACGAAAACATTATTTCCAAATAATAATGATTCATATATTAGCACAGTGTTCCCTCCTATTGATCTCCAGATACTTTTGGTGTTTTTACATTCATAGAAATAGTGTTATTTTACAGTTGCACTGAGTTATCGGACACCAGGACCTTGAAGAGTCCTTTAAGGAGGATTTAATGTTCTAAATATTTTCTCTTCTCCGAAAACATGTTATCAGATTTTTCTGTTGTGCAAGTATGGGTTGCTCTTGGTATTATATTGCTGAGTGCCATAAATAGAGCAGTACCTCATGGTGAAACAAACAGTGACGGAGTTTTAGTAAATGGCACTTTATTGGAAACATTTTATGTATAATATTAAGACATTTTCTTCATTTTCAGGATTTGAGTATTCATTGACTAGAGATAGTGGGGCTTATATCTGTGTCTGTTAAGTTGCAAACACATAAGCATTTGCTTTTGTAATAGTGAAATTGTTTTGCATTCTAAAGTTCTGACTCCTACATCTCATTATTTATTTCTTGTGTTTGATAAAGCAGGACAGCATCCCATTTCTTTATTCTTTGTCAACTATTATTCATAGGCATGCAATAGCTGCAGTACCTCTCCAGAAACTTTAAAGCAGGGGTCTCCAACATTGGCAACTGTTAAGACTTGTGGACTTCAACTCCCAGATTTCCTTAGCCAACAAAGTCCACAAGTCTTAAAGTTGTCAAGGTTGGAGACCTCTGCTTTAGAGAGTGACAGAAATTTTTGATCTGCCAATTCTGTTTAGAATTGCTCTCTACATGTGGCTACCTTTGAAAAGTGTTCAGAAACTTCAGATCGTGCAGAATGCAGCTGCGAGAGCAATCATGGGCTTTTCAAAGTATGCCCATGTTACACCAACACTCCGCAGTCTGCATTGGTTGCCGATCAATTTCCGGTCACAATTCAAAGTGTTGGTTTTGACCTATAAAGCCCTTCATAGCATCCGACCAGAATATCTCCGAGACCGCCTTCTGCCGCATGAATCTCAGCGACCGATTAGGTCCCACAGAGTTGGCCTTCTCCGGGTTCCGTCGACTAAACAATGTTGTCTGGCGGGTCCCAGGGGAAGAGCCTTCTCTGTGGCGGCCCCGACCCCCTGGAACCAGCTCCCCCCTGAGATTAGAATTGCCCCCACCCTCCTTGCCTTTCGTAAACTCCTTAAAATCCACCTCTGCCGTGAGGCATGGGGAAACTGAAATAACTTCCCCAGGCCTATATTGTTTATGTATGGTGTGTTGTGTGTATGTTTTTAAATTATGGGTTTTTACTTTAAGCTATTAGATTTGTGTTACATTGTTTTGCCACTATTGTTGTGAGCCGCCCTGAGTCTACGGAGAGGGGCGGCATACAAATTCAATAAATAATAAAATAATAATAATAATAATAAATAAACAAAAGAGAAGACACAATTGCTGCTTGATAGTATCTACTTGTGGTTTACTGAGATGAATCAACACCCTCATTGGCAGTGTACTAGAAAAAAACCCCTACTGTCTTCTTCAGTCGCCTTCCCTGAGGCACTTGGAATAGCTTCTTTCTTAATTGTGTTGAATTTTCCCTAATAGGATTTTTCATCAGAAGACATGGAGCTTTCGACGAGTGAACTCAGCATTTATGATAAGCTTTCAGAGACTATTGACTTGGTGAGACAGACAGGTTACCAGTGTGGCATGTCTGACAAGGCCATCGAGAAATTCATCAAACAACTCTTAGAAAAAAATGAGCCACAAAGGGGACCCCCGCGTTTTCCTCTATTAATGGTTCTCTATAAGGTAATACAGTTTTGGATTCTCCATGTTCTTGTGCAAAGTATACAGGCAGTCCTTGACTTACAATTCAGAACGAGCCCAGAATTTATGTTGCTAAGTGAGGAATTTGCTAAGTGAGTTTTACTCCATTTTTTTACTATTCTTGCTATATTTGTTCAATGAATCATTGCAGTTGTTAAATTCATCATGCTTCTGTTAAATTCATCATGCTTCTGTTAAGTGAATCTGGCTTCCACGTTGGTTTTACCTCAGAAAGTAGCAAAAGATGGCCCCAGGACACTGCAACCATCATAAATATAAACCAGTTGCCAAGCGTCCAAATGTAAATCACATGACCATGGAGATGCTACAACGGTCACAAAGTATGAAAAATGGTCAAAAGTCACTTTTTTCCAGGGATATAACTTTGAATGGTCACCGAACTGTTGTAAATTGAGGACTACCTGTACTGCAATTTGAAATCTCCATAGGATGAAAATGTCTGTAGATCTGATTAGATTCATGGCCCTCAGATTTAAGGGTATAATGATGTTAATTTGGGCAATCATTCCTTTTCTGTGAATAAACCATTCATGTTATCATTGGATCTGTTGTGGTTGGCTCTGGCCCAGCTCCTGCCCCAGGGAATGGGGAGGTGGATGCAGGGGAAACTTCAACATGTCACAGGCCTGTGTTATTGCCGACAGAATCAGTTCAGAGTTTAGTTTCTCAGACGAAGAAGAAGGTCGGAGTGACTCGGCAGAGGAGGGCTTGGCACACAGCCAAGGCAGTCAATCTTCCTTATCTTCTATAGCTTCAGATGATGACATTTTGGACTCACGCAAGTGCAGAATTATGCGTAGAAGAGACCAAGTAAGAACATATTACAGGAAATAAGGGAGGCCACCTGTGTTTGGGTGGGGCTCCAGTAATTAGGGCTGCTGCTATAAATAGCAGCATGTGGGTTTGGCCATTGTGGAAGAATATCTGTTGCAGTTTCGTCAGGAATCTTGTGTGTTGGACTTAGTTGCTTTTTCACACCTTTGAAACCAAAGCAGAGCAGCATGTGTGTGCGTGTGTGTCTCCCTTCATTGGAAGAAGAAGGGGTGTGACGTTTCTCCAAAGCTGCTGTCTAAGTACTTAATGACTGCTTAAGGGAAATTGTACAGACTATAGTGTTCCCTCGATTTTCGCAGGGGATGCGTTCCGAGACTGCCCGCGAAAGTCGAATTTCTGCGAAGTAGAGATGCGGAAGTAAATACATCATTTTTGGCTATGGACAGTATCACAAGCCTTCCCTTAACACTTTTAACCCCTAAATTACCATTTCCCATTCCCTTAACAACCATTTACTCACCATTATTACTGGCACTCACCATTAAATAAGACACTTAGTGATCCTGATATTTATAAACATAATTATTTATTAACAATAATTATTTTTTTTTGCGATAATAACGCCGATTGGCTGAGATTTCAGCCAATCAACAATGGCAGACGAAAGCTTGGCGATGACATATGATGTCATCGGGCGGGAAAAACCATGGTATAGAAAAAAAAACAGCAAAGTAATAATAATAATAATACAGTAATAATAATAATAATAATAATAATAATAATAATAATAATTTATTAGATTTGTATGCCGCCCCTCTCCGAAGACTCGGGGCGGCTCACAACACGATAAAAACAGTATTATACAGGCACAAATCTAATATTAAAAAAACCCAAAAACCTAAAAACTAAAAGGTTTTTTTTAATTAATATTTTTTGAAAAACCGTGGTATAGGCTATTCGCAAAGTTTGAACCCGCGAAAATCGGAACACTGTGCCCGGTTGTTTTGGGAAGAGTGCTCTTTGCAATACAAAAATAGTGCTTAGTTTATTTTGACTTTTGTGATAAAGAACATTGGTTTGAATTTTCAAATGTGTGTGTGTCTGAAATTTGTATCCTTGAATTTTCGGGAGGCTCCTATCAGAGAGCCCGACAGAACAGGATCAGAAATAAATATATTACTTATTTTTGTTAGCGACTTGTTCATATCAGAGAGTATCTTAAAAGTTGTGAAACTACTGTGGATTTCATCGGTAAAATGAGGAGCAAAAGCAGTGTTTTGATACACAATGTGCTCCTGCCCTTGAAGCATGCGCTCAGCTTGCCAGGATAAATCTGGGTGCTAAGCCAAAGTGAGCTTTTGGCAGCGATCCCATTATGCTTGTTGAAACCACAGATCAGGTTTGAAAATAAACAACAAACCAAGTGACATTCCTCCCATAATGATCCCCAGTAACCTCTGACCCCACAGTTCGAGAATCTCTCAGATAAAAATTTACTTCAACTGTCATGTTGTACTGTCACGCTTATTGTATGGGAGTAATGTTAGATGGAATTGGTAATACTAATAATCTTGTTCTTATCTTCTCTTGCAGGGATTGGTTACCCTGGGCATAGTTTTACTAACGGCATACTTCATGATCCAGCCGTATACTCTTTCACCATCTGAAAGCACACTCACCAGAATCCATCCGTGGGGTTCCCTCTTCCATCATATCCGGTTGCTGCCATTACCCATTACCAAGAAATACATGCTAGAGAGTAAGGAAATTATCTAAACATTTATTCCATCATTAAATTAAAACAGCTGGGTGCTTGACGTATGATAAATGCAGATGACATAAATAGAAATGGCTATTCAGTTCTTTATTTATAAAACAACACTGCTTTTTGTGAAAAGAAAAAGAATATGTCAAATCTGCTGGCAGTAAGCACCTTTTGGTTCCACTCTTATTTTTGCAACAACAAATTAGCTCTAGTGACCTTAGGCAGGGCAATCTATTAAGGTATTTTTCCTTGTGCTGAAACTATTTCCTGATTGATCTTAAAAGGCTCATTTTGAAGATTTATACCTTTAAGTGCATTGACTCATTTATCAGTAACTAGATTTAATTTGGTTCTGCATTTTTGAAAAGTGAAACCTATCAATGATTCTTGCATAGTGAATTTGCATCTCTCAAAACCTATGCAGAATTACACTTATGCCATTTCTGGTTCAGTTTATATAAGATGTTTTAGAAAAAATGTTTTAGAATTTTTTTTAAAAAAGGTTAAATTTCCAATATTTTGTACTCAGTCTTTATCTATTCAAATAATTGGAAGACTTGATTTGGCAGTTACTTTATTGCCCACTTTTCCTGTAATCTTCCACTGCTTTCTAGCCTACTGCAAAGCACAGTTCCTACTCTTTTCTCATTGGTGGGTGTAACTATGATCGAGAGGCTAGCAATAGCAGCTTTTCCTGAAATGTTTTACTCATTAAATTTATAAAAAAAATACTTTGGTATGTCTGCTCACAGCTTTAACAAACAGAAAAAAAAAACAAATTAATTTTCCCAGCAATTTTATTAAGCTTCCTGGAAAACCTGTTTTTTTACGATCACTGTTATAACTTCATTGAACTACTGCTTACTAATATGTATAAACAGATTAATCTTGGTGATCTGCTTTACTACTTGGCAAAATTTTGTTTATACTGGGACTGTAACAATCAAATCAAAGGATCCAGAAAGAGAATCTCTCCAATAAGTAATTAATTGCACAGAGGAGTATGTGATTTATTGAAATACACAAGGAAGGTATAAATTGCAATAAATTAGTCAACAGTTTTCCTTTCTTAGAAAGTTGTAACACTGATATAATAAGCAACCAAGGTGTAATACAAACATGGGTAAAGAATTGAACATGGTTGAAAAGTCATTACCACTGAAGTGCCTTCTTAATTAGGATAAATAGAAACATCATTTTGGAATGTTGCATTCACACATAATCAGGGAAAAATTATTCCTTGGAATTGGCTACTTAAATAATATATTAATGATAAAAATAAACAGGAGATTCTTGCTCTTAGTGATTCATTTGATAGGATCATGTTCTATGTATCATAGTGACATTTCTATGGATTATTGGATGTTCATAGCAATGGAAAAATAAGCATCAGATTCTGGCTTGTATCTTTTGCTCCAGAAAACATCCTAAGTGGTTTAATAGTTTCTATTTCTGGAGCAACTCTCTAAATCAGGGTTGTTAAACTCGCAGGCTGTGGTTTGGATGTGTGGATGCGAAGAGGAAAAATTCAATGGTACGTCACGTGATGCCACCGTGACAATGTGAGTTTGCTACCCCTCCTTTAATTGTATCAAATATGAATGTGTCCATATCACCTCTGTCTTTAAAGAGGAGATTATTTGGTACATGAAATAGAAGAATTGAATTCACACTGTACACTTCTAGCTGCTTACTTAGAAAAGAAGGGGGTATCTGGAATTTCACAGAAGCAGCTGCTAAAAGGGCAACTGTATTATATTGTTTTATTCCTTTGTCTGCTATTGATTTATGGTATTGTGGTTAGTGATTGTAATGAAGAATTAAACTGAAGTAAAAGAGCAATTTTGAGGGGAAAAGGACAGTTTGAAAAATTGTAGGACTTTTCTTTTTTAAAGGACAGGACCTACCTATCACTTTTCATTCAAGCAATTTGTAAGACTCAGGTTCTGTTACGCGTGTTGCTGTATATGTAACATACGCCATTTGAAATCTAAGGAAGGGGAGGAAGTCCTTTTTTTGTTCATTGGGACATAACATTAGTAGTTTATTAAGAATTGCAGCCCCAATTGGCTATTCTTTCAAATAACTTTTTGATTAGAAATAACTTCTCTCTTCCCTCGTCCCCTGGTCATATTGTTATATGAGAAGTGAGATCAGGGAGGATGCATAATTCTGTATGTTAAAGGACTTTTTTCTCAAGGGTTCACTCCTTATTGAACAGCATTCTTTTCATAGACGTATGTAGCCCTTTTGCTTATACAGTATGTTATTTGAATAACATCTGAATCTGTTATCCTTCTAGACTAGAGTGTGCAGGAATACATAGTGATACAAATACAGTTGTGCTCATAAATTTACATACCATGGCAGAATTTGAGATTCCCTGGCCATGTTTCAGAGAATATGAATGATAACACGAAAACCTTCCTTCCGCTCATGGTTAGTATTAAGAACTGAGGTATGTAAACTTGTGATCAGGGTCATTTGGATAGTTTCTGTTGTCATTATGATTGAAAAAGAGTAAATACAGTTGATTGATAATAAGTGGCTTCTTCAGCTAAACAAAGCCACGAGTGTCAGAAAGGTTTTCGTGTTACCGTGTTCTCTGAAAAATGGCAGGGACATCATAAATTCTGCCAGGGTATGTAAACTTAGGAGCACAACTATAAATGAAAAGGTTAAAAGAGGAAAAACATGCTGCCTCAGATTTTCGTAGATGTTTCTTGGTTCTCTGCTGCAAATCATTTTATTTATTTATAAAATTTATTGGCTGCCTATCTTACCATAGGTTAACTCTGGGTGGCTTACGGTTACATTTAAGTTAGAACAGTGTTTCCCAACCTTGGCAACTTGAAGATATTTGGACTTCAACTCCCAGAATTCCCCAGCCAGCATTCGCTGGCTGGGGAATTCTGGGAATTGAAGTCCAAATATCTTCAAGTTGCCAAGGTTGGGAAACACTAAGTTAGAACATAAAAAGTTAAAATCAAACATTAAAACCAAAGACATATGGGAGGTTGGCAGAGTGGGAGAAGGTAGGATCTATTATTACTCAATCCACCACCTCCATTATGTCGTTCCCCCACTAGCAAAGTCTCCTGTTATCCATCACCAAGATATTTTACAAAAGAGTGTTACAAAAAGACCAGTGTGTTTTAAAACTCTGTTTGAAGCAAAAAACAAGAACATGGGGGCAAACCTCAAACTGACAGGAGGGAAATTCAGAAGTAAGTTAGAGAGCATTATTTCACAGAAAGATTAGAACCAGCTTCCAGCAGAGGTAGTGGTTCAGTCATCTATAACTGCATTTGAGCATGCTTGAGATAAATGCATGTCCATCATCTGACAACAATTAAAAAGATAAATAAAAGTAATAATTAAAATATATAAATTAATAAGAAAGCAAAAAATAAATGCAAAGGGCAGAACTTGATGGATTAATAGGTCTTTTACTGCCTTCAATGATCCATGTTTCTGTGAAATGGAGATGGGATTATTGTTCTCTATTTTCATACTAGCAGCTTCTCAGAAGTTTTTTTATAAATTAGCATTACGTGGATATGTTGCAATGAAAGAAACTGTGTGAGTAGTTATTTCACATTTACCACAAACTCTGTTGATTTCTTGCCATTAATATAATGATCAAGCTAGGAAAAAAGGCAAGATTGTGTAATGCCTGAAATGGGAGCTCCCTTTGCCCTAATTTTAATTTCTTATATCATCATTAACTTTCAATAACTTATCAAAAGTGTTGAAAGCTCAGTGGTCTGGAATCAAAAATGTGTGTCATCATCCTAAACTGCTTATGAAAAGCATGGTTAATCTAATTCATCCAAGGTGTCAGAGTCAGAACTACAACTTGTAGTTCAGTTCTCTTGTTTAGGAGGGGAAAGGCCCATCATATTTAAATATATTTCAGATATATTTAAGTAATGTATACTATACATTGCTAATTTTATAAATCCCAAAGAGAAGTAGATTTGTTTGAGGGCTTTATTTAAATTTCAATATATGAAGATTGACACCGGAGTTTGAACGTGTCTCTTAAGAACATATGCCAGCAGTATATTTGAATTGCTCTGATACAGCAATAAAACTGGGAATTAATCATGTATTTTGACATGCATGCATCCACTTCAATGAAATTGTTTGTAAAATGTGGAACAGGAATTGTCAGCTGAAAAATAACCTTTTCTCCTAACAAAAGAGGTTGAGATATTTTTAGAGGGTCTGATTTTAAAAGGGGGCAGGAAACTGCCCATGAGCAGAGTTACCCATGAGCAGAATTACCCAGGAGCAGTGAGCTGTAACTGAAATCTGAAGGATTGTGGTGTGAGAGGAGTTAAGAGTGGTTTTTGTTTTTGTTTGTTTTTGCTTTTTTTTGTTTTGCATTTCAGAACCTTTAAACAATACTTACAAAGCCTAATTTATGAGCAAGGGTGGGGTCAGTATCCATTTGGCTGGAAAAGTTTGCAGCAATAATCTCTTTCTCTGGCAGCTGCCTTTTACCCTTAGGTGTTTGACTTTCAGCCAGTTTCCAGGGCCTTTTTCTACTAAACCCATTTGGATGATCTCAATTAGGTCTGCTCTAGAGCATGCACAGAGATTCCCATTGCAAATGAATATGTTCTTTCTAAGACCCACCAGGAAATAATGTTGCCCCAAGAGGATGCTGTACTCTTGCATAACCCAGCTGCAGCATCCTTCCACCACTCCGGTCTGAACTATAGCCCGATGCCTCAGAGCTATCATCAGGGTTTAAAATGCTGCCAAACATGCTGAATTTTATTGTAAACAGCCCTTCTTCGTCTCATAATCTGGAACCTAATAACAGACACATGTGTTGGGACATAGTTTTTCATGGACAGCCTGCCCTTTTAAAGATGGGCGGTGTAAGTTCTTTTTAACATAATTTGGCAGTTGTTCAGAATTGTTTGCTGGTAATTTCTGACAGTTCACACATTATTGTGGGAACCTGGAAAACTGAAAGCTCTTCTTTTTTGCATTTAGGATTGTTTTAAGGTTTTTATCAGGTTCATAGATGGTTCTACACGGGTGATTCTTTGGAACACTGTCCATTTTATTCTCAAATAAGGATTGCTGTGTAGTGTTTAGTTGAGATAAACTTACTCTACACTTTGTTGCAGTTTTGCAATCACCACTTGAACATTCTGCAGTAGCGTTCTTCACCACTTCACAAGTTTTCTTTTGTAGCGGAGATTTGAAAATACATTTGCAACATTTCTAGATCATTATGAAAAATAGCTTATGATACAGTATTGAAAAGTATAGGCAAATCTGCTCTCCTTGAAGTTATTACAGTCCCTCTGTATTTTGCCCTTCGCTGATGTACCTGATTTGCTGATTTAGGGGTTAAAACAACTCTATTCTGCCCCTAAAAGGAAGTTTTTTAAGATATGAATTCATGGAGTATGGTTGCTAATTTTGGCATTGATATGAGTAGGTTTGCCAGCCTAAGGAATGAAGTTTTCCTTCATTCACTGCTTCAGAATGGTAAGCATTGTAAGCATCTAAAAGACATCTGTGTGGCCAAAAAAAAAAAAAAAAAAAAAAGCCATTTTGCATCTAGTTTGCAGTGCTGTTCTTACGAGATGAAGTGATTTGAGGCTAACAGTCCTAAACTCTTATGACTTTCCAAACTGATGTTTAAGAATGTTGTGGTTTTAATTAACTCCTCATGTCTGGCTTTATATATTGAATTTCTAGCCTTTGTCTAAAATTTTAAGAGCTTAAAGCAAGAAGGGAGCCCGAGACAGTTTGTACAAATTATGAAGTCTATAATATGTTTTTATTGTGTTATTAAATAACACAAAAGTTAGTCCCTTCTGTAGCTACTAAATGACTTTATTTATTTATTTTTAAAATAATCTTTATTACTTATACATTAAAAAAAGAAAAAAAGGAAAAGAAAAAAAGAGGGGGGGAAGGTAGAGGGAGAAAAATGGATCAGAACGAATTGATGTAACAGTACAGTATTAACAGAATGTTGGGATAAGAAGTACATCTTCCACAATAGTAAGTATTAAGTACGCAAATACATAAATAAAATATTAAAAGAAATATTTTGAAAATTTCCCATTATATGAAGTTGATTTTTGGCTTAACAAAGTAGAGAGAGGAGAAAAAAAAAGAGACTGAAAAAACAGGGAATAAGATGAGTAAATATAGAAAGGGATAAAAAAAGAGGATAGAACAGCAAAGTGAGAAAGAAAGGAAAAGATAGGTTAGAAAAAGGATGAAAATAAGACCAGCAATAAGCTGGTGTATCATTTCCATAGAACATGAAGTCCGTATTTATCGTTAGAGTATCATTCCCTTTTTAAGAGTAGTTGAAAACGTCTGTTGATTTGATTAGGGTTATAACTGTAAATTTTTTCCAGTGTTATATAATAATTTTTTATTAAGAAACTTAGAAACATAGAACAGTGTTTCCCAACCTTGGGAACTTGAAGATATCTGGACTTCAACTCCCAGAATTCCCCAGCCAACATTTGCTGACTGGGGAATTCTGGGAGTTGAAGTCCAAATATCTTCAAGTTGCAAAGGTTGGGAAACACTGACATAGAAGACTGACGGCAGAAAAAGACCTCATGGTCCATCTAGTCTGCCCTTATACTATTTCCTGTATTTTATCTTACAATGGATATATATTTATCCCAGGCATGTTTAAATTCAGTTACTGTGGATTTACCAACCATGTCTGCTGGAAGTTTGTTCCAAGGATCTACTACTCTTTCAGTAAAATAATATTTTCTCATGTTGCCTTTGATCTTTCCCCCAACTAACTTCAGATTGTGTCCCCTTGTTCTTGTGTTCACTTTCCTATTATATTTTATATAAGGTAGAGTATCTTGCAGGAGTTTGTCATCCAATATTAGGTTATTTTGTTGGATTATTTTCTTTTTGGATTAGTTGAAAAATATTCTTTTTCTTCAGCCAATCGTACCATTTGCCCCAGACTTGGTAAAATACCGTATCTTCTCTATTTTGTAATTTCATGGTTAATGACTTTAAAACCTGCTCATCTGAATGGCAGTACCAGGAACATCAAATTCAACTTGTTGTGTTGATGCATGCCTTCATTTACATTCTTCCCTTAACGGTGGCAATGAATATGTTGTTGGAAGACCTGAAGAACTGGGTTAAGGACAGATTGTCATTAAGAAAATTCTATGTGGTCACTAAGAATTGACACCAACTTAGTGGCAGATAATCAATAGAAAGGATTGCCCCCTCGGAGTCAGCAGCTCACATTTCTTCTCCGTTTAGTGAACTCATTTTTTGCCTCATTGAAAATCCCACCCACTCCCACCCCCAAGGCAGCCACCATGCCAAATCCCAACCACCACCACACCCAAGATTTTGGATTAATGGATTTAATGATATGAAATGGATTTTATTTTGACCCCCAGACAAGATGAGTTCAAAAAGAAACAGCTATTCCAAGGAATTCCAGAAAGGAATTGTGGAGGATTCTCAGGGTAAGAATCTTACAGCTTTCTGCAAAGAGAAGAGGTTGGATCTCCATTTGGTCCGAAAATAGAGAGAGAGTACGATAACCTCGGTCTAAGGTACAAGAGGGAAACGCTAAGAAGTTCAAGTGTGGATCAGGTCGGTAACCCTTATTTCCTGAACTTGAAGACAACATCACTGAATGGATTGCTAAGAGGAGAGCAAAGGCTTTGGTTGTAAGCACGGCTGATATTCAGAGCCGGGGTGGCGCAGCAGGCATAGTGCTGTACTGCAGGCCACTGAAGCTGACTGTAGATCTGTAGGTCAGTGGTTCAAATCTCATCACCGGCTCAAACTTGACTCAGCCTTCCATCCTTCCAAGGTGGGTAAAATGAAGACCCGGATCGTGGGGGCAATAGGCTGGCTCTGTTAAAAAGTGCTATTGCTAACATGTTGTAAGCCGCCCTGAGTCTAAGGAGAAGGGTGGCATAAAAATCGAATGAATGAATGGATGGATGGATGAATGAATGAATGAATGAATGAATATTCAGGTATTTGCCCTTACAATGACACTACAATTATAAATTACCCAGGAAGAATTCAAAGCCTCTCAACACTGGCTGGATGGCTTCCTTCAGCAATATGAACTGTCTCGGAGGAGATCCACCTTGTTGTTCAAGCTGGAAGATGCTGAACTTATCAAATGTGCACTTGCATTCACGTCCTTCATTGATGGCATTGATTTTTCCAAATACCATCTCTCCAATATGATTGCCATGAATGAAACGGTAGTGTTTATGGGCCAAGGAGCTCAAGCAATCATTGATCAAAGGGGGGGCACATCAATTTATATTCCCTCCACTGGATATAAATGTACATGTCTTATGGGCATATTGAAAATTTGGCTGGATGGAACCAAATTCCCATTTCTAACAGTCACCAAGCAAGCTACATGGACAGGAGGTAGTCTTTTAAGGAGACTTCTGTTGCTAGATATCAGTGATTGGGACCAATGGTTTTAAACAAAAAGGAGTCAAAAGAAACTCGGACTGTAATTCAGGGTTTGAAGAGTTTTGACGATGTTCCAGAAGAAGATGCCATGACTGTATTTGAATAAATTGTTGAGTTTGAATAAATTATTGAATTTGAATAAATTGATTGTTGTACCATACAAGATATTGTGGTTTCCCTGTGTGGGGGTTTAAGGTTTGCAATTGTGGTTGCCTTGGGGTGGTTGTGGTGGTGGGATTTGGCATTGTGGTTGCCCTGGGGCGGGGGGGGGGGGGGTTGGAGTTAGCAATTTTTCCAATGAGACCAAAAATGAGTTTTGTCTCATTTTACAACCTTTCCTGCCAGTTGTCAAGGGAATCACTGCAATTGTTGAGCTACAACATGGATGTTAAGTCAATCTGGGTTTCCCAGGAGGCCACAAAAGGGGATCCCAAGACCCCAGGTTATAACTGTCCTAAATATGACTTGAAGTCCAGATATCTCCAAGTTGCCAAGGTTGGGAAACACTGCCTTATGGCACCCAGTATATCTTGGCTGTTCTTAAAAAACTAGGGCCTCGCTACTCAGTAGCTGAGCTTAGCTAGAGAGAGTCTTTCCTGTTTAGATTGTCTTAATGTATCCTTGTGCTGCCTTTGTTCAACAACATACATGGAGAATATTGATTTCATTTTCTAGCAGCAAATGTTTCTTCTCTGGACATAAGAAAACAATTTGGCATGGAAAGACCCTCTGTAGCATAATATTTGCACCTAGTCATGCCAAGAAAAATTATGGACTGTTACCGAAGCTGTGCAGGGTGGGATACATATTACAGTTTCTGCTGCTTGGGTGATTGAACTATGAGCCAATCTTTGGAAAACGTGGTGTAATCATGGAATTATTGGGCTTACTCAGTTCCTAATGTACAGAAAAGTTCTAAAGTTGACTTTATTTGAGGAAATGTGTAGCAAGATGTAAGTCATATGGAATTACATTGGTTTAGAATGAATTTTATTGCTGTGATAAGAGCATTTGCCTTAGGATTTGTAGAGAATTACGAGTTATGGCTTGTTTAGTGTATACACAAGCAATAATTTTATCTGGGCAGGGTCCTCTAAACTTGGCAACATTAAGAGTTCTGCACATGTTGGCTGGAAAATTCTGAACATTGACGTCCACAAGCCACATGTAGACAAACCTAATCACCTTGGACAGTGGGATCTTTCAGTGGTTCCTGTTAAAGTACAAGTTTCTTACATTATATTTGAATTTCATTTAGTTTTGAAAACAGTTTTTATCATGATACAGTGTGAGAAATGTCTGAACAAAATCCACTAAGAGGCAAATGTGTTTATATATAATAAAATCATTTAAAGCAACATCCAACTCCCTGCTTTATACAGGAATACAAATTAAAATACATTATTCCTAACAAATGGCTGGTTACTACCCATTTGAACACATCTAGAATGTTCAATAGTGTTCTAGTACAATAATTAGTTCCATTGTTAAGTTGTTAATATTCAGAAATTTTAGTATTCAGTTGAAATTGCATCCTTAGCTAAAATCCTTTTTTTTTTCTGTTTGGCATATTGGATATTTTTAATATGTGAACAAAAAGAAGAGAAGCAAATCTAGTATAGCAGGTCAGAAAAAAATTTTTTTTTTAGTCCCAGACCAAACAAAATCTAGTTCTTCATTTTTAAATATATATAATTTATATAATTTATCAATGTATTCACATTTTAACCTCTGAATTATCCTGGCCTCACAGTGACAACTTTATCAATGGCAAATCAAGATCCCAACATAGGAGTCACTATGTCCTTCATAATGTTACCTGTCAAAGATACAGAAATGAAAGCCAATTTTTGTTAAACATGTTTAAGTAATTGCACCTTAAGATGACAGAATACAAATGTAATTTTATGTAAAATTAATCATTCAATTTTTAAAAATGGTGTACTTCAGTTCGTTATTTAAGATTTCTTTTCTATTTTATTCATACATTTTGGTTGTCATGATTTTTTTTTTTTAACTTTGGAAAACCTCAAATCTTTTCCAATTATATTGTTAACTTCATGTTAAGAATTTAGAACATGTGTTGTTAATGTACCAGGCTGACACTAGAAGCTTGAAAAAAAATATTTAAATTTGAAACATTGCCATTCAGCAATTATTTTAAAAATCTACTCAAAGATTCATAAGGGAGCACCTCCCTTATGAAACCAGGTTTCAACGCCTTGATCTCTTCAGCCTTGAAAGACGGTGTTTAAGGGGTGACTTGATCGAAGTGTATAAAATTATGGATGGGAGAGAAAAGATGGATAGAGAAAAATTCTTTTCTCTATCACACAATACTAGGACAAGGGGGTACTCCCTAAAGCTCAGAGGTAAGAAAGCAAGGACAAATAAAGGGAAACATTTCTTCACCCAGAGGGTCGTTGGTTTATGGAATTCTCTTCCAGAAGAGCTCGTGACAGCTGTCAGCCTTGATAGCTTCAAGGTAGGATTAGACAGATTCATGGATGCCAAGTGTATTGGTGGTTATTGAAACAGATGACCAAGTTCCGCCTCTATGTTGGTTGAGGCAGGTAGGATTCCCTTGGGTAATATTTGTTGGGGGTCAGGGAAAAGGGAGGGTTTTGCCTTCTCTTTCTGCTCAAGATCCCCAAGGGCAATTGGTGGGCCACTTTGTGACACAAAATGCTGGACTCGATGGGCTTTGGCCAGATTCAGCATGGCTCTTCTTATGTTCTTATATTCATATGTATTCTTATATTCCTATTAACTCTTCCTGTTCTTTCACCTCTTGGAATCTAAGTGCCTCACATTCTCCTTACATTTTCAGATTCTTCAGCAGGAAGCTGTCACTTCATCAGCCATAGGCATCTTTTCAGAAAATGAGTTTTTTACACTTCAGACTGCAGCTCCTGGTCTCTTGTCTTGGAACACATTTTTCTTCTCTTTTATCCTTTTTTAAAAAATAATAATTTTCATTTACATATATATATAATAAGACAATAACAACAAACAGTACATTTACATAAAATACAGAAAACAGAAAAAACAAGCAAGAGATATATTTCTTCTCTTCTCCTGTAGTAGAGACTGTTGACAGCGTCCTCTCTCTTTTTTTAAAAAAAATTCTTGGTGGTGTTAAGGCCAGTGGTTTGAGTTGTATATTGTTGTAGTTGAATTTTTATGTCATAAATTCTTATCAAATAGAGAAAGCAATAACTATATTGACTTTTTTTTAACAAGATTGTTCTTTAAATTGTTTCTTTATCTCGCAGCACTATAAAGAGGTTTTCTTTTATTTAACCAGATGTAAAATTCTTCCCATAGTTGGTAGTATTTCGTTTTTTCTTTTTCCTTTAGTTCCATTGTTAGTTTATCTGCTTCAGCACAATCTAACATTTTTTTTGTTAAATTCCGTTCATTTGGCATATTTTCATTCTTCCAAAATTGTGCGATAGCTATTCTTGTTGATGTTATTAGATGTTGTATTAGATAATAATGTTCCTTATTCATCTGATTTTCAATAATGCCAAGCAAAAATATTTCAGGTTTCATTTCTAGTTCAATCTTAGTTATTTCCTCTATCCATTTCTGAAGTTTATGCCAGATTCCTTTAACCTGACTGCAGGTCCACCACATATGAAAATATGAGTTCTTCTCTTTTATCCTTAGTGAACTGCTCTCACAACTCTTATTTTCCGAATTTTCTTGCTTAGTAGGATAAAATTACACAAGATGCTATTTAAATAATCAATATATGTATATCTTACCTTTCCACCTTTTTTATTGGGAGTCCTGAGGTCACAATAAAAAACGTTTCAAGCAAAATTAATTTAAAAAATAAATATGAACAAAACTTAAATTCCTGTTAGCATAGTCCAGTCTCCAATGAACAGAATTAGCTAGAGAGTAATAGAGGGGAGTGGAAATTTGTGTCAAATGGACAATTGAAACAAAGCAAGATTTACTAGAATCGAAACGTCTTGGAGAAAACCAATAATGTTCTAGAAATTGAGGATGAAATTCAGGTATGAAGCTAGGTAGATATAAATTATATTTGTTAAACTTCACGAGTATATAAAAATGAAATATATGCTTTACAGAAGCACAAGATATAGAACACAAAACACAATCAGGATAATATAGAATGGAGTATTAGAGGATTAATAGAATATTTAATTTTAAATACTTTATAACATCCCCCCACCCTCGGTCATGGCCCATTACCATGCCACAGAAGTGGGCCCACCCTTGTGTAGAACCATCCCCTCCCTCACCCGATCAGTCCACAATGCAGGAAAGATCGGAGAACTCAGCTCTAGAGAGAACAGCTGTGGTGGAACTGTAATTAAAATGCAATATTGCAAGGTAATTTTGCTGGTGCTAGGAGTTTGATTCTGACCAGTGACGATGGACTCACTTCAATCCTTCCGAGGTTGGTAAAATGAGCAGATTTTGTAAACTGCTTAGAGAGGACTGCAAAACATTACAAAACGGTATATAAGTCTAAGCACTTTTGCTATGGCTATCTATTGTTGTTTTATTTATCAGATTTTTTTATATTTTTAAGCTAGGTAGTTCTCTGAAGGATCAAGCAGGTTTATTATTTATCCTTCGTAGAGTACATAAAACAAGATCAGCTTCAACAGAGAGGATAAGGAAGGAAATTGCTTTGGTAACTACAGATGTTGTACAAGATGAAAAATGCTATGATGACAAATCAAAGTTGTACCTTAATCAGAATGAGGGATGCTAAATACTTAAAACACTGGAGATATGTTAAAGTCAGTAATGTCTAGACTGGGGAAGGTGGGGGAGAGGGAGGCTGTCTTTATACATGGAGAATGTGCTTCTTCTCTCACTATTTGTCCTTCGAAGTCTAGACAAGGGTGGGGAACCAGTGACCCTCCAGATGTTGCTGAACTGCAACTTTTAGCCTCCCTCCTGTTGGCCAAGTTGACTGAGTTTATTGGAAATTAGACATCTGGAGGCTAATGATACCCCACCCAGCAAAGTTTGAAAGTCATACACTTAATCTAGAAAGGTGGAGAGAAAAGCCACAGTTCTAATAGCCCCACCATGACCTTCAACTCTGATAGCTCGCTAGAGAGTATATGTATGTGCTGATATTTTTGCAGGTGTATGCTATAGAACCGATATTTTAGAATAATGAAAATCCATAGCTGTACAACAATTGAGAATGATTGAACTTCACACAAAGCTGTGATTAATAGAATGAGGGGAAAAATTCACTCTTTGTTGGTGGTCCTTTATCATCCCATGACTTTATCCAAGAACAATTACTTTTCCAATTGCACATTTTGATTGCTGTATTTTAATTATACCATGAAGCAATATTGGTACTTTTCTAAATATCTATGAACTGTTCATATACAAAGCATGCTACACTGAAAACTGAAATAACCCTCCAGTGTGTCTGGGCAAAGTGATAATCTAAAAGGAATGCAGGAGTGTAATTGGAAAAATAGAAGAATACTTTTATAAATGTCCAATTCATTTCCTTTGTGTATTTCTGTAGTTACATTTTCTTTGGCCAGACCCTTATTTTTCTGTCACCCCTTCCCCATCTACCCAAATTCTAACAAGATCTTCCCTTTCCAACAATAAAATTCAGACTATTTTTTAAAACAAATAAATGCCTGTTTTCAATTCTACTTGGCTATTATTTCAATAACAATAACTCTGAATTATCCAACTGAAGTACGTAGTTTAAATTATAGCCAAACAAATTGAATACAATTTTTGAAACACTTTTCAGAGATTAACAGTTCTGAAACAATTTAATGGTCTCTTTTATCATGGATTTTCATTGTTTGGTCCTAGCATACACTTAGACTGTAATAGAAATCGCAACAGAGACTGAATTTTATTATAGAAGATAAATCTTTAGATACTTGATATCCATAGCCCTGTTAAATAGTTTTCCTAATCTCTTTTTTTAATTAAAGCTATGTATGATAAATAGGAAAGACATGTCTTTTTTTCAGAAGGCATAATGAAACTCTTTTGAAAAATATTATCTTTTAGAGAAATCCAAGGTTATGATCAGCTATCCATTTGAAATAATTGTAATGTTTCTTTTCCAAACAAATCATATTATGATTGTTTTAGCATATATTCAGTAGTAGTACATCAAGAATGCAGATTAAGAAGCTGGAAAGAATTAACTTTTGTGATGTTATGATGTGAGAGAAGAAATCTTTCCCCAAAGAATAATAGGCTTCTTTCCCCGCCACAGAGAAGGCTTTTCTCTTCTTAAATATAATTCTGGATATTATTAGTATCTTGTTGCAAAAGGATAATAGATCCACACAGGCAATAATTTTCCTAATGCAAAGGTCTGTACTAAGTAACTTTATTATTATTATTATTATTATTATTATTATTATTATTAATAATAATAATTAGATTTGTATGCCGCCCCTCTCCGTAGACTCGGGGCGGCTTACAACAGTAATAGTATAATATATAACAAATCTAATAATTAAAAGTCACTAAAAACCCCTTATTAAAAAGAAACATACACACAAACATACCATGCATAAACTGTATAGGCCTGGGGGAGATGTCTCAGTTCCCCCATGCCTGGCGGCAGAGGTGGGTTTTAAGAAGTTTACGGAAGGCAGGGAGGGTGGGGGCAGTTCTAATCTCCGGGGGGAGTTGGTTCCAGAGGGTCGGGGCCGCCACAGAGAAGGCTTTTCCCCTGGGTCCCGCCAGACGACATTGTTTAGTCGACGGGACCCGGAGAAGGCCAACTCTGTGGGCCCTAACCGGTCGCTGGGATTCTTGTGGCAGAAGGTGGTCCCGGAGATATTCTGGCCCGATGCCATGAAGGGCTTTATAGGTCATGACCAACACTTTGAATTGTGACCGGAAACTGATTGGCAGCCAATGCAGACTGCGGAGTGTTGATGTAACATGGGCATACCTAGGTAAGCCCATGAATGCACTCACAGCTGCATTTTGCACAATCTGAAGTTTCTGAACACTCTTCAAAGGTAGCCCCATGTAGAGAGTGTTACAGTAGTGGAACCTCGAGGTGATGGGGGCATGAGTGACTGTGAGCAGTGACTCCCGGTCCAAATGGGGCCACAATTGGTGCACCAGGTGAACCTGAGCAAACGCCATTCTCGCTACAGCTGAGAGATGGTTTTCTAATGTAAGCTGTGGATCGAGGAGGACGCCCAAGTTGCGAACCCTCTCTGTGGGGGTCAATAATCCCCCCCCAGGGTGATGGATGGACAGATGGGATTGTCCTTGTGAGGCAAAATCCACAGCCACTCTGTCTTATTAGGGTTGAGCTTGAGTCTGTAGACACCCATCCAGACCCCAATAGCCTCCAGGCACCGGCACATCACTTCCACTGCTTCGCTGACTGGAGTACTCTGTTATTAACAAAACATTGGACCATTAAAAGATAAAACCTTATTTATCTCGGGTTGTTGTGCAGTATCACAAGGCCACTTCAGCTAAGCTGCTTTAGTCAAGCAAAAGGATTTCCCCAAAGAATTGTTTAATTTTATAATTTCATTGTACTGGTGTAATTATTATTGCCCTAATTGAAATGATTATGAATCTCTATAATGCCTAAATGTATTTTGCATGTAGTTGAGCTGCACTCTTCAGTTTTACGTTTGATTATCAAAAGTGTTTATCTGTCTTAATCATGGATCCAACATTATCAGATGCTACTAAGTTCCAAGAGTGTTTGGAAAGTAGACTATGAAATATGGCATCTGAGCTATTTCTGATGTGGCCCATATTGAGTTTAAAAGTTTTTTTCCCCCCTTCATGAATTAGCCTTGGAAGTTTTCAGTAATCACTTAATATTCCTCGGCAAGTTTAGAAATGAACTGCTAATGATTGGAATTGGTTGTTATTTGCTTAAAACTGAAATTTTGAATGAGGTTCATACATCTCTTCTCTCCTTCTTTTCCAAAGAATGTCCAGAGTGGTGGGGCTTAGACTGTAGACGGAATATGTCTCTAACTGCCAAGTGTTCTTGTTGCTGCTCCATGAAAACTCTTGTTGCTCCAGTTGATGAGAGGCAGCTATCAGACATCAGACAGCTGCAAGGGCAGCCTCTCTTGATCAAGGTAACTTAATACCACTTTGATATGCTTTGGTAATATGCCAATTAGTGCCTTGGGAATATGCCACAATTCAATTTTGGTCGCCACAATGTAAAAGGGATGTTTATTTATTTTTTATTTATTTATTTATTCATTTGTCCAATACACAGATACATAGGAAGAAAAATAGACATGTGATAATATAAAAGAGGGTGAAAGTGAACTAAAAGGAGAGGATAAATGAAAGGAAGAGAATATATAAGATAGGTGAAAGAAAGAAGAGACAATTGGACAGGGGATGAAAGGCACACCAGTGCACTTATGTACGCCCCTGTTGAGACTCGAGAGAGTGCAGAGAAGACCAACAAAGGTGACAGAATTGTTTTGTGGGTTTTATAATGGGATTTTATAGTTTTAGCATTTATATTTGACTTCTGTTATTGTTGTATCGTATTTGTATTGTTGTAAGCTGCCCTGAGTCCCATGGGATTGGGCTGCATAGAAGTCAAATCAAATCAATCAGTCAATCAATCAATCAAATTAGGGGACTGGAGGCTAAAACATATGAAGAATGGTTGCAGGAACTGGGTATGTCTAGTTTAATGAAAAGAAGGACTAAGAGAGACTTGATGGCAGTGTTCCAATATCTCAGGGATTGCCACAAGGAAGAGGGAGTCAGGCTATTCTCCAAAACACTTGAAGGTAGAGCAAGAAGCATCAGGTGGAAACTAACCAAGGAGAGAAGCAACTTATAACTAAGGAGAAATTTCCTGACAGTGGAACAACTTGCCTCCAGAAGTTGTAAATGTTCCAACACTGGAAGTTTTTAAGAAGTTGTTGGATAACCATTTGTCTGAAGTGGTGTAGGATTTCCTGCCTAAGACCTCCAAGGTCCCTAATTGACCTTGGCCAATGGATCTCAATGAAAGGTTAAGCTAAGCATAATTTTCAAAGACTATCTTCCCCTATGCCTGAAGAGAAAGATTTTTGATCAGTGTTTGCTACCTGTTCTAATACATGCATGTGAAACATGGGCATTAAGATAAAATACAGAAAATAGTATAAGGGCAGACTAGATGGACCATGAGGTCTTTTTCTGCCGTCAGACTTCTATGTTTCTATTAACCTCAAACACTGGAAGTTTTTAAGAAGATGTTGGATAACTACTTGTCTGAAGCAATGTAAAGTTTGGACTAGAATACTTCCAAGATCCTTTCCAACTCTGTTATTTTATTCTGTTCTGTTCTATTCGACACTGCTCAAAAAAGTAAAGGGAACACTTAAGCAACACAGTATACCTTCAAGTAAGTCAAACTTTTGAAAATCAAACTGTCCACTTAGGAAGCAATACTGATTGACAATCAATTTCACACGCTGTTTGTGCACATTCAACTTTGTACAGAACAAAGTATTCAATAAGAATATTTCATTCATTCAGATCTAGGATGTGTCATTTGAGTGTTCCCTTTATTTTTTTTGAGCAGTATATTTGTATGGGGGGGGGGACATATGGACATATGAAAAGGCTTTTAACAAAAGCAGTGTCATCTTCTTCTCATCAGACAGGACAGTATCGTTCTTATGCTGAAATGAAACATTTTCAGTCCCTCTATCCCGAATTGACAAATTTTGTGATACAAGAGGAGGCAGCTGAGTTATGGAGCGGCCCTTCCAAGCAGCAACCTCCATTTCCTGTTTTCTGGTGAGTTTGGGCTTTTAGAGGTCCCCTGCCTCTCTAGAGCTAGCTCAACAGTAGCCCCAGCTGACATTCAGTGATGCAACTTTCAGAAGCATTGAAGAGCAAGGAGTAGGGATGAGATACAGCACTAGAAAAGAGATAACGGTTGCTATCCCCATAATTTTTATTTTTATTTTTTGAATTATCTTTCTTGATTGAAATGGAGAAGTGGCCCTGTCAGTATGCTGATTTTTTTAAAAGTAATTAAATCACATAGTACAGTGGTACCTCTACCTAAGAATGCCTCAACTTACGAACTTTTCTAGATAAGAACCGGATGTTCAAGATTTTTTTTACCTCTTCTCAAGATCCATTTTTCACTTATAAACCCAAGCCTCCGAAACTGTAACCGGAAAAGGCAGGGAGAAGCCTCCGTGGGGTCTCTCTAGGAATCTCCTGGGAGGAAACAGGGCCGGAAAAGGTGGGGAGAAGCCTCCATGGGGCCTCTCTAGGAATCTCCTGGGAGGAAACAGGGCCTCCACCCAATCGCACATATTATTTGTTTTTACATTGATTCCTATGGGAAAAATTGCTGCTTCTTACAAACGTTTCTATTTAAGAACCAGGTCACGGAACGAATTAAGTTTGTAAGTAGAGGTACCACTGTAGTAGTAGGCTCTGAAACTCATCAGAATTATTGATTCCTCTTATTCTGGAAGATCTCATACTTTGGAGGCCAGACTAAGCCCATGTGGCCACTAAGGGCTACTATATAATAAATAACAATTGCTTTTTTATCTTTTGGATTAGAGGCGAGCGTGAAGCCTTTAAACTGCACTATGGCAGCATGCCCACCTATGGAGGGATAGTGGATTGTGCTCTGTGTAGATTGGAGGCCATGCAAAAACGTTTGACTCCAATTTACAACTTAGATCACTAAGTTCCAGTTAACAGTCACTGCACCGTTTAAATGATTTCAGGATTCAAGTCTGTCGAAAAAATGCAAAAATTCTGGAAACTTTGGGGAAAAAATGCTATTTTTTAAAAGGAATTTTTGGAGAAATTAAAATATATGCAGTGTTTAATTATTAACTATGAAGTGAGGTTGTACAAAGTGTTCTGTGCATGGAGCAACTGGTTTGGGATGGTCAATGCACAGACAAAATCTACAAGACTTTGGATGTTTCTTCCATAAAAAATCCTGAATGGTTTTTTTTTATTTCAGCGGAAGCTGGAAAGTGACTGTACTAGATAAAAAGTGTTTTGTGTTCTGCTGTACAGTACTTTAACTGCTATACTAGATGTTGTCTTTTCAATCAATTTTGAATTCTAATAAGTGGAAAGTTACTATCATTGTAATTTTGCAAATACTTCTTTGGGGAACCTATGAGTTGGTCAGTCGGTCGGTCGGTCGGTCGGTCATTCATTCATTCATTCATTCATTCATTCATTCATTCATTCATGTATTTGTTTGTTTATTTGTTTATTTGTTTGTTTGATTTGTGGTTAGTTATTTAGCTAGCCCATATTTCTTATAAGGTGAATCTGGGTGGCTTGCAGGTTATAAAACAAGTAAAAGTAGTCGAAAGATTAAAACAACACATAGTTAAAATATTAGGAGAACTAAGAACCGGATGGGACATGGATGAGATGCTCCTGCCCCATTAGCCAGCTGCTGAAAGTGCCATTTAAAGAAAACATGTGGAGGAAAAAAGGGAGTAAGGAATCAAGATGCAGCATATGCATTTTGCCAAAAAGAAATGTTATTTAATCGGTAGGGCTATGTTCCCTTGAAAACGATATGGGAGCACTGCGCCTGTCCACCAACCTGCAAAAAGATGCTACACTTTTAAGAGTTGCTTTACAGAGTCAGTTATTTCAAGAGCAACATAATTTTTTCATACCTGGATAGAAGTTTGGAAAAGGACATGGCTTCTTTAGCTGATGGCAGAGAAGTACTGTACTTGTGCTCAGGGGTCTCTCTCTCTCTCTCTCCCCCCCCGTGTAGATGTGACCTGTGATTTCATTTGGCAGCCATTTTTAAATCCCCCCTTTGTTCCTGTATAACACTAAAGACCTTTTCACAAAATAATTTCCAAATTGTGCACAGAACTATTAATTACTCTACTGCTATTGTGATTGGCAGATTCAAAAATCAATTTTTAAATTTTTTTTATGAGCTTGTGAAAATCGAAGGCTTAGTGGTACATATTGCAAGCTTCTGTACTTTATATTTCTCATGCTAGTATATTTCTTGATTTCATGTGACAGTTTTCAATCAGTGACCAATATCATTCTTAACATGATCATGTTATGTAGAATTTCAAAGGAATTATTTCAATCTTTCTCCTCCTCGCCCCCAGATTTTTCTGAAAATAACAAAAAGTTCTTGAAAAATAGAAAGGGATATTCCTTCTCTAAATTTCCATCCCCCACCCCCATAGGGTTTTACATCTTTAATCTGCCCTTCAGTGACTTTATTTTATTGTTTCAAATTCTATTAAGTGTCCCTTTATATAGTTTATTAATCCAAAACTGGAGTTTTTCTTTTTCCTGGCTGGGGAATCTCTTAAATTTTTTTTAAAAAATTGTAAAAACCTAATCAAAAGGCAAAGCTCTATTGATAAAGGATTGACTGCATTCAATCTCTCTCTGCTCCCCCCCCCCCCAAAAAAAAATTTCTCCTGGAATCTCATCAATTTATTGCAGAATCCTAAGTTCCACTGAATACAGCTGAGAAGTCTTTTGTAAATCTCTGCTTGTTTGAAAGTTCAGTTCAAGGTTAAAAGCCCTGTTACCTTGTACACCAGGTTTTTCCCTTCATATTTTTGAATCTTTCAGTGGACATGCTCTCTGGCAGTGGGTTGAAAGAACGTGATGTTTTATATAAATATTGTAGGACCGTAATGGTTGATGCTTTGAGTCATATCTGGGCTTTCCCTATTTGTGAAATACAGTGTTCCCTATCATCCAATGCTGTATTTAAAAAAAAAACAAAAAACTTATGATGGACAGTTTGGGTGCACAGTATCTCAGTATGAATCATGACAAGTCTCCACACTGGGATTTCTCATTTTTCCCTGCCCTCCATTTTCTTGGAATGATGAGTAAGTTAGGATTCCCAAAGTCTTTCCCATGTGGCTTTGGTTAAGACTGGACTTGGTGACGCCTTTCTTTGTTTTACTTTTTCAGAATTTAATTGGCTAATAAGCGTAATTTTTCTCCCTTTCCAGACAGAAACTTTAAGATCATATCTGATCCTGATCTTGACCAATCTCCTGATTCCTTGCCTATATTATAGTACGCTGAGAGCATATGCACCAAGACAAATTCCTTGTGTGTCCAATCACATTTGGCCAATGAAAAATTCTATTCTATTCTATTATTTTCTTGGAGAATATAGATTATATAGATTATCTAAAATTAGCTAAAGAAGGTTCACTTTCTAATCCAAATGCTCATATCCACACATTGACATCTGATTTGTGTGTGACTGTGTGCGTTTTTTTTCGTGTCACGTATGTTAAATTAAGCCAGATATAGATATCAGGATAGCAAACGATGACTGTTTTGAAGCAGTTTAGAACTCAGTAGCAATGCCATTGTGAAGTGCCTGCTTTCTTTCTTATTCTCTAAAATGTCCCATAGGCAAACCCCTCAGAATAAATCTCAGATTCTGCAAGAGATTTTTCCCATCTTCTCTTCGCTGCTGTTTCCAAAGGACATCTCTCTAAAAAGCTGTTTCCTCATCCACCATCCACGACTTCAAGATATGGTCGGTGTGCTTAGTGTTAAAAATTCCTTTCCTTTTTACATTTTAGTTTTGCACCAGGAACAGTAGGCTGAAAAAGAATGACTTTTCCTAAAAGCATTTGTATTTTGCATTTACGTTTAAAAAGCTCTGACGATGGTTTTTGCAATAGAAGAACTAGAAGGCCTCATGCCCTCAGATTAAGAATGAAAAAAGATGTGAGGTAGAAAGATATGGAGAGAAAAGGAAGACATGTTCTTAGTGCTAACATTATCCTAAAAGGGTTGACTGGGAGGGAAATGGTTGCCCAGAAAGGGCAGAATATATTGTCAGGAGTGATAGTTCTGTCCTTCTTTCTCATGGAACTGTAATCTATCCTGTCCTTTGTGAGGGGAGAGGAATGGTCTTTAGTCCAGTTCAGAGGTAGGGAAAGTTGGCTCTTCTATGACTTGTGGACTTCAACTCCCAGAATTCCTGAACCAATCATGCTAGCTCAGGAACTCTGGGAGCTGAAGTCCATATGTCATAGAAGAGCCAACTTTGCCTACCCCTGGTCTAGTTGATTATAGCCAGTGAAGGGCTACTACCACACTGTGGGCGTGGCTTATGCAGGAAGCCCTGCATTTTCTTTTAACGCCTTTCAGTGCAAATTGGGTGCTCTGGGGTGCGTTCCCCCTTGTTCCCCCAGTAGCCCACCCCTGGTTATAGCAATACGAAGAAGAAGATTCCATTGCTGGGCTGCACTTTTTTCTTGTAAGGCAAGTGATTGAAAACAAACAAACGTAACAGTTCTTCAAGACAGGTGTAATGTTGCTGGGCATTTGTTCAAACCTATCAGATAAGCAACGGGGTGACAAAATTTGGTTGTATTGCCATGTGCATATAGAAGAGTGATGGTGCTCTGATTACAACATTGCACCTGCTATTTTGCAAATGTCCCTGGATAGCATCGAACTTTAGAACTGCTTGGATGACAAGTTTCTTGAAAGATGGTTGTGGGGGGTCTTACTTATTATGGCTCTGGTTTGATGTTGCAGAAGAGCAACATGCCTTCAATTTCTTTGAATTCAATTTTATGTTTCCCCCCCTTTCCATTAAAATGACCGTATTTTTCAGAGTATAAGCTGCATCGAGTATAAGACGCACCTTAGTTTTTTGGGAGGAAAATAGGGAAAAGAATCTGCTTACCAGGTATTCATCTGGCTAGCGTCCTTAGTCTGGTCAGGTTCAGCACATTATTTTATCCCCTGGTTAAATAAAAAACCTTTATTCTGAGAGAGTAACAATGAAAGAGCTTGCAAGCCAGTAAGAGCTGGGAACATCATTAGCACCTGGAAAGAAGCAATCGGAGCAAATAGAGCAATGGAAAAAACCCTGCAAAGACTTAGGGGTTGGAAAACATTTTTCTTTGCAGAGAGTTAACAATGAAAGAGCTTGCAAGCCAGTAAGAGCTGGGAACATTGTTAGTACCTGGTTAGGGCTGGAAAGAAACATTTTGAGCAAATAGAGAATGAAAAAAAAATACCCTACAAAAACAGGGTTTGGAAAACCTTTTTTGCAGAGAGTAACATGAAAGAGCTTGCAAGGTAAGAGCTGGGAAGATCATTACCACCTGGTTAGGGCTGGGGGGAAAAGCTACATTCAGAGTATAAGATGCACCCTAATTATCAGCTTCTTTTAGGGAGGAAAAAGGTGTGTCTTACACTCCGAAAAATACAGTATAAAGGTTTCTGGGTGATAATAAAATGAATAGTCTTTCTTTTTTTATTTTTCAGACCTACAGACTGCAGAACACCTTTGTGGTAGGAAGCGGTCAGCTCAACTTGCATGTTCTTCCGTCTCTCTTCTGCAGAGAACACTGCAAGGCATTGATGGTAGAGCTGGAAGCTGGAGATATTGGTGAGAATTGATACAGCAATAGGAGTTGATCCTACAAACAGCAACTAGCTGCAACTAAGTTTTGCTGCTGGAAAAAAAAAAAGCAAGCCCTGACTTGTAGCTTGTGACATTTTGCCCTACTAACTGCTTTAAGCTTTATAATGCAGCAACAGAGAAAATATATTCCACACCCTATCTATTGGGAAAAAAACATGAACTCTGTATACACGATGTGGTTTTCTAAATTGGTTTTTTACCCTACAAAACTGCATTTGGCATTATAGGAAGTTTGTGTTGAGTCTATTGCAGCAGCCAAAAGTCAAAGTGCTGTTTAGGGGAAGGCTACAATATAGTAAATAATGTTGCTTCATTGTTGTACAAGGCTAGGCCAGACCAAAGGTGATTGATCATCACAGTTCAAAGAAGGGAATGTAGATGTATAAACATTACATTGGAATATAGCAAGAGTCGGGCAGGCAAAGGGTGAGCAATCTTTTCAGGCAATGACTATCCATTAAAAAAATTACATGAACTTTTATCCTCAAAACCTCATACAAGAATGTTGGAGTCTCACAGGTTTTGGGCCGTTTTGGGCCGAGTTGGGCAAACTCATGCTCTCTAGAGGTGTCATGGATATCCTAGTGTTTGTAGAGTGTTGAAGTAGACTCTTGAGACTATTAGGTCTGTTTCATTGAAGCCATTTAATGAAATTGTTCCTATGAAGACAAATGGTGAAGTAAATTTTTTATACTCCCAAAGAAATCTTGCTTGTCTTAACAAATTGATTTTCTCTAAGCTATATCATATTGTTAAGGCCAGAACATGTATATATGGATAATTTACCTTATGTAAGATACTAGTGAGTCTAGGGACAATTGAGCAAAGACAATTCAGCGTGGCCAGATCACTACCACCAAGTTGCCTCTGCCAAATCATTGCCACCAAGTCATTGCAGGACAACTGAATGTGGCTAATTTTACCATGGCAACAACTCCTGGCAGCCAGCCAAAGGTAGAGCTGAGTTGTGGGCAGAGATCTGAGCAGCAGTGGCTGGGGGCTTCCCATCTGAGAGAGAGCCAGGCAGGTAAATGAACAGGTGGGCAGAGTGCAGAATGGCAGCGGCAAGGGCTGGAGATTTCCCATTTTCCCATCCCCTGCTACTGCAGAGTTCAAGATTCAAGCCGTTTGGTAGGAGCAGCGGTATTTGGACCGTTCAGTATAGTGGGCAGGGTAAGGGGGGAAGTGGTGTTGGAGGTTGGATAATTTCCCATTCTCTGTATGGGTTGGTCCTAGCATTCAGATAGGGTTCTCCTCGTCCAATCACATTGAGGACTGAGCCTGCCAATCATTTTGAAAGACAATTCCGGCCACCATCTTGGATCTTCCCTCAGTTTTTAGTCTCAGTCCTTCATGAGCTAGGACATGGATCATTCTATCTGATTGCTAGTTAAAGGTATTAGGTGTTGTTTGAGAACTATTCTTTCCTTTAGGAAATTCCCTTCATATATTTCCTAAAATCTGGAGGCGGGAAGGGCCTGCTGCAGCAGCTGCCGCTAGCGCTGTGCTGGGGAAAGAGATTTAAAGTGCTTTTATGCGATCTCTTTAAGAGGCCGTTTCTTCCGCCTACACCTCAATCAGCTACAAGATTTAAGCTAAAGGCTGTCTCCCAAATCCTCCAGGGCAATAGAGCTTGCTCTTTACGCTCTGACGGAGGCTCTTTGGTCAGTACTTTAGGCACGAAATCAACTTGCTGTGTGCAGACGCTGGTAGCGTATTTGCCGCTGTGGCCATTTTCAAAGCTTGTTTCATGCTCAGAACTAACGGTAAAAATGGCTGAAGTGGCTATTTCCACTCTAGTCACACAGGCATTGACCAAAAAGAGGCAAAAGACAGCGGCTATGCCTGAAGAAAATCAGGCTGATTTGCCTCCCCCCCCCCCCCCGAAAGATCGTTCTTCCTGATCTTCCTCTAAGGCCATAGAACGAGATGAGAGAATGCACTATCATGCCCTACAAAAGTTAACGAAGAAGGCAGGAAGGAGGTCTTACGCTGCCTCCTCAGCCCTCTGCAGATACCGGTAACGTTGACGGGGCCCTACAGTCCTCCCTCATCAGTACTAATGCTTGGGGAGAGGCTGGCTGTGCTATTCCTGCACAAAGTAAACCTTAGTCTGTTCTTATGGAATCAGCGTTCGGGCCTTCTGCTCCAGCTATAAACTTCATCTCTATCCCTAACGTGATTGCAGGAGCTCTGCTCCTGAATAAGAATATTCACATCTCCTGTCGTTGCTACCGCCGAACAGCCTGCAACAGTAGAGAGTGTGAAAATGACTGCCACCTCCTGGCTGTCCCCCTATCTCTGGGACCGCCTTCTGCCGCACGAATCCCAGCGACCGATTAGGTCCCACAGAGTTGGCCTTCTCCGGGTCCCGTCGACTAAACAATGTTGTCTGGCGGGTCCCAGGGGAAGAGCCTTCTCTGTGGCGGCCCCAACTCTCTGGAACCAGCTCCCCCCGGAGATTAGAACTGCCCCCACCCTCCTTGCCTTCCATAAATTCCTTAAAAGTCACCTCTGCCGTCAGGCATGGGGGAATTGAGGCATTCGCCCCCCTCCCCCAGGCCTATACAATTTATGTATGGTATGTCTGTGTGTATGTCTGGTTTAATAATGGGGGTTTTAAATGTTTTTTTAAATGTATTAGATTTGTTGTGAATTGTTCTATTGTATGTTGTGAGCCTCCCCGAGTCTACGGAGAGGGGCGGCATACAAATCTAATAAAATAACTAACTAACTAACTAACTAACTAACTAACTAACTAACTAACTAACTAACTAACTAACTAACTAACTAACTAACTAACTAATAAACTGAACAGCCTGAACACCACTGCCATTGCCTCACATCCTGAACTCTGAATGGCCTAGATCAGTGATGGCAAACCTATGTCACAGGTGTCACACGGAGCCATATCTGCTGACACACAAGCCATTGCCCTAGCTCAGCTCCAGCGTGCATGGTTTGTGCTGGCCAGCTGATTTTTGGCTCATCTAAAGGCTCTGGGAGGGTATTTTGGGCTTCCTGGGGGCCTCTGGGGGAATGGGGGAGGGCGTTTTTATCCTCCCCCAGCTCCAGGGAATTCTTTGGAGCCTGGGGAGGGCAAAACACAAGCCTACTGGGCCCACCAGAAGTTGGGAAACAGAGGGCTTCCAAGGGGGGGGGGAGCTGTTTTTGTCCCCCCCCAGCCATTGAATTATGGTGTGGGCGCTTGTGCATGCATGATAGTGCGCGTGCACGCTCTTTTGGCACCTGAGGAAAAAAAGGTTTGCCATCACTAGCCTAGATCTTGGTGTGGCAGCAGCGGCAGGTGTGTTTGAAAATGGGAAGCCCCCAGCCATCACCACTCTATGCTCTGCCCACCTGCTTGCACACCTACCCACCTGGCTTTCCCTCTGGTGAGAAACTTCCAGCTAATCGCTCTCCACTCTGCGTAGTTGCTCATTTGCCTGCCCAGTTCTCCCTTCACCTGCCCTCACTGAGTTGTCCCATGCTGAATTGGTCATGATGAGTTATCCCGATCCGGATAGTGGCAAGGAAATTCATTGAAGTACCTGTACGTACGAACTTAATTCGTTCTGTGACAAAGTTCTTAAGTAGAAAAGTTTGTAAGAAGAAGCAATTTTTCCCATAGGAATCAATGTAAAAGCAAATAATGCATGCAGTTGGGGAAACCACAGGAAGGGTGGAGGCCCTGTTTCCCCCCAGAAGATTCCTAGAGAGGCTTCTCCCTGCCTTTTCTGGCCTTGTTTCCTCCCAGGAGATTCCTAGAGAGGCCCCACAGAGACTTCTCTCTGCCTTTTCTGGCCTTGTTTCCTCCCAGGAGATTCCTAGAGAGGCCCCACAGAGGCTTTGCCCTTCCTTTTCTGGCTTTGTTTCCTCCCAGGAGATTCCTAGAGAGGCCCCACAGAGGCTTCTCCCTGCCTTTTTTGGTTACAGTTTTGGAGACTCGGGTTTGTAAGTGGAAAATGATTCTTGAGAAGAGGCAAAAAAATCTTAAACACCCGGTTCTCATCAAGGGAAGTTCGTAAGTAGAGGCGTTTGTAGGTAGAGGTACCACTGTTGCATGCCATGGAAATAGAATGATGTGATGTTTCCGAGCACCATCACTTCCAATGGCATCTTGTAATAAATCATCATAATCTGGTGTTATTGTTTTTCTTCCCAAGGTTTTACAAATGTAGATTATTGGACAACAAGTTTTAACTCCAGAGGATCTGAACCCGTAGTTGTTTGTGATGGATCTGCCAGTTGAAAACCCATTGTGTAAGACCTCAATATCACAGAAGACGGGGATGATACCACTACAGTTTCCAGTGATAAGTTTTCCCTTCTGGTCTGCAAGGAAGAAAGCTGTGCACTTTTAAAAGGACATTTTATTCAAGGTCACACTGGCTTGTCTTTTCGGATGTTTTCGTAGAAACTGGAATACCTCTTTTCTCTAGCTTTTCGTAGAGTTATTCTTGATGGATTTTGTGGAGGGGGGTAAGGGTCTGTGAAGAACTGCCTGTGAACATTGTTCGTTTTGACACTGCAGAAGGAATTGTCTCAACATATTTCTTTCCAGACATCCTGGAAGAGGTAACGTCAGAACTGCCGATGAATCTGTCTCTGGATCATTGCTTTAAAAGAGCAAACTACTAAAATTTCGGATAGGCTGAGAATTTTAAAATGTCTCTTGAGAAAAGCATTTGCTCAGGTTCTTATCCTAATGTTACAGTTTGAATACAGCAGGAATTTGATCCACAGCTGCATTTTTTTTTCTTTTTGTGTATTGTGATGACACATCTTCAGAATATTCTTTCCAATGAAAAAAATCATGTCTTTCTACCTAAGAACACAGCGTGACTTTATGTAGTCATCACCAAACTGTGGCTGAGGTGGGGTTTGTATGCTTGACAGAGAAAAGCATCCCGTAAATATATTTTTCCATCTCTTTTTATGAATGCTGAAATATGTATTCTTGACATTTTTCCCTGGACTAAGTCAGTAGGACACCAAATCCATCCCCCCCCCCCCCAAAATGAGTAATAAAAGACAAATTTGTTAGAGCAACGACTTCTAAAAGCATCCTCTTCTAAAAATTAAGCCTTTGCAGAGGATATGAATTGGACATTCCAAATTAGTTACCATTTTAATTAGTTATCATGGTTGAATTGAGCTTGGGGAAGTATTTCTTGAAAGCATTTTCTAAACTTTTGGTTTAAGTGTCTGCAGATCTTTTTTTAAAATCAAGGTCAGAGTTGCAGACTGGGATGTTTAATGTGTGCCATGAATATATTTGCCATTCTCTACAAGCATTAATTGTATTTTCTCTTTCATTAGCATTGTCAACGTTTGATTCTTGATTGCCTTCCTAGGTTTTTGCATTTCCTCATGGTTCATGTGAACTCATCTATTTAATATCTTTAGAGGGGATTATTTTCCAGCAATGAAATTGTTGAGGTGTTTCCCTTGAGTGAATCTTTAGGTTCCTGTTCTACTAAGATAATTTGCAGATGTGTCAGGCTGAAGCCGGGCCAGCAGTGAGGCTAGCGCGCTTATTTGTACAAGTTTATATGCTTTTGGGGATTCTTTTATTAAAATGTAATATAATGAGGAGCCGAATTGTATTAATTTGTAAAGAAAACAGTTTTTAACATTGGGCTAGAATAATATATTTGTTTTTAGAATCTTTGGATCAATTATTCATTGTTCAGCACAGTAACAGATAAAGGAGCCTGTCAGAATCGTGATCCCATTCTCATGGCATAATGCAAATAGACAAATTTTGTTTATTTCCTTCTGTTTCTCAAACATGCATAACTAATTGGGGCATTGAAGGGCTAAATTATGATAATGGAATTAGACTTATGGATGGTTAAAGGATTTGTGAATGAATAAATGATAGGACTATAAAACTTAAACTTTTAGAAGATGGGAATTTAATCTTCATCGCTGATGTTTAACTGCATATTTAAGTGCTTTTATCTTTTTTTAAAAAAACCAGAAATTTCAGACATTATGATATCACTTTAGGTTTGTATAGAAAAAATAAACCTTTTGTAATCTGGACTAAATATTTTACTAAAGGTGCGTGCATGCACGATGATAGCTATAGAAGTGGCAAATATGTTGTTTGGTTTTTCATTAATATTTTCTATATCATTTTATATGAGAATAAGCCCCATTAAGCTTAATGGCACTTGCTTCTCAGAAAGCATGTACAGTGAACCCTCGATCATCGCGAGGGTTCCGTTCCAGGACCCCACGCGATGATCGATTTTTAGCGAAGTAGCGGTGCGGAAGTAAAAACACCATCTGCGCGTGCGCAGATGGTGTTTTTGCTTCCACTGCCGCCCGCCCTTCGCCCGCCCACCCCGTTGCTCGCGCCTGGGGTGCGCGCGCGTTTGGGGACTCCCTAGATCCGCTCCCCAGCTGGGGAGCGGATCTAGGGAGTCCCCAAACGCGCGCGCTTTCCCCAGCAACGCGCGCGCGGTGGAGACTCCCTAGATCCGCTCCCCAGCTGGGGAGCGGATCTAGGGAGTCCCCACCGTGCGCGCATTGCTGGGGAAAGCGCGCGCGTTTGGGGACTCCCTAGATCCGCTCCCCAGCTGGGGAGCGGATCTAGGGAGTCCCCACCGCGCGCGCGTTGCTGGGGAAAGCGCGCGCGTTGCTGGGGAAAGCGCGCGCGTTTGGGGACACCCTAGATCCGCTCCCCAGCTGGGGAGCGGATCTAGGGAGTCCCCACCGCGCGCGCGTTGCTGGGGAAAGCGTGCGCGTTTGGGGACTCCCTAGATCCGCTCCCCAGCTGGGGAGCGGATCTAGGGAGTCCCCACCGCGCGCGCGTTGCTGGGGAAAGCGCGCGCATTGCTGGGGAAAGCGCGCGCGTTTGGGGACTCCCTAGATCCGCTCCCCAGCTGGGGAGCGGATCTAGGGAGTCCCCAAACGCGCGCGCTTTCCCCAGCTGGGGAGCGGAGCTGGGATGTCCCCAAGCGCGTGCCGCCCGCCCGCCCACGCCGTTGCTCGCGCCGCCGCTGGGGTCTTACGGGGGCAAGAGGGGGAAGACCCAGGGAAGCCTCTGCCCGGCGGGGAAACTCCACCATCTATGCATGCGTGGAAGGGCACGCATGCGCAGATGGTGGAGTTTACTTCCTGGTTGAAAACTCGCGAAATAGCCCTTTCGCGATACTTGAACACGCGAAACTCGAGGGTTCACTGTATAGGTAATAGATGAAAAACTTCACTTTATATAAATAGCCTAAGTGGAATTTCTTACTTGATTTCCCTCTACTTTTGGGTGGGTTGTTTTTTTTTAAAGAAAAAGCTAGAGGGTTTCTAAATTCTTTTTCATTCTTTTAACCAAGGTTAAATATAGACCTATCTATCCAGAGAATACTGTACTCTCTTTGAACTGCATGTTGGTCGTGTTTTTAAAATTTTTATACAAATAACTTAAAAGTACAAAAAAATCCAAAGCATTTCGGATGATGGAGACCACATAAATTTACAAAGATGTAGAAAGTTGTTTCTGCCTTGGTAGTGAAATATGTATATTTAACAGGTTTAAATTGGTGATGCTCACTGTTGAATAATGTGCTGGAGGGCAGGGATTTGCTGTCAGTCTAAGGATCTCTGGACAACAATTTTTTAAAAGTAACAAATATTTCCATAAAAATGGTTTGTCTGTTTTCTCTCTCTCTCTCTCAAATACAAACTGGGATGTTGTTAGCATGCTGGACAGGGTATAATGTATCTGTCCTACTCTTGGACTCTGGTTTTCCACGTGCACTTTTGTCTTTGTGTTGGCTTTCAGATCTGGGTTTAGGAGGTGCTGTGCATATGTCCAAGTCTCATTCCCTCTGGAGTTTACATCATTTGTTTTCAAACTTCCAGTACATTTTCTCCTCCTTTTCTAAAAGCTGCAAGGAATTAAAAGCAGAAGTAATTGCTCAAGAGGGATCCGAGATCCAAGTTCTCTGCTTTTTAGCTGATTAAGAGCATTTACTTAGAGAAGATCCTCAGTTGTTTCATACTTACTATTGGAAGGCACCAGGCAGGTGAAGCTTGTCACAGAGCATATGTCAATGAATGAATACAATATATATTCATTGTTGCTATGTTTTCATAGCAACTTTTGCCACCCCGTTGCATGATATGGATAGATTATTATTATTATTGGCAGAAAATGCTTTAGGCTTCCTGTTCCATATTCACTGTACAGTATATGTATCTGTTTTTTGCTTCTTTTGGAGAAACAACCTAGCTCAGTGATGGCAAACCTTTTTTGGCTTAGGGGCCAAAAGGGGCGCCATGCGCCATAGGTTGGCCATCACTGACCTAGCTGCAGCATTATAAAACTTACACATTGGATCCTGTAGGTACAGTCCTGAATTAGCATTGGTAGTTTGTTTCTCGGTTAGGTTCAACAGTCAAGATGCAGATTTTTGTTTGCTAACTGCAGGAACTATTTGTCTTTGGGCAAACTCTGTTGAATTGATGAACTGAAGTGATAAAATGAGCAGCGTTTACTGAAGCTTACCGGCTGCCCATTCATATCTATGGATCAGGGGTGGGTTCCACTTAAGTTCCCCAATGGTTCGCATCATGATGGAAGTGCCCGTTTGTCACGTCATGCAAAACACCCGGAAATAAACCTCTGTGCATGCGCACAAGTCTTTGCACATGCACAAAATTGTGGGGTTTTTTTGCAAGCCGTGGCAACCGGAGGATCGGTTTGGGAACATGGACTGCCAGTCATTGCTGCCAGTTTGACGAGTGGTGGTAAATTTCTGCTATCAGTTCCAAAGAACTGGTCCAAATTGGCAGCAACCCGCCACTGCTATGGATAATTTGTATTCAGGGCACTATGGTTTTCCTTCTAGATTTCAGTTTTTAAACCTCAGGACCAAGGTACATACAACAAGTGCGAACAAGCTTTATAAAATTTTGTAAACAATTTCAGGAAAATCATAAAGGGATTTGTTTTGCACACAGTAGAACAGTGTTTGCCAACCTTGGCTACTTGAAGATATTTGGACTTCAACTCCCAGAATTCCCCAGCCAGCGAATGCTGGCTGGGGAATTCTGGGAGTTGAAGTCCAGATATCTTCAAGTTACCAAGGTTGTGAAACACTGCAGTAGAAGTTGCAGATACAGGTAGTCCTTGACTTATGATTAGTCATTGGAAATTATGACAGCCCCCCCCCCAAACCCCCACCTATATGCCTATTTTTGAAGTTACAATGGCTGCATGCATACCCACACTGCGGTCCCATGATTTCATGTTGAGCTCTTGGTAGCCAGGTCACCTTTACAACCATTTGCAGCATCTTTTAGTCATGTGACCATGTATTTTTTTGCTGGTTTTTTGGCTTTTATTTCCAGTTTCTGGCAAAAGCCACCCATTGGGGAAAATTGATTTACTTAATGACTGCTTAATTTGCTTAATGAGGGCCACAAAAAATGTTAAATGTCATCTAGTCATGTTGACGTTTTGATTTACGACCTCAATGACTTATATCTGTAATTTCAGGCTTAATTATACTCTTAAGTTGAAGGCTACCTGTATTATTCACATTTATAGGAGAGATATATGTTTGAAAATAATAGTAATTTTAAAATCCATAATTTTGGCAGAGTGTATGGCGTAAGTTAGGGCTGCACAGTTAGATCTCCCTGGAGCGACCAGTTGCCTACAAAGACAAACTCTTCACCAAAAATTCAGCTACCTTTGAATGGATAGCATTTATATCTCAGAATATTTATGGGGTTTGTTTGTTTGTTTGTTACATTTATTTGGGAAATGTACAGCTTTTAACAAAGCCTGGAAACAATGACTTTTTAAAGAAACGAAACTATCTGCTCTTTTATTGACTAAGGGAAATACTCAAGTTTTTTGTTTTAAAGTGTGTTTTAATATTATTTGTACATGCACAGAATAATGATAATGTGTTTCATTGCTACCTTATACAGTATATTATAAAGGCTAAGGGTTGCCTGGGAAGTAGTTATTTGTGTGTGCATATTGAATACCCATACCAAATTATGGAACTTTTCATATAAATGAATGTAAATATACAATACATGCAGAGTTTTATGAACAATTATAAAGTAATATATTGCAGCTTTTTGTAAATATTGGGAAATGGTTGTAAAGAGTGTAAATAAATCAGATTTATATGTTGAAAGTAGAGGTCAATTTTTACTTTTTGCAATTAAATATAATTGTTGATGCACTTTGCCCCATATGGCTTTTTTTCCTTTGTTAAATAAATAATGTTCTATCAAAAGCCTCTGTGAATATGTATGCTGTATCACGAAGTATTTAAATTGGCATGAGGGAGTATTGTTTTAGCAATATGCCATCTGCCAAGAAGGGTGGGAGAACAATTTAATTGCCAAAGAAATAGGCTTATAGTATACTCCCAGACACACACAACTTATATATATGTTATTTCATTGCCTAATTTTGACTACAACATTTGTGACTCTGGAATTTTTTTTGAATAAAGAGGGGGTTAGAAAAAGGGAAGGGAACATCTACTATGGACTCCTGGAAGTAAAGGATATTTCCAGGAAAAATGTGGTTTCCAAAGCATGGGTGTCTTTGAGGAAAATAATGTGGAAATAGGAAGGCTGATAACACCCATCTTGACATTACTTACATTTTAATTAGAGGTGACGAAAAGAAATCGATATACCGTATTTTTTGGAGTATCAGACGCACTGGAGTATAAGACACACCTTAGTTTTTGGGGAGGAAAATAAGGAAAAGAATCTGCTTACCAGGTATTCATCTGGCTAGTGTCCTTAGTCTGGTCAGTTTCAGTACATTATTTTATCCCCTGGTTAGGACTTTAACAAACTTTTTTTCGAAGAGAGTGACAATGAAAGAATTTACAAGCCAGTAAGAGCTGGGAACATCATTAGCATCTGGAAAGAAATATTCAGAGCAAGTAGAGCAATGGAAAAAACCCTGCAAAGAATTAGGGCTTGGAAAACATTCTTTTCAGAGAGTAACAATGAAAGAGCTTGCAAGCCAGTAAGAATTGGAAACATAGTTAGCACCTGGTTAGGGCTGGAAAGAAACATTTGGAGCAAGTAGCGAATGAAAAAGAACCCTACAAAGACAGGGTTTGGAAAACATTATTCTCAGAGAGTAACAATGAAAGAGCTTGCAAGCTGGTAAGAGCTGGGAACATCGTTAGGATTTGGTTAGGGCTGGAAAGAAACTTATTTGGAGCAAGTTTGAGCAATGAAAAAAAAACCCTGCAAAGACTTAGAGCTCGGAAAACATTCTTCGCAAAAAGAGTAACAATGAAAGAACCTGCAAGGTAAGAGCTGGGAAGATCGTTAGCAGCTAGTTAGGGCTGGGTGGGGGGGAGCTACATTCAGAGTATAAGGTGCACCCAAATTATCAGCCTCTTTTAGGGAGAAAAAAGTTGCATCTTATACTCTTTAAAAAAAATTTTTTTTTAAAATTGATTTTATAGGTTTACAAAAAACAAACATATAACAGTGCACAGTGCATGTGCCCATCACCAAACAACACACACACCCCGTCACCCCCACCACCCCTATAGAAGGATTCAAAGAATTTTAAGTTATTTATCTATCTATTGATCCTTGGCTCTAACTTGAACGATTTTTACTAAAAGAGTGATTGTAATTTATTTTTCGTATTTACATCACAGATTCTACTTAACATATAATCTTTTACCTTGTTCCATCGCACCATCAGCTTCTCTAGTTTATTCTCATCAAAATTATTTAATCTTATTTCCATAATTTCAAAATGTATGTGATCCACCATGTACCAGTACCAATTCTGTAGTGTCCATTTTGTAGAGTCTTTCCATCCTAATACTATCACCGCTTGAGCACTTTCCAATGCTACAGTTTTAATTTATTTAGATTCTCCTAGTTCCTTATATTTAATTAAGTTTGCTGTTTCTTTTGTAATTATCCAGTTGATGTTTAACATTTTATTAATTTCATTCTGGACTACCTTCCAGAATTTCTGTATTTCTGCAGTTGCATCTTATACTCTGAAAAATACCGTATATCAACTGAACTATTTATTTTATTCACCTCTTGAAATATACAGTATGTTTCGGAGAGAGACGGCATACAAATCTAATAAATATAATAATAATAATAATAACAACAACAACAACAACAATAATAATAATATATTAATACCATGTCTCGGGACGCCACAGGGCCCTAAGCTAAGCCGGTGTGCGCATCGGGCAGCTCCATCTCCCCATCTCATGGTGGTAGCATTCAAAAAAATTAAACCCGCCCCCTGAAAATAAGCCTCAGTATTTATTTTGGGGCCCAACAGAAAATAAGACAGGATTTTATTTTGAGGGAACTGGTACTGAAATGAGTACAAGTGAACTAAGAACTGAGTGGGTTTTTAAAAAAAAACCCCCAAGGCCCTAATTTTACAAGTCTTTGCAAATTTAAAGCCACATTGAACGGTAGCTGAGAAATTATGATGATCCAATGCAAACTCTAGAACAGTGTATCCAACCTTGGTAACTTGAAGATATCTGGACTTCAACTCCCAGAATTCCACAGCCAGCGTTCGCTGGCTGGGGAATTCTGGGAGTTGAAGTCCAAATATCTTCAATTTGCCAAGGTTGGGAAACACTGCTCTAGAACATAGAATAGTCTATCCTTTTATTGATGTGCCTTGCCACAAAGGCAAGAGAGTACGTTGTTACATTTAGTTCCAACTAAGACTTCTACTCATCAAACTGATTTCGTGTAATAGTGATTATGCTAATCTAAACACAAGATATGAATTGAGCATACATGAATACCGTACAAACTTCTCCCATATCGAACCTGTGAACTTCATTTTAACCTGAATTTTCAGTGCATATGATTAAATTCATATTATGAAGATGGACTGACGTATTTTGTAAGCATGGAATATACATGGAAACATCCGTGTGCATTCACTTTCTAATCAATGAGGATTAAATTCTGCCTTGCTCCCTGCTTTCAAATCTGAAGAAATAGTTGAACATTAATCACTACATACAATACTAAAATGTTGATCTTAAGTGGAAATATAGTTCAGTATGAAACGTCCTGTTTTCCGAGTTTCAGATAAAATATGTGTAGGACTTGTGGTATGAGAAAATTTCATTTGGGGTGGGGGGGATTGTTGTTTACCCTTTTCTAGACACTCTCTGTTTTGGTAACCAGAATGCTATGAGCCATTTGTTCATCAAATTCTATCTCATTTATTTGGAAGCAATCTAATGATGATATTTGGGATATGCCCTCTTTGAAAGAGAGACGAGAAGGTTAACTTTCAGATTTTTCTAATGAGTAGGGTGTGTAGAACTACGCCTGTATTGCATTTCATGACCTACATCATGTGTAGAAGCTCTGCAATCGTGTAGAAACTGCAATTTTGATACTTCAGCAAGATCTCTCTTTATTATATTTAGGCAGGCAATTTTTACAGAGGACAATATTTACAGCAGAGTTCAAAGAATAGTCCATCTTTTAGGCAAGTGAATATTTTAAACACTTGACCATGTTAATCGGGTGTGTTCTTACCTTCGCTATTGGTGTACATTGTGCTCGCGCATGCTGGCTCCATTTGCACATGTGCACGCGTCCCTTCGTGCAATTTCACTTCTGCACATGCTCAGAGGGTGGTTTCAGATGAAGAAATAAAGCTTGGTATTAACCGGCGGGTGGGCGGGAAGGCTTTTTTCACAACAGGATGAGGAGAAGCCATGCAAACAACGAAAAAATTGCAAAAAATAAAATAATAAAAAAAGATGGCGGCACGCATGGACCAGCACACACAGAACCAGATCTGTGTCGCCAAAAATTACATCATCAGCTGGTCACTAATGGTTCAGGCAATCTGGTCCGAACTGAGAGGAACCCATCTCTGATGTTAATCTCCTAAAACTATACGGAGAGGGGCGGCTTACAAATCTAAATAATAATAATAATAATAATAATAATAATAATAATAATAATAATAATAATAATAATAAATATTAATATTAATATTATTTATATTATTATTTATATTATTATTTATATTATTATTTATATTATTATTTATATTATTATTTATATTTATATTTATATTTATATTTATATTATTATTATTATTATTATTATTATTATTATTATTATTATTATTATTATTATTATTATTATTATTATTATATGGAAGAGTCATGTGACAACATTGAATAAAATTGCCATGCATATGAATGAGGTCACAGCTGCCTAGTTCTTGGCACTCTTAAAATACCTGGCTTGAGCTGTCATTTTCTGCAAATGATTGCATGACTTCTCCCAGCCAGCAGAACATTCATATGTTCCTAATATGTTTTTATGCACAGGAATAAAGGCCTCATTGATAGTCTGTCATCTTGGATCTTAGACTGCATTTTTTTCAAAACTTAAAGCACATGCGGCTGTTGTGTAACTGTATCTTCCGCAGATGTATCAAGTGTATTATAGTCAGTCAGATCATATGTTCAGGGTGAAAGCACTGAATAACCAGAGATAAATTCTTTATGCATTCATTTTAAGGTGTATTTACTATAAAGGATATTTTTTCATGTCTGTGGGCAGAAAAATTTCATTCTGTAATTGGTAACAACAAATAATAGTTCCCCAACCACTTTTCATTACCGGTCTATCAGTTCAGTACAATACATTCATAAAGTTTATTTATTTATTAGTTGTACAAATGCTGGCTGAGGAATTCTGGGAGTTGAAGTCCAAATATCTTCAAGTTGCCAAGGTTGGGAAACACTGCCTTAATGGACATGGTCTGTGCTCACAAAAAGCTGCTAAGGTGTGGCTGATCCAGAAGGACTTTGGGAATAGATTGTAAAGTGGATCCCCTCCCTGTGGTAAGCAATTATGCTGCTAGAACTGTTTCCTTGAAGTATCAATAGTTATTTTCTAATTTATGCATGTTCTTTTTATTTATATTTGCCTTTATTCTACTTGCAAAGATAAACATTAAATAGTTGAAAGGTATGATTCTGAAAACAGAACTTTAATGATGCATCAGAAAAAAAAACGAGCCAACAAAAGGTACTATGATAAAATGTCATAAAACCTCAAATACGTTCAGGACATTGTTGGAAAGTCATAACAAGTAGGAGACATGACACCATCCTGCTTGAAAAGAATGTGACAGGTATAGAGCCAGTGAGGGTTGTCTGAACTCTTTTCAGTTCAGATTCAGATCTGAATTTGGGATGGAAGTCACATTGGCCACTTTTGTAGATAAGCTGTGGTGGGCCCAAGAAAGAAGGAAAGCTATTCCTCTGGTCTTAAATGGAGATCTTGGTTGCCTTCAAGACCATCCATCATGGTATTGTCCTGGGCTATAGAATTCTCCCTGAAGTTCTGGGCTAGTTAGGGCTAGATTGTGCTCTGCCCCAGTACCGAGCCCCAAATAATTACTCACACACAAATGTCCAAACACAGCTTGTTTTAGTAAGTAAAGCAAAATCTAATAACTTCTTAGAAGTATACGCAGCAGAAGATAGGCGGAAGTTATTCTGTTCAAAAAAACCCCGACTGTTAATTCACTACCTTAACAGTTTAAAACTAGAAAATGCAAGACACAAGATCCATGCTGGAATGCAAAGTGGAGACACAGAAGTCAAGATTCATAGGCCACGTTTGCAAGAAACAAGTACCAGGCTGGATTGCAAACTGGCAACACAGGAGTCAAGATTCAGAAACCATGATGCAAGAAACAAGACCCAGAATGGAACTGCGGAAGTCAAGATTCAGGAATGACGATGCAAACGAGAAACACAGAAGTCAAGATTCAGGAGTGACATTGTTCCCTGCAACTAGGCTCAGCGTGGTTAGGACATAAGTAGTCTTAAGGGCGTGGCCAATTAGCCTGCAGCTCTACTCTCGAGGAGACCTCCTCCCGAGTAAACCTTCTTGCCTCTTGGCAGCCCTGCATGCTCTTGCATTTGGGAAAGGAGTAGCCCCTCTTTTCCTATCACTGTGAAGAGGTGCTGGAGGTTTCAAAGGCCTTGGCTGCATGGGCTGCTAGGCAGGCCACAACAATAGTATTGTGTTAAGTCGTCTTCAGGTATGTCTAGTTTCAGTCATTTGCAGGGGGAAGAAAGATCAAGTTGCTGAGTGCTCCATCATGATACAATGCATTGCTCCTTACTGTGAAGGCACCTATCTCTGTGAAGACACTGGTGGAGGTATCCTCAATACCTAGAGTATTGGCCAGGCAAAAGAGGCAATTGAGATCTTGTCTTTGTTCTTATCTTACTGTCTGTAGATTGGAGCATCATATAAATTTAGAAGATGAACGAATAAGCCTGCCTAGCCAAAGGTTAGGAATTTGAATTGTTCTTAACAAGTGAGATTTTCCCATAAAAATATCAAACTCCATATAAATCTATAGTTTGAAGCTTATGTAGAGAAAGCAGCTTAACAAGTAAGCTATATATAATGCACTAAACCAGTGTTTCCCAACCTTTTTTGAGCCGCGGCACATTATTCATGTTTTCAAAATTCTGGGGAACACTGAAGGGGGGGAGCGGGGGGGGGGGCTAAAGAAAAGTTTGGACAAAAAAAATATCTCTTCCTCCATTTCACTCTATTTCTCCCTCCCTCTTTCTCTCTCTTCCTTCCTTCCCTTCTTTCTCTCCATCCCTCTTTCTTTCTTCCTCTCTTTTTTGCTCTCTTTCTCTCTCCCTCCTTCCCTCCCTCTATGTCTTTCCCTCTCCCTCCTTCCCCCTTTCTTTCTCTCTCTCTCTTGCTTTCTTTCCCTCTCTTTCTCTTGCTTTCTTTCTCTCATTCTCTCTCCCCTCCTTTTTCTCTCTCTCTCTTTCTCTCTCGTTCACCACGCCAGCAACAGAGAGAAAAAGAAAGAGCGAGAGAGAGCCGGAGAGAGAGTGGAGTGCGCAGCAGCCATCAGCCTCCTCGCCTTCCCAGACGTCCCCAGCGCCCGGCCTCGCGCCGCCTCCCGTTAGCCCGGCCGAAAGCCACACAGTCCCGGACTCCTGGATCGCTCGCTTCTCCGGCCAGCGCGGCGCTTTCCTGGGCAGATGGCTTTGCTGACCGGAGAAACGAGCGATCGGGGAGTCCGGGACTGTGTGGCTTTGCGCCATGAAGAGAAAACGGCAGCAGGGAAAAGTCGGCCGTTTTCTCTTCATGGCGCAAAGCCACACAGTCCCGGACTCCCGGATTGCTCGCCCCAAGGCAGGAGGCGGCAGCGGAGGAGAGTGCGGATCGGGCGGGCAATGGGGCAGGGCAGAGAAGCCAGGGGTGCGTTTGGCCGGAGGCACCGTGGGGAGGCAGGGGCAGGGAGGTGCGGCAGTAGGAGTAAAGGGAGCCGCGGCTGCCCCTGCCTCCCCACGGTGCCTCCGGCCAAACGCGCCCCTGGCTTCTCCACCCTGCCCCATTGCCCGCCCGATCCGCCCACTCTCCTTCACCGCCTCTCGCCGTGGCACACCTGACGGTGTCTCGCGGCACACCGGTTGGGAAACGCTGCACTAAACAACAGTTTGACATTGGGACATGTTTTTAAAAGTTTGAGGTAAGGGATAAAAGGAGAACTGGGTATAAGTAGGGGTGGGCTGCTGCCCGGACCGGGGGGGGAATGCAGTGGAGTAGTGAAAATGAAGCTCCACCCCAGAGCACCCAATTTGCACTGAAAGATGTTAAAAGAAAATGCAGGGCGTCCTGCATAAGCCACGCCCACAGTGGTAGTAAAAATTTTGGTAGCTCTTCACTGGGCATAAGGATAGTGGATAGTTTAAAGCCCTCCTGATGAAGTCTCAACACTGATAAGAAGTTAAGTTATACCAGTGCAAGCACTTAAATTCACTTCAGTACTGAAAAATGTAATTGGGTGAGATAGTCTCTCAAATAATCTGGCCCCATGCCACAAAGGCTTTATAGGGCATGCTTTATAGGACAAGGGTATTACATTGAAGTAGATCCAGAAGCAAACTCAAGAGTAGAGCATCTTAGAATAATCCAATTGGGAGCTGACTGAGGCACGGGTAATTGAATAATTGTGAATTCACAATTAAGGAATGGCACAACTGGCACACAACATGAAGATATGCAAATGCCCCCTTAGTTGTGGTAGCCACTTGCTCTTTGAACCTAGAAGGACCCTCGGATTGCATTCTGGGGTTGTCAGGGCCTCTACAACCCAAGCACCTAAGATGGCATAGTCCTAGAACTTACAGGCCCCCAAACCCAAAGCCACTCAACTTTGCTAGGGTTCAACTAATGCTGATTGTTCCCCATCAGACTTTTACAGAGATGTACAATTGAGTATCATCATATACTCATTCCATGGTGATGGATGATCTCACCCAGCAGTCTTGTGTGGATGTTGAATTTTGTGGCACCCCACATTGTAGAGGCCAGGGATGGGATTTCTTCTCCCCAATCACCACTGTCTGGAATTGACCCTGAAGAAAGCAGGTGAACCAGGAATCACAGTGCCACCCATTCCCAGTCCATTGAACCAATCAAAGAAGGATACTATGGTCAAATGGTATAGAAAGCAGCAAAGAGATCAAATAAGAGAAGAGTGGATGCACAAACTCCACTCCACCCTCATCAGAGATCATTTAAAAATGTTGTGGTTAGCTCTGGCTCAGCTCCTGCCCCAAGGAATGTGCAGGTGGATGTGGGGGCCGACGAAGCCTCCTCTGACCAAGGAAGCGTGAGTGACAGGAAAGAGGGGAGTTTGGGCAAACAGCCCAGGAGGAGATCAATCATCTGTATCATCCTTGGATTCTGAACAAGAATTAATGACACATCCACACATGCGTAGAGTGATGCATAGGAGACAACAACTGAAGGATTATTACAAGAGAAAATGAGGCCACCTGTAGTTGGGTGGGGCTGCTGTAATTAGTGCTATAGATAAAAGTGCAACCTGGTGTTTTAGCCCCATGGCAGTTTATCTGATTCATTGTTTCGTCAAGCTCGTGGTTTTTGTGCTGTTCAAGATTGTGTGTTAACTCTCTGGACTTTAGAATTTGACTCAAGTTCCCAGTTATTGGGTGAGCAATTGGATTGCATGTGCCTTGTGTGAACCAGAAAATCCCTTTGACATTTAAAAAGGGAGCTGTTTCTGTTTTTCTGTTTATAAAAACGTTTGGGTTTTCCTTTTATCGTGTGGTGTGTGTCTTCCTGGACTAATTACCCTGTAATTACGGGTGGTTGAAACACGCCGGCAGAACAAAAAGCATGACCAATGCTGTTTCCATCCCATACCCAGGACTGAATCCTGACTGAAAGGGATCTGGAAAATCCACTTCATCCAAGTTCCTCTGACATTTCTGCAACCACCTTCTCCGTTACCTTTCCACCAAAAACAGAAGTTAGATAATAGATTAAAAATTGTTCAGGATAGTGGCATCCACTGATGGCTTCTTGAGCTGGGAGCAAACCTCTTTAAGAGGTAACAAAAAGACCAACCCGTCATTCAGGAAACAGTTCATACACTACTATCAGTCCCCTGAGACAAGTTGACAGATTTCAGAGTTTTCACAGTTTGACTGGCTCTGCTGCAGCACAATCTTTTGGAGTGTCCTTTTGGGATTGTACCCTCTACACTTTGTTTGTTTTGCTCCCCCAGATGTTTGCACACACGCATCCCTTCAGATTGTTTTCTCAACATTCTCTGATGCTAATGTAAACCATTGTCTCATTGTTGCTCTGATCCCACAAAGATCAAACAAGGAACATATTGTTCCTTTGCACCTGTTTTTGCTGTAGGTAGAGTCTGGGTGAGGCAGGGCCACGTCAGGTTTTCTATAAGAAAAGCTCTTACAAAAACTTTCCAATGTTATCCAATGTCTTTATTTTTTCCACCTTATCTTGTGTTAAAAAATAAAAATAAATGAACAAATTCATAAGAAATAAATAAATAAATCAGTAATAAATAAATGAAATGGAAATGGAAATATAATAATAATAATACAGCAGATATAGAAGACTGAGGACACCTTAAACAAGATCTAAGTATTGTCCACAAGATCATATGCTGCAACGTCCTGCCTGTCGATGACTACTTCAGCTTCAACCACAACAACACAAGAGCACGCAACAGATTTAAACGTAATATTAACTGCTCCAAACTTGACTGTAAAAAATATGACTTCAGTAACTGAGTTGTCGAAGCGTGGAACTCATTACCGGACTCCATAGTGTCATCCCCAAACCCCCAACACTTTACCCTTAGATTATCCACGGTTGACCTATCCAGATTCCTAAGAGGTCAGTAAGGGGCGAGTACAAGTGCACTAGAGTGCCTTCCGTCCCCTGTCCTATTACTCTCCTACATCTCCTATACCTTTCTTCTATTCCTATATCTCTTCTTCTATTCTTTCATTGATATGTTCCATTACTATATCTTCTTTTCTATTATTTCTTAGATATATTTTACTATGAGTATCTCCTCTATAACCTTCATCATGTATTTTACTATATATATATACACCCACACACACTAAAACCCTCATTGTGTATTGGACAAAATAAATAAATAAATAAATGAACAAACAAGCAAACAAACAAATAAAACATTCAGCTCTGCACACGAAAAGTGCCATTCGTATCAAACTCAGGCCGCACTAACATTAAACTTTGATATTGAGGTGGGGGCCGCAAACTATTGTCCCGAGGGCCGCAATTGGCCTGTGGGCCGCGGGTTTGAGACCCCCAATGTAAGAGGAATATGCTTCACTGCATCTGGGCAGAAATGATGCCCACTGGGAGATGTAAGGGTTGAGTGGAGCAAGGAGCCTCTAAGAGCAGACAGGAAAATTTGTGGCGAAGAACGTTTATTTACTTAACAGGCCATTGCTGGATCAACTGCAAGATTTTTAAAAACACACACGCAGCTGCTGACTAGTGGAGAACATAACAGATCATCAGTCCAGGATAAAAATGGTTGCAGAGGACAGTGACCGGCCATGAGAGGAAGGGATGTGCTAGGCCAGTGATGGCGAACCTTTTTTGGTTTGCGTGCCAAAGGGGTGTGTGGGGGTGTGCTAACATGTGTGCATGTGCCCGCATCCCTTTCCTTCTCCCATGCAAGTGCACCTGCCCACACATGCACACAATACCTCCATCCTCTGTGCTTGTGAACAGGCCTCACTGAAGCCTGGGTTGTGGGGGAAAAAACGGGGAAACCGGAAGTTAGGAAAAAAGGACTTCCGTTTTACCCGTTGTGCTGTTTTTTGTACTCCGGATGGTTCAGGGAAGCAAACTGGAGTGCCAGAAACAGCACAATGAGCAGACTGGAAGTGTGTTTTCCAAACGTCCAGTTTGTCCATTGGGTGGGGTTTTTTTGCACTCTGCGGCTTCAGGGAAATTTCCTTGAAGCATCTGGAGGGCAAAATGGCCTTCCTGAAGCCTGAAAATCAGCTTGCCAGTGTGTGCATGGAGCTGACATAGGGCAATGTTTTGCGTGCCCTCCAATATGGCTCTGTGTGCCACCTGTGGCATGTGTGCCATATGTTCGCCATCACGGTGCTAGGCATTGTAGCATAAGAACATAAGAAGAGCCATGCTGAATCAGACCAGAGCCCATCGAGTCCAGCATTCTGTGTCACACAGGTACATGAGGATCTTGAGCAGAAAGAGAAGGCAAAACCCTCCCTTTCCCTTGACCCAGGGGTGGGCAGCAGGCAGGACGGGGTGGAACGCAGTTCCACTGGCGGAAATGAAGATGCATGTGCTGATCTGCGGCTGTCACTTCCTGCAGTACTGGTCTCAGCTCGGCTCTTTTTTTCTTACTGCCGTTGCTGCTGCATCTGTGCTCCTTGCTTTTTTCCTCTTTCCTCCTTCCTTCCCTCTCTTCTACCCGGCTCCCCTCCAGCCTCATGCGGCCACCTCCAGCCTGTGGTGCAAGCAAAAGGTGTGGGTGGAAGCGGCCCTGGCAGCATTTATGCTTCTGGCTGCACCCATTTGCCTAGCTACCCAGCCTGAGGCGGGGGGGGGGGCGACCTAGGAAGGAGAGCGCAGGAAACACGAAGCGAGCGACACTGGTAAGATTGTAAGTCGAGGACGATGATGAACGTTCAAATCACCCACATTATCACATGGCCGGCAAACCACTGCTACCCAGTCACATGACCATTAATCCACACCCACAAAGTAAGACACACCCACAGTGTGGCAGTAAAAATTTTGGCTGCCCATTACTGCCTTGACCCCAAACAAATGGTACTCAAGGGCTATAGCAACTATAAACCATCCACTTAGAAGGCTTAAAACATTTTAAGATGGAAAACAGCATCTTTGAAGTGGAGCAAGAGAGACTCCATTTGCAATAGGCTGGGAGTCAGACCTCCATTTTAACAGTCGGAAAGTGGTGGGTGGTCCATTCTGGGTATGGGATAGTCCCAACGAGCAGATCTGCCTTTGGTTAGGATGGAGAATCCAGGGTGGCCATCAAATACCTTAGAATTGCCATGGGTCTGGTCTGGTTTGCTGGATCGCATAGTTGGGTTCAGAGAACTGAGGTAGAGTTCATATCACAGTCCCCAGCTTGGTGCCCTCCCAATATCTTGTGTGTTTTATGACTCTGGCTGTATCCATATTGGCAGTTCTGCAGACTCTGTGTCTCCTCGGCCATTTATCTGCGTTCTGACTTTTATGCTCACTAGAACTTAATACAAACACAAGCAAGGCCAGAAAGAGAAAAAGAACAACAATCCCGTCTCTCGTTACAAAACCCAGCTTCATGTTTCAGACTTCACCAAAGTCATAAAGCAATTCAAAAACACTACGCTGGCAAACACAGGCAAAATCCAGAAATTCCTAACAGTACACACATTAAAACATCTTAGCCATCTGGCTGGTTGAAATGTGTTTTGAAGGAGGGGAGAGAATTATAAAGAGGATTACAGTTTGTATAATTTATTCCATTTCATATCTACAATATACGCATGGAGTTGGAGATCAACCAAAATAAATATATTCAGTTATGCTTATATATATTTATCCTGCCTTTATTATTTTTATAAGTAACTCAAGACTGCAAATACTGTACACCCAATACTCCTTCCTTCTTATTTTCCCCATAGCAACAATCCTGTGAGGTGGATTGGGCTGAGAGAGATTGATTGGCCCAGAGTCATCTGGCCAGTTTTCATGCCTGAAGTGGGACTAGAACACACAGACTCCTGATTTCTAGCCTGGTGCTTTAACTACTACATAAAACTTTATTTTGCATAAATCTTCATGAAAGCTGGGTCTTCCTTTGAGCTATCCTCACATTCATGACTGCTGATCTGAGGAACAAATAGAACTCCTTAACATATAAATCTTTGTGCAATTCAAGAGAGTCAATGAAATATGGGCTGTAAGAATAAATATTGCACGGATTATTATTATTATTATTATTATTATTATTATTATTAGTAGTAGTAGTAGTAGTATTATGTCAGTACAACACAGCAAACGAGATCACTATGCTGGATTTCGTATTTCATCACCAGTCGGGCGCTTCCCAAGCACCTAGGACTGAGTGATGTACCGGCGAATTATGTTTGCTGATCCCAGTAAAGTGGCCTTTTGCAATTGACAGATGGAGATTTTGTCAATTCCAATGGTTTTCAAATGTCCGTTGAGATCCTTTGGTACTGTGCCCAGCATGCCAAGTACCACTGGGACCACTTTCACTGGCTTATGCCAGAGTCGTTGCAGCTCAATTTTTAGATCTTTGTATTTCACTAATTTCTCTAGCTGCTTCTCCTCAATTCTGCTGTCCCCTGGGATTGCGATGTCGATGATCCATACTTTCTTTTTCTCCACGATCACAATGTCTGGTGTGTTATGCTTCAGAATTTGGTCAGTCTGAAGTCGGAAGTCCCACAGTAGTTTTGCTTGCTCATTTTCGACCACTTTTTCGAGCTTATGATCCCACCAGTTCTTTGCCACTGATAAATGGTAGTTCCGGCCCCAAGTTCCAGTGGATCATCTGTGCCACAGCATCATGTCTATGCTTGTAGTCAGTCTGTGCGATCTTTTTGCAGCAGCTGAGTATTATTATTATTATTATTATTATTATTATTATTATTATTATTATTATTATTATTGCATGGTGAAGAACTCACTGATACATTTTATTTCTGCTTTTGGAAATTGGATATTTGGGCCTCAAAAACTTTAACCAGAAAAGGCAGGGAGAAGCTTCCATGGTGCCTCTCTAGGAATCTCCTGGGAGGAAACAGGACTGGAAAAGGCGGGGAGACGCCTCCGTGGGGTCTCTCTAGGAATCGCCTGGGAGGAAACAGGGCCTCCACCCTCCCTATGGTTTCCCCAATTGCACACATTATTTGCTTTTACATTGATTCCTATGGGAAAAATTGCTTCTTCTTACAAAGTTTTCTATTTAAGAACCAATTAACAAATTAATTGGTTTTTAATTCGAACAAATTAAGTTCGTAAGTAGAGGTACCACTGTATATGTTTTCAGTCTTATTGATGAACCAAATTTTAGACAGTACAACAGACTTCCCAGTTCCTGATTTATCCAACTAGTCCAGATTCCAATTTCTTCAAGTGTCTTACATCTAGTGTTTCTGGCAATATTGATGGATCAAGTGAATTTATATAGATCATGGGTGTCAAACTCACAGCATCATGTGACCTTTCACATCATTTTTTTTTCTTTACAGAGCTGGGGTGGATGTAGCTGCATGTGACACATCCAGCCCACAGGTCGCCCATTGATACTCCTGATATTGGAGAATGAGACCAAGAGAAGCTTATTTTTTAGACAAAGACAAATATATTATGAGGATTTGACATTCTCCTGAAATGAATGTGTTATACAAAATAAACCTATTAAAATAATGCTGCTTTATTTTTTATGCTGTGTTCAATTTGAAAGGATTTTCTAATGGAATTATCCTAAATACAATTAATTAATGACATTATTTTGGAATAAAAACTTGGGAGCTTATTCATCACTCCTGCTAGTGTACAATTAGCTTTTTTAAGATCATCCCTCTGCTAGCTTATTTTTATATATGTAAGGGGTCTACAAAACAAATTGATATTGTATGAGCAGGTTATGAATAACACTCATTTAAATGGTTTTACTTTATATGTAAACATGTCATGATCTAGTCCAGTGATGGCAAACCTATGGACGGGTGCCACAAGTGGCATAGGGAGCCATATTTGCTGGCACAAGAGCCATTGTCTTAGCTTACTCCAATGGGCATGTGTCCACGGAGCCGCCCTGAGTCTACGGAGAGGGGCGGCATACAAATTAAATAAATAAATAAATAAATAAATAAATAAATTTAAAATAAAAATAAAAATAAAAATAAAATAAAATAAAAATAAAATAAAATAAAATAAAATAAAATAAATAAAAGTGTGTGTTGACCAGCTGATTTTTGGCTCACACAGAGGTTCCGAGAGGGTGTTTTTGGCTTCCAGAGAGCCTCTGTTGGGATGGGGGAGGACATTTTTATCCTCCCCTGGCTCCAAGGAAGCCTTTGGGGCCTGGGGAGGGCGAAACATGAGCCTACTGGGCCCTCCAGTTGTTGGGAAACAGGCCATCTCTGGCTTCCAGAAGAGCTCTGGGGAGGCGGGGGAAGCTGTTTTCACCCTGCCCAGGCATTGAATTAATAGCTCAATAGCTTACGCACAAGCTCTTTTGGCACCCGATGAAAAAAAGGTTCACCATCACTGATCTAGCCCATTAGTATTCACTAGACGTCACAAGTAATTGTTGCTACATATTACGGGAAGCTGACAAATTTGATATTGTCTGAAATTTCCTTATGGATTTACAACTAAATTCTTAAATTTATTTGTACATTTAATTTCAAAGATTCATAACTGAATAGATCTACACAATTATCTGGTGGATATGCAGAATACAAACAGACATGATAATTAGACCGTATTGGCTGTGAAAACCCAATTTCAAGATTAGGGCTGTTTCCTCTGTAATTATTTTATTTATTTGTCCTTAACTATAGCGACCCACTTAAGCAAGAATAACAGCCAATCAATCAACCAACCAACCAACCAACCTTTATTTAAATGTAACAAATGCTATGGTTTTTGGAAATAATGTTAGATAGCAAGATTTGTACTTTATGCAGCATTGAAAAACCTGAAATAGCATCAATATAAATGTCTTTGATCAAGGATAGAAACTATGAAGTCTTTAGAACTTACAAACAAACAAACAAAAAATAAGCCATGTGCGAATGAACTATGAACTCTGGGTTCATGTGAATTGCAAAATATAACAAGCATACCTGTTTTAGATTTTTTAAAAATCATCTGGAAATATATGCAACTGATATTAATCATTTTTACCCAGGTAGGATGGGCAGAAAGATGCTCTCTTATTGAATTATTGCACCACTGTTACCTTTTTGTTCTCTGTTTCCAAAGGTTGTCAGAAAAATATACATTACCCATCTTTTTCAGTTCAACCAGGATCGGTGTTGTGAGTGCAAAACTGTCACTAATATTTTTTTCCCCTCTGAGTACATGGATGGCAAACCGTATATAAGTGCACCGATGTGCCTATAATCCCCTGTCCAATTGTCTTTCCTTATCTCATATATCATATATATTCTCTCCTTATCTATATCTATCTATCTATCTATCTATCTATATCTATCTATCTATCTATCTATCTATCTATCTATCTATCTATCTATCTATCTATCTATCTATCTATCTATCTATCTATCTATCATATATATTCTCTCCCTCCCATCTACTTCTCTTCTTTTTACTTTCTATCGTTATATATATTACTTAATGTCTATTCTCTTCCATATGTATTGTATATTGGACAAAGAATAAATAAATAAATAATTTGCAGCCCATAGTATCTCCATATCTAAAAAGGGTTGTCCTGTCTTAGCTGTTAGCCTTGCCACATTTCCAGAGCCTGAGATAAGTAGGATCACCGATGGTCTGAAAGGACCACAGGGCTGAGTCAGTTTAGCAATGGCTTTGATCCCATTGTTCTTTTCTTTATTAAGAAGTCAGTGTTGCTGATTGCATCACTACATGAAATCCTTGTGTCCAAAGAGATTTTTCCAACGAGTGAAGAAATTCTGATGGGCAGCTTAGTGTTAAAAGCGTTCGGAGGAGAAAAATGTGAGGCGTGTGTGGAATATGCACGCTCTCTCTCCAGTGGGCTAACACTTTAGAGCGAATAAATGTGTCGAGCAAGGCTAGAGCAGTCTGGCCTGCCAAACAACCTGCCCTTTACCCATTTGACCAAACAGCCATGCTTTCTCTGACTGTCCCCGAAGGACCATTCATCTTCTTCCATCAGTGATCCTATATGAGATGGGTGTGTTCCCTCTATGGCTCTGAAAGGCATTTCTAGTAAAAAAAGATAAATATCCTCGTTGCAGTGCTTGGGCTTTGGGTGTTCCTTACTCTGGGAAAGGATTTAAAGCTGTCTGCCAGACCCGTGGGCTGTTACAACAAGACAGTGCCACAATGCTGAGCTCAGGCCTGCCGATTCCCCTCCTTTCCCTCCTCCTCCTGCTGCTGCTTGAAGCGATGGAGCTGAGCTGGTCCTTTACAGATGAGGAAAAGAAACAGATCGTGGATCAGCATAACCAGTACCGTTCCATGGTTTATCCCCCAGCTGCAAACATGAAGAAATTGGTAAGTTTGTGGTGACGGACTTTGGTGGAGTTGGGGAATCCAGAGATTTCCATCTCTTATCATGAATATATGGCAGTTTTATTGTTTGAGTGTTATAAAAATGAATGAAAAAACAAAACCCTTTGGTGTCCCTGCATTCAATTGATGAAGGAAAGAAAGGTGATGAATTTGAATTTAGTGACCTGTTAAATGACCTTTCAGGACATGCCTTGTGTCTCCTGGTGTATTTTATAAGTTAAATACTTTTTAAAACAACTATGACCTAATTTTATGCAAAAGGTAATATGTGTGTGTGTTTGTGTGTATTTCTTTGTATCTTTTCTGTTCATAAGTCAGTCTGCACACCTAGAATTTACAGAAAACTAACTTTTCTGTTAGTTTTCTTGTTAGAACTTTTGAATAGAACAATCCTCTGATTCTTATCAAATTCCTGCATTTCATGAATTAGAGCTATGATGAAGTATTTTGTGTGAATCTAAGGAAGTCAGTGTGGGCAATGGTTACAGGAGTTCTGTATAAAGTTATAATACTATGGCTGTAAAAGTCTAAGAACGCTTTCATTTTTGGTATGAAGAGCCCTTATATATTGAATTACAGTGCTGTTCAGAAAACATCCTCTGGGCTTCTACAGGTGGCTGGTGATGATGGTGTATGTATGCGTGTTTTTTTTCCCTTTTAGAAAATATGATTTCAGCACATGAAATTCATTAGTTGCATGGGATACAAAACAGATTTTTTACATCCCAGCTCTGCTACTGTTCTAGGAAACACAATAATCAAACAGGAATTTGCTATTGCTGATTACATTATTTCCCTTTCTCCATGCTTGTCTGTCAACCAGCTTTGCAACTTCATTAAAGTCTTCTGTTTGTAACAAGTAGGATACTACTGACAATGTTACTGATAACAAGGTAAATATATTCACCCGCTACTTCCCACTACACATGCACATTTTCCTCTATTTTTAAATAAACGTTGCCTTTTTGCTGTTCAGGCTGATATCTGCCCTTCCTACTTTTTTTACTTTTGGTTGGGGAAAGTACAACCTACAGTAGCTGCGCAAGTAGCTCCCCGTCTCCGGCATGTGTGTGCACATGCATCTGAGCGGGACTTTGGTTCTGCGCAAGTGCAGGAAGCAAAAACCCACGAGTGGACATGCACGCGGGAAAGATTTCGGCATTTTTTTGCTTCTGCGCATGTGTAGAAGCAAAAAAACCGCCAAACTTTCACACGCATTCCCTCGTGAGATTTTGGTTCCTGCGCATGTGCGGAAGCAAAAATTCGCTCAGACCTGCACATCTGCACGCCGGAGACATAGTGCTCTGTGTGCAGCTCAATTTTCGCTACTGGAATGATGGTGTTGATGGTACTGGTAGGAACCCACTACTGATTCAGACTTTTAAAACCAGTGTGAACAAAAAAGAAACTCAAAGGGATTTGATTTGCTTGGTGGAAATCAAAGGCTGGACATCTCCCAAAGATATTTGTAAATGAAGACAAATTGTTCTGTTGAGATTTCAAATTGCCATTGATTAAAAGCCAGCAGCACGTTTTGAGACTATGGCCGTGTTGTCCTATCCCCAGAATGGGATGACAATTGTTTTTGGAGGGCAGTAAGAGATGATGTCACCTTCTATTAATCCCTCTCTCACCCCTCACTCACATTTTCCTGATTCACATCCAAAAGACACTTTTAGGTCACCTTGAGCTCGTGCCCATTTGGGTTAGAATGCATCAGTTCATTCAAGTTAACCCCACCATTAATTGGCTCCTGTGATGAAACAGAAACACTAGTCCTTCAACTGAAGCAGGGCCTATCGGCTCTTTCACAACATTCAGAACTGCATTTTACTTTGAATTCCAGGATAGCACAGTGACTGCAAGTAGTCCTCAACTTAGGACACGATTGAGCCCAACATTCATGTTGTGGAGACATTTATTTGCTTCATTTCACAACCTTTCCTGACACGGTTGTTAAGTGAATCACCGAAATTGATATGTTAGTAACCAGGTTGTTGAGTGCCTCTGGCTTCCCCGTTGACTTTGCTTGTCAAGAGGTCGCAAAAGGTGATCACATGACAATGCAACCGTCATAAGTACAAACCAGAGGACAAGCATCTGAATTTTGATCACATGATCATGGGGATGCTGAAAAAGATCGCCACTGTGAAAAATGGTCATAGGTCACTTTTCTCCCATGCTGTTGTGCCTTTGAGCTAAAGTCACTGAAGGAATTGTTTTAAATCGAATATTACCTGTGCAATATTTTCTTATTTTAAAAAGGTTGCTGATTTGCAATTCAGTAGCATTCTTTTAAATATATATATATATTTGAGATAAAATGGTCCACTCAGAGGTGAGATTCAGCAAGTTCTGACTATTTCTGAAGAACCAGTAGCGGAAATTTTGAGTAGTTTGGAAAATCGGAAAATTATTTTATTTTATTTTAATTTTTTTATTTTATTTTATTTTATTTTATTTATTTTATTTTATTTTATTTTATTTTATTTATTTTATTTTATTTTATTTTATTTTATTTTATTTTATTTTATTTTATTTTATTTTATTTTATTTTATTTCTTACTTATTTATTTTTTTATTTATAGTTCTTGTATGCCGCCCAACTCCCAAAGGATTCTGGGTGGCTTCCAATGAATAAGAACAATACATAAAAATGGCATAAAAAAATTAATAAAGACCCAACCAACATACATTCTCTCACTCACATTCCTAGCTAAATCTAGGCTACCATTCACTCAACGGTCCCAGGGCTGCCGGAAGTGCCAGGTCTTCATTGCTTTACGGAAGGCTGGTAATATGGGAAGGGTGTTAATCTCTGGAGACAGTTGGTTCCATAAAGTCGGAGCCCCCATAGAGAAGGCCTGTGGTCCCGCCAGTCAACATTGTTTGGCTGATGGGACCCGGAGAAGGCTGACTCTGTGGCGGTCTTGAAGATAGTCTGGTCCTGAGCCATATAGGGATTTATAGGTGCTAACCAATATCTTGAATTGCATCCGGAGATCGACCGGCAACCAGTGTAGCTCGCGGAGCGTCACTGTTATATGGGTGTACCTGGACATACCCATAATAGCTCACGCAGCTGCATTTTGTATCAGTTGTAGTCTCTGAATGTTTTTCAGGGGTAGAGCGCATTGCAGTAGTCGAGGCGAAATACCGGTAGTAAAAAAATTGAATCCTACCACTGGCATTTCTACATCCCCCCCAAAAAACCCCATAGTTATTTAAATTATGTGGAAGCTGAAGTGAAAGTCTCCTATTCTGATTAATCAAAAAAATGATGAAATGATACACTGCTGGACTTTTCTCTAGCACAGGAGAAAGTAGCAAATTCAGGAAAATGAAAATATTTTTTAAAAACAAACTGCGCTGTTTCAAATAATCAGCCTTTTATTTGCAAGAATTATAGTCATTACAGCATTTGTAATAAATGAGGCTCTAAAAACATACAGAAGTAACAGGTGTGTTATGTCTGTTTGCATATGCATTTGGGACTTCACTTTGCATAAGTGTATATGTGTGCCTACTTTTTTTTTAAAAAATGCACACCTGTAGGAATATACAGTGGTACCTCTACTTAAGAACTTAATTACTTCCATGACCAGGTTCTTAAGTATAACGTTCTTAAGTAGAAGCAATTTTTCCCATAGGAATCAATGTAAAAGCAAATAACACATGCAAACCCATTAGGAAAGAAATAAAACTTCAGAATTTGGGTGGGAGGAGGAGGAAGAGGAAGAGAAGAAGGACAGTCGCTGCCGAAGGAAGAAGGTGAGGTGAGGGGAATCAAAAAAATCCAAAACTTTAAGGTTTTTAAAAAAAGAGGGACTCTGAGGTGGCAAGGAGGAGCACGCACCTCCCATACACCCAGCGTGAGGCTGCCTCCTATACACTGGCTGCTGCTGCTGCTACCTGCTGCCTGTTCTTTCCCATGCTGAAGTGTTCCCCTCTCCTCTCGCTCGTAGCCAATGCCTTTCCTTCACTGTGGCGACTCCTCGGCTGCCCAGAGCGAAGGGAGCATTTCTAGAGGTTTATTCCCTGTCCAAGCGCCCCGAGAAAGGGAAATGCTTTGTTCACTCTGGACTGCCAAAGCCTCCTTAAGAGCCACCAAAAGGCTCCTCTGACAGCCTAGAAAAGCCTGAGATGGTCGGGATTAAATGGGGGATGGCAGGAAACTGGCTGGGCCTTCATGCCGCTCTCAAATTTCCCTGGGAAATTTTTCCGGGCTCGGGTTCTTAAGTAGAAAATGGTTCTTAAGAAGAGGCAAAAAAATCTTGAACACCTGGTTCTTATCTACAAAAGTTCTTAAGTAGAGGCGTTCTTAGGTAGAGGTACCACTGTATACGTCTAGGACAGGTGCGGGTTGCCACTCCTGTTACTAACGGTGTGCTATGTGTGCAGCTTTGAGTCTCTGGTGTGCGTGCGTGCATGTCCTGGTGAGATTTTGCTTTTGAGCATGTGGAAGAAGCAAAATCTGGCGAGGGAATGCACACATGCAAGGGATTTCTGTGATTTTTTTTTTGCTTCCATGTATGTGCAGAAGAAAAAAACCACCCAAATCTCACACGCATGCCTGTCCCCTTGTGAGGTTTTGCTTTCTTCTCATGCACAGAAGCAAAATCTTGCTGGGACGCAGGCGCATGCAGAGCCGAAACTGCGCCCGCAGCTCCATTTTTACTACAGTGCGGCGTTCTCATCCATACTGGTAGGAACTTGATACTGGTCTAGGAAGACAGAAAGGTGACTGGTCATTTTCCCTGGAACAGGAAGACAGGGCAGTATAACAGCAGGAAAATATTATTTATTAGATTTGTATGCCGCCCCTCTCCGTAGTCTGATGGAAGGATGTGGTACCCTGTATTTTCAGCTGAATGCCTTTCAGGTTGTCAAGATATCTCAGTCTGGACCCAATTTTCTCAAGCCTTCCTAGAATTAAGGTGGCATGAGCACAGGACCCAAGTAGTTAAACATGAAGTACAGACAGGTCCCAAACACATTCTCTTTAGGCTGGAGGAAAGCTGTATCTACAGAGAGCTTTGAGCAGGTATGAGTAAGGTAAGAAAAAATATGAAAGGGAAGGCAGGGTTGGGTTCTTCCTGGTTCGGACCAGATTGCCCGGTGATGTGACGATGGCATCATGAATCTGGTTCAGTCGGTGCCAGTCCATGGGCGCCGCCATCTTTTTTGGGGAATTTTTGGTGATTTTTTTTTACTGTTTTGAAGGTTTTTCCTGTTTTGCTGATTGCCTTCCCCCAGGTTTAAACTGACCTTTATCTCTTCGCTCGAAGCACAGCTGATCAGCTCCTCAGCTGTGTTTTGGGCCAATTCCAGCTACTGAGTGTGTGCGAAAGCCCAATTATATGAGGGAACATGTGCGTGTGAGTGGAGCATGTGTGTGCGCGCAAAACATCACGATGCAAACCGGTGGTGAAGGTAAGTAGAACCCACTCCTGGGCGCAGGCTTGCTAGAGGAGAAATCAGTTTTCTGCCAGAAAATTAATGAGAGTACAAATAGATTTGTGTAGAGGATTAGGTTGGAATAAATTGAAAAAGCAATGATTGCTGTTTGCTAATGGCTATGGCTCAGACCACACTGTTGCCTTGTGGTCTATGTGGTTTTTAGCAGGTTGTTCCCCAGAGTCCAAGTCAACCTGCTGTGCAATCCTGAGAACTGACTCTTTTTTGATGACAAACATCAGTAGAATGATAGCCAAAGGGCAGTGGCAGATTTGGGGAGGTTGTCTTCTCATTCCTTTTACTAACCTACAAAGGAGAAAAAAAAAATATGGGTTTCCCTTATGGGTTCATCCAAAGAATCATGTGTTTTGCTGACCAAAGCAGAAGCGGGTTCCTACCTGTTCGGACCGGGTTCTATAAAACCGGTAGTAACTTGGCGGCCTGGGTCGCTGGAATTGGCAGCAACCCAGGCCTGTCACGCCACCAAGCAGGTTCTTTTGGCATCATCATAGGAGACGCAATCTTATTTTTTGCTTCTGCACATGTGCATAAGGGTTTTTTTTAGTACTGTGTGTGGCTGCGTGTGTGCGCTGCACACGTACGGCATGTCCCTGAGCAAACTGGCGGTAAAGGAATCTGGAACCCACCCCTGGACGAAAGGCTGCATTTTACTATCTTTTTGAAGGAGGAAAAAGATGCACCAGGTGGAAAAATCCCATCCCTACACATGTGGTGCTCAGAAGTAGGCTGCTAAGGTGGAATGTGTGCTCACCCCCGTGGCTCTGAGCGCTAGCGGAGTCCAGCACAATTCTGCTACTGACCATGTGCAGGTAGAAGAATTGCGCGCGGAGATGCAGGTGCGCCCATGTTTCAACAAAACTAGACTTTCAATCCTGGGCCTAGAAAGTTTAGAACTAAGACGCCTTAAACAAGATATAAGTATTGCCCACAAGATCATATGCTGCAACGTCCTGCCTGTTGGCGACTACTTCAGCTTCAACCACAACAACACAAGAGCACGCAACAGATTTTAACTTAATATTAACCGCTCCAAACTTGACTGTAAAAAATATGACTTCAGTAACCGAGTTGTCGAAGCGTGGAACTCATTACCGGACTCCGTAGTGTCATCTCCAAACCCCCAACACTTTACCCTTAGATTATCTACGGTTGACCTATCCAGATTCCTAAGAGGTCAGTAAGGGGCGAGTACAAGTTTATTTATTTATTTATTATTTGGATTTGTATGCCGCCCCTCTCCGAAGACTCGGGGCGGCATACAGAGTGCCTTCCATCCCCTGTCCTATTGCTCTCCTATATCTCCTATACCTTTCTTCTATTCCTATATCTCTTCTTCTATTGCTTCATTGATATGATCTATTACTATATCTTCTTTTCTATTCTTTCTTAGATATATTTTACTATGAGTATCTCCTCTATAACCTTCATCATGTATTTTACTATGTGTATATAGATATATACCCACTAAAATCCTAATTCTGTATGGGACTAACTAACTAACTAACTAACTAACTAACTAACTAACTAACTAACTAACTAACTAACTAACTAAATAAATAAATAAATAAATAAATAAAGGTTTCTTCTGCACTGAAACACTGGTGCACCTGCATCTTTGCACACAATTCTGCTACCTGCACAGCTGCAGTAGCAGAATTGCGCTGGACTCCGCCAGCACTCAGAGCCATGGAGGTGAGCATACCTCTCCATTTCACCTTAGCAGCCCACCTCTGGTGCTGCTGGATTTTTCTATTTCTCTCTCTCTCTTGTTTTGGGGAGAAAGTTGGATCTTTTTGTAAAAACTATACCTTATTATAAAAGAAACAAACTTTCTCGGGATAACCTAAATACCACATCAAGGCAAGGACTGGGAACAGTGCCGCAGACTAAATAAAAATGAGGACACAGCGTAGTTGTGGCAATTAATGTAACGTAAAATCCTAATAATTACATGGCAAAACACCCTCCTTCCAACCAAAACAAAGTTCTGAGGAACGTAAAATGTGTTGAGACTGTTGTTAATTGTCCAAAGCGTATTTTAGGTCTTATACTTCACCACTGAAAATGTGAGCAGTGTAGTCAGATTTGCATGGGTCATTAAAAAAAGAGTGTGAACGCAGAAATTGTATATTAATAGGACAGTGTATTCCCAGAATAGCCCAGGTATCAATCTGATCATCATACTTTCTGAACAGGAGGACAACTACTTCTCTGAATCAATCCTTTTCTCTTATTAGAATTGAATGCTAATAATGACAAGGACATTTGCCCATATCTAACCAAAAAGGGGCTAAAAGGGATGCAGTGGATGAATGGCTAAGGCACTGAACTTGTCAATCACAAAGTCAGCAGTTCATTGGTTTGAATCCCTAGTGCCGTGTAATGGGGTGAACTCCCGTTATTTATCCCAGCTTCATTCAGCCAACCTAGCAGTTTGAAAGCATGTAAAAATGCAGGTAGAAAAATAGGGACTACTTTGGTGGGAAGGTAATTCAAAGTGTTGGTCATGACCTTTAAAGCCCTATATGGCATTGGACCAGAGTACCTCCGGAACCGCCTGCTACCGCACGAATCCCAGCGGCCGATAAGGTCCCACAGAGTTGGTCTTCTCCGGGTCCCATCGACTAAACAATGTCATCTGGTGGGCCCCAGGGGAAGAGCCTTCTCTGTGGTGGCCCCGGTCCTCTGGAATCAACTCCCCCTGGAGATTAGAACTGCTCCCACCCTCCTTGTCTTCCGTAAACTACTTAAGACTCACCTATACCACTAGGCTTGGGGGATTTGAGATATCTTTTCCCCAGGCTTATTATAATTTATGTTTGGTATGTATGTGTTGTTTGGTTTTTAATTATGATAGGGTTTTTAGTTTGTTAATATTAGATTTGTGCCATTATAATATTGTTTTTATCGTTGTTGTGAGCCAACCCGAGTCTTCGGAGAGGGGCGGCATACAAATCTAATAAATTATTATTATTATTATTATTATTATTATTATTATTATTATTATTATGGTAACAGCGTTCCATGCACCTTCGGCGTTGAGTCATGAGCATGGAGAGTGCTGGTTCTTTGGCTTAGAAACAGAGCCAGAAATGACTAGCACACATGTGCGGGGGAGACTTTACCTTTAAAAAGGGTTGGTGGGGCTTTGATGGTGTGATCCTGCCAACACCTGGACTTTCTTGACTCCAGGGCCCCCCACAGTTCTCTTTTGTTCCCTTTCTGCCCCAAAGCATGAAAAAGACCTAAAAGGGTGCTACTTTATGCTCAAGGGGTTTGTGAATGGGAGGTTTGCTGCTGTATTGCATTGCGTTCAGTGCCAATTTTGGGGGGATGCTACTTTTTGCTGATGCTGCTTCCCTCAATTCCAAGTGGCCTCATCAGATGGTTATCTTGACAATCTGTATCAGAGTTATTAATTTTTTTAGGGCAGGGTTTAAGGGTCCCATGGTTAGCTCCTTTTCCTGTTACGAATTCCTATCCAAAGTCATACTTTTTATTTTGTTTGGGTCAGTAAGTGCTGGTTGTCATGGAAATACTTACATACATTAAACTGTGTTTGCCAAGCTATATTTAATGGAATGAGAAATGCAGCTGTTAGAGCCCTTCCATTTGGCTGTGAATCATAAAAAGGGGAAATCGCACCCAGCCTGGATCTACCTCAGCATCTCAGTATTACATCTATGTCCTCATGAGTTTAAAACCATTTCATTAGCAATTGTTCATACATCAGCCTCAAATATAGGTAATCCTTGATTTAAAAGCACAGTTGAGCTAGAAATTTGTTTCTAAGTCACTGCGGTCATCGGGAGTCACCCTGTGACTGTTTTTGCTATGGCTGTTAAGCAAATCACCAACATGGTTCAGCAAATCATGCAGTTGTTAAGTGAATCATGTAGACATACTGTATTTTTCGATGTATAAGATGCACCTTTTTCCTCCCTAAAAGAGGCTGATAGTTAGGGTGCGTCTTATACACTGAATGTAGCTTTCCCCCCCCAGCCCTAACTAGCTGCTAACGATCTTCCCAGCTCTTACCTTGCAGTCTCTTTCATTGTTTCTCTCTGTGAAGAATGTTTTCCAAGCCCTAAGTCTTTGCAGGGTTTGTTTCATTACTCTAACCTGCTCTGAGTAAGTTTCTTTCCCCCAACCCTAACCAGATGGTAATGATGCTCCCAGCTCTTACCTGCTTGCAGACTCTTTCATTGTTACTTTCTACCAATAATGTTTTCCAAACCCTATTTTTGTAGGGGCTTTTTTCATTGCTTTACTTGCTCCAGATATTTCTTTCCAGCCCTAACCAGGTGCTATTAATGTACCCAAGCAGTTTCATTGTTACTCTCTGCGAAGAATGTTTTCCAAGCCCTTAGTCTTTGCAGGGTGTTCCCCCATTTGGTCTAACTTGCTCCAAATGTTTCTTTCCAGCCTTAACCAGGTGCTAACAATGTTCCCAGCTCTTACCTGCTTGCAAACTCTTTCATTGTTACTCAATGCAAAGAAGGCTTTTTTCCAAGCCCTAAGTCTTTGCAGGATTTTTTCCATTGCTTTACTTGCTCAGACTATTTCTTTCCAGGTGCTAGTGATGTTCCCAGCTCTTTCATTGTTCCGCTCTCAGAATAATTTTTTTAAGCCCTTAGCCAGGGGATAAAATAATGTGCTGAAGCTGACCAGACTAAGGACCCTAGCTAGATGAATACCTGGTAAGCAGATTCTTTTCCCTATTTTCCTCCCCCAAAACTTATATTCCGGTGCGTCTTATACTCCAAAAAATATAGTAAGTCAAATCAGGGTTAATTAATGGATGCTTTTTGCCATTTTTATTTTTAGCCAGAAATATAATCATTTGACCATGGAACGCTGCAATTGGTTAACAGTGCAAGCCAGTTGCCAGGTTGCTTTGAGATGTGATCACATGACTGATGTGGCACTTATAACTTTGAAAACAGGTTGTAAGTAACTTTTTTTTAGTGTGTTGTAAAATGAAATGGTTGTTAAATGACCAGTTGTAAGTTGACGATTACTTGTATTGCACATTTTGTGCTCAATTGGAGCAAGCCTATCCAGTTGTTGATTAATCTGTTTGATATGAAAATCTCATTATTTATCCAGTGGATTGGAATAGACAGTGAGAGTCTAACAGAATACATGTCGTGTAGCCCATAATAATTCTGTTGCACCAGTCATGAAACAGGGACTTCCATGAGGGGAAGGAAGCCAATTCCCCCCCCCCCCATAATCGTAGTCATGATTGCTCATACAAAGTCCTCCACCTTTTGTAACCTCTTGCTTGGACTAGGTTCATAAAATGGGTGGCCATATAGTTGCAGCTGTTCTTGGGATTTTTTGACCACACCCCAGCCCTGTATGTACTGCAGGATAGAGAAGAGACAAAACAAGACATTGATGGAGAGCCAAAAGGGTCTTATATAAAGACCTTCATCAACTATCTTTGGGAAGTGGCAGTGATTATGTGGATGAACTCTAAGTGGAATGGTAGTGTAAAATATTATTTTTAAAATAAAAAATAACAAACCAGTCAGAACATTTCAGAACAGCGTCTCACACTATTTTTCTTCATCTTCAGTTCTTCAAGCCATGTTTACATTCATTTATCCAATATTTGAATGTATGTTTAAAAGATTAAATTGGACATGTTTAAAAATGAGAGGATGGCTTTATTGAATTTGGAAATCTTTGGGGTAGTTCATTTACTCTCTGGTTTCCTCTATGATAATTCTGTCTAAATGATAATAGAATTTGCTTAGATTCTCATTTCTAAAAAGATAGTTTAGCGGATCACAGATAGTTTTTGACTTGCAACCATTTGTTTAGTGATCAAAGTTACAAGGGCACTAAAAAGAAAAGTTAATTATAACTGCTCCTTGCATGTATGACCGTCTCAGCATCTGCACAATAATGTGATCAAAATTTGGGTGCTTGGCAACCTGCATATATTTATGATGATTGCAAGAGCCTGGAATCATGTGATCACCATAGTCGACCATTCCCAGCTGGCGTCCCATAAGCAAAGTCAATGGGGGAAGCCAAATTCATTTAACAACCACATACTTCACTTAACTGCATGGATTAATTTAAGATCTAAGGCAAAAAGTTCGTAGAATTGGGTGTGACTCACATAGCATTCATCTTGCCTGGTAACCAAAATTCTGGTGTTAATTGTGGTCATAACCACAATTTTGTTGGGACAATTTTGTTGGGACCCCGGATTGCAAATGTTATTAATGTAAGGATGGATTTTTATGAGAAGTCCCAGTTACGATCCTTCATTCTCATAATTAAATCTACCAGTTGGATCTTGAATCTTCCTCCCCACTAAGCTGCTGGTTTTTGGTAGTGCTAAGGCAGAAGACAATTCCTGGACTGGAACTTTGTTTTGGTTTGTTGAGCATATTATCTCTGCATTTAGGAAGATGGCATGGCATTCAGGGAGAATGCCTTTCTATTGTCATGGAACAATCCCACACTTATTTCATGTGTTTGATAGGTAGGAAATATGAAAGTACAGTGGTACCTCTACCTGCAAACGCCTCTACTTACAAACTTTTCTAGATAAGAACCGGATGTTCAAGATTTTTTTGCCTCTTCTCAAGAACCATTTTCCACTTACAAACGTGAGCCTCCAAAACTGTAACTGGAAAAGGCAGGGAGAAGCCTCCGTGGGGCCTCTCTAAGAATCTCCTGGGAAGAAACACGGCCAGAAAAGGCAGGGAGAAGCCTCCGTGAGGCCTCTCTAGGAATCTCCTGGGAGGAAACACAGCCAGAAAAGGCAGGGAGAAGCCTCCGTGAGGCCTCTCTAGGAATCTCCTGGGAGGAAACACAGCCAGAAAAGTCAGGGAGAAGCCTCCGTGAGGCCTCTCTAGGAATCTCCTGGGAGGAAACAGGGCCGGAAAAGGCAGAGAGAAGCCTCCATGAGACCTCTCTAGGAATCTCCTGGGAGGAAACAGGGACTCCCCCCTCCCTGTGGTTTCCCCAGTTGCATGTATTATTTGCTTTTACATTGATCCCTATGGGAAAAAATTGCTTCTTCTTACAAACATTTCTACTTAAGAACCTGGTCACGGAACATATTACGTTCGTAAGTAGAGGTACCACTGTATGTTTTCTGAATGTTATGGTGCAGCTCCCTCTCTGTTGGCATGCAAGCCATTGCCCCATCTCAGCTCCACCACGGGTGTGTGCATGCTCCCACATGCCCTTCTGTCTTCTGTGTCTCTGCTGCGCATACGCAGGGGGTGCATGCAGGGGGGCACGCATGTACAGGGGCAGGGGCATGCGGAAGGGTCACACTTACATTGCATTTTGGGGATTCAGGTGCGCACGGGTACATTCTCACGCTTGCCCTTGCTCTTTCCAGAAAAGCTTAGCCATCACTGACCTAGGTTTTTCAGCAAGATGAATTCCACACAAAGACTTAAGCTGCTTGTCTCAGCCGTATTTGAAATCAGCATTAAAAACTCCAGGTTGGACTGCAGTGGGTTGGTAAATTGGCAATTGGGCTGGATTGATGCTCAGTTTTCATTATGGCCCCTGCTGCTGTCCTTGAATGGTGGTTCCCCTGCTGCTTGCCATTCTCATCCATGCAGGGAAAGCAAATCTTACATGCCGTAACCTCTGTGGATGATTGACCAATGTCTACTTTTCCTTTTCAGTTTTGTTCCCTCCTTGCTGGTCCCCGTTTTTTCCTTTACTCTTCCATATGTTTGCACACCCCTTGGAAGGGCATCTTCTAACCCATTGTTTCCCAACCTTGGCAACTTGAAGATATCTGGACTTCAACTCCCAGAATTCCCCAGCTAGCGAATGCTGGCTGGGGAATTCTGGGAGTTGAAGTCCAGATATCTTCAAGTTGCCAAGGTTGGGAAACACTGTTTTAACCTCACCCTTCCTGGGTTCAATAAAAGTCTTGGCCGGTCTGCATTAACCAACCTGCTCAGACTGGTGTGTGTGCGCATCCAGCACACACACATGTGTGCGTTGGCATGAGATTCAGCTTCTGCACATGCACCGCAAGCAAAATCTCATGCGTGTGAGATTTCGCCTATTTTGGCAATTTCATGGCTTCTGTGCATGTGCAGAAGCAAAAACCCACCAAAAATCGGTGAAATCTCACTCACCAGAGCATCCTTGCACAAGATTTTGCCTGTGGCGCATTGCACAGAAGTGGAACCTCACATGAGGACATGTGTGCATGTGCCAGGGCCGTGCAACTGCGTGTGCATTACGATTTTTGCTACCACACTACCGTGTGGCTCTGTACCAGGTACAGCTCACCACTGAAACGGCTCCTTCCTCAATTTTCTGGGTTTGATGCCCATTCATCATCTAACCTCTCAAATATCAGCTGGATTCTCTTCTTCGTCACAAGATGAACAAACCGACCAGCTTTTTAAACTCAGAAACCAAAAGAACAAACCCAGGACCATCCAAGAAAACACAGATTTCTTTATTTATTAAATTTATAGGCCGTCCTTCTCCTCGCAGACTCAGGGCAGTTTACAACAACACGCTGCTCTTCCAGCTCTCAACAATAATATACAGCAGAAGTTTCTGACCTGGAATTGGAGAATTAAGCTTCCAATCCAGGGAAATCCCAGTGTCAATGTTTGGAGTATTAGAAGATCATCAGGCAAAGGATTTTGGCCGATTTCAGGGGAAGAAAATTGAAGGCAGCTGCTTTGCAAACCTGACCTCATAAATTAGGGTTGTTTAGCTTCAACTGAGCATGGGTGGGGAATTTAAGGGCTCCCTAGAAAGGAGATATAGTGATAACCTATAGCTATGAGCTATGCGTATTCCTCACTCTTGAACTCTTCAGGATTTCAACAACTTGGATTGACTACTTTTTGGAAACCAACTGTGGTATTTGACCATTACATTTGGGACAGACATTTTACAACTCAGACTGACTCTAGCGCAATATGATCTTTTGTGACTCGGGAGAAAAATTAAACCTGATTTATAGTTTGACCAGCATACATCACTCTCCATGCATTTCCTAGGTTAATGACCAATTCATTAATTTTCTTCTGGACTCCAGTTCATTGGGTCTTGCCAAAAGTTTAATCTTTCCTTTTTTTTACATTTTTAAATAGGCCAGGATGTTGTGTGATCACATACTTCGCTGCACAATGTGTGTGCCCAAGTAAGCATTATGAAAATAAGAAAAAAAGATGGACCAGCTACTCATGAAAAAAAGATGTGGCTAACATCAAGTGTTAATGTGCCTGTTTCCTACTATTATCTTTCTCAGAGGGCTGGGGAACTAAGCCTCTAAGATGCTAATCTTTTTTTTAAAAAAGTTTAAATTAATTTTTAACAAATTTATATTACACACAACATAAAACAGTGCATAGTGAAATGTGCCCACCACCCAGACACACACACATTCCCCACCACCAAATCAGGGGTGTTTCTTATATAGTCCACTTGACCCAAGAGCAATATATCTATTTACATATTATAGAGGGGTTCCAATTTATTTCTTGTAGCTTGGTCTCGGATTCTGCTGGTCATATATCGTCTTACCTTGTCCCACCGTCCCATCAGTTGTCCCAACTCAGTTTCATTATCCGAATTTATCATTTTCTCCATAATTTCAAATTGAATATGGTCCACCATGTACCTATACCAATTTTGCATTGTCCATTTTGTGGCATCCTTCCAACCCAAAACTATTACAGTGATCCCCCTTTCATTGCGAGGGTTCCGTTCCAGGACCCCTCGCAATGATCGGTTTTGCGCGAAGTAGCGCTGCAGAAGTAAAAACACCATCTGCGCATGCGCAGATGGTGTTTTTACTTCCGCAGCGCTAGCGAGGAGCCGGACTCAGCTGGGAAGCGGCACTGGGGTTTCCCCACCGCCCACGCAAACTCCTCGCTGCCGCTCGCCCGCCCTTCGCCCGCCCACCCCGCCCGCTCGCGCCGCTTCCCAGCTGAGTCCTGAAGCGAATTCTCAGCTGGGAAGCGGCCCGAGCGAATGGCGTGGGCGGGCGAAGGGCGGGCGAGCCGCGGGCGCGCGGGCAGGCAGGCTGCGAACAAGCCGTTCGCTCGGGCCGCTTCCCAGCTGAGTACTCAGCTGGGAAGCGGCCCGAGCGAAGCGGCAGCAGCGAGGAGTTTGCGTGGGCGGTGGGGAAACTCCTTGCTGATGCCCGCCAAGAGGGGGAAGACCTAGGGAAGCCGCCCAGCAGCTGATCTGCCCGGCGCCATCTACGCATGCGTGCCCATAGAAAAAAGGGCGCGCATGCACAGATGGTGTTTTTACTTCCAGGTTGCAAAATCGCCATATAGCCATTTCGCAATGATCGGGGTCGCAATACCCGGGGGATCACTGTACTGCCTGAGCGCTTTCTATTGCTGCTTTTTTTATTTCTCTAAATTCTCCCATGGCATTGCTTTTAACTAGTACTGCCATTTCCTTAGTGATTGTCCATTGTATATTTAACATTCTATTGATATCCTCTTTCACTTTTTGCCAAAATTCCTGCACTATCGGGCATTCCTAAAATATGCTAATCTTGTATCTTAGAACAGTGATGGCGAAACCTTTTTTCCCTCAGGTGCTGAAAGAGCATGCCCGCATGCTATTGAGCATGTGTGAGTGCCCACACACATAATTCAATGCCAGGGGAAGGTGAAAACAGCTTCCCCCCCCCGAGGCACTCCAGAGGTGGGAAATGGCTTGTTTCCCAACTTCTGGTGGGCTCAGTAGGCTAGTGTTTCAACCTCCCCAGGCTCCAAAGGCTTCCAAATGTATGTTGGAGCTGAGCTAAGACAACGGCTCGCATGCCAGCAGATATGATTCTGCGTGCCACCTGTGGCATCCATGCCATATATTCACCATCACTGTCTTAGAACAATTAACCAGCGGAATGCCTTGCCTTCAGAAGTTGTGGGTGCTCCGTCACTGGAGGGTTTTAAGAAGACATTGGACAACTGTTTGTCTGTAATGGTATAGGTCTCCTGCTTGAGCAGGGGGTTAGATTAGAAGACCTCCAAGGTCCCTGAACAAATTCCGCTGTTCTGTTGTTCTGTTGTCTCATAGCCCAGGCCAGGGATGAAATCCTCCCAGTTTGCTCATGCCTATTAATCATCGGAGAGCCGCTTGCAAATGGATTGCACAGATTAATTTGCATATGTGCAGAGTGTAAAATAACCCCAATGGCAGCATCTGGGTGGGTGGGCGGAGCCCCTTCTACCTTCGTGACCGGCTCTGCGATGACCAATGGGCACGAGTGAACGGAGAGCTTTTCACTCCTGGCCCAGACTAACCAAAGGCCTGCAAAGCTGTACCTGTAAGGAATGGGGTCAAAAACTTTTAATGGTAGCAATTACTTCACCCTGGCCCTCTTCCCTATATGTCACCTGTGTAGTACATGTAAGAAAGGGCCAAGGCTTTAACTGTTTAGTTGTAGTTGCTAGTTTGGGCTTTTTTTGATACCATTTCCCACATATACCCTAGTTTATGTGAAGGAGCAGACTAAGTTTGAAGTGTTCATCTGTTGTGAGTCAGTTCTTTATTTGTGGCAGAAAAAGATGCCTATTGGTGGATCCATTGTGTATGCATGTTTATTTGTGTATAGTCTGTGCAAGTACAAATATTTAAAAATGACATTATTTTAGAACTATCTCAAGTGGTCAGGTTTCTGTCATCTTGTTCTGATGTAGATTATAGTTCTGGGTTTCTTTCTATAGAGGTTTTAACAATGCAGAATTGCAAAAATTCTTTTTGCTCCAGCAGTTTGCAACTTTAATAAGATGAATAAAACTTGGGTGGTAGAAAGGCGGCTTATTTTAAACACAAATCCTTGAAGAAATGGTCTCACCTATTACTGGTTCCAACCTGAAATGGTTGAAATTCAAAATGTGATTTAATGATCCAAATCTCTGTTATAAATGCTTACCGTATTTTAATAAGCGACTTTCCTTTCTTTTTAAAGCCACTTTAAGTTTTAGAACTACTGTACTGATTTTATATTAGAGTAAGGGAGAGAAGCTTTTCTCTCTCTTAAGTATCCACCCCAAAATCAACCTTTTGACTCTGGTAACTCCTTGTGCCATTCCTTTTTCCTTCCCAGCCCTGCCCAAGACCAGATGAGCAAATGTATAGTCTTTGTTCATTTGCCATATAAAATCAGGATAATTTGAAATAAGAAAACTTTTCTACTGTACATCTGTGTTACTGAGTTTGGGACTCTGCAGGTTTTATTTATTTATTTATTAGATTTCTATGCCACCCTTCTCAATCGACTCAGAGCGTCTTACAATACTTCTTTTCTTATAATACCGCTTGTCCCTAGTCACTGGTAGGTTCATAGGAAGAGTGAAGAGGTCCATATTGAAGAAGACAGTTCTAGTCCACAGAGAAATTGTGAAAATGGCAAGTCAACAGTAGGCTTCTTGTACAGATAGAATCCTTACTCACAGCCACTCATGCCCTGGTCACTTCCCGTCTTGACTATTGCAATGCGCTCTACATGGGGCTGCCCTTGAAGAGCATCTGGAAGCTCCAGTTGGTGCAAAATGCAATGGTTTTGTGAATACCTGGTGTGCATATGTATTATTTCTCCTGCAGGAGCTGCATTGGCTGCTGATTTGCTTCCGGTGCAATTCAAGGTGCAAGTTGTCGTCTTTAAAGCCCTTCATGGCTTGGGTTAACTTAGTTAACAGAGGGACCATCTCTTGCCAGTCACATTTACCTGACCCTCAGAGCAGGGAGGCAGGAAATGCTGTGGGTCCCATCCCCTAGAAATGTGGCTTATCATATCATTCTGTAGAACTTGGTCACAGTTATGTTACGTTAGGCAAGATTCAGAAGAAGGTCCTTCTCCGTGGTGGCTCCCTTTGTCTGGAACACCATTCCCCCAGAGATTAGAATGATCCCCACTCTAGTGCTCTTCTGGAAGGTGCTGAAGACCTGGTCCTGCCAGCAGGCCTGGAGAACCCAGAGGCAGGATGGAGCCCACTAAATGACTTTTGTGATCTGCTATCACTGTGGTGGTGGTGTGTGTGTGATTTTATATTATACTATATTAATTTATTTCATTTTTTAAAAATAGCTTTATTGTTTTAAATGTGGTATTAAATTCTGTAAGCTGCCTTGAGTCACCATGGGTGAATAGGCGCCTATATAAATTCAATCAATCAAGCAGCTGGGGCAACCTTTTTGTGGTGGGGTGGTGGTGGGGGGATAGGGCTGCAGTGTTCATAGCTATGTAATCCTAGAATTGACCCATGTTCCTCCTTCAAATTAGCTTTTGATGGAAAAGAAAGAGCAGGCAATACATTATAGGTGCTCTGTGTTTAACTCATTTAACAATGGAACTGTATTTTATATAAAGATGCAATTTATTCTCTTGAATTGCATAGCAATAGATGCTGTTCATTATTATTTGTTAGCACATAGCACTGTTTCCCAACCTTGGCCACTTGAAGATATCTGGACTTCAACTCCCAGAATTCCCCAGCCAGCGAATGCTGCCTGGGGAATTCTGAGAGTTGAAGTCCAGATATCTTCAAGTGACCAAGGTTGGGAAACATTGGCATATAGCATGGAAAAGGGGGATGGAATGTTGAGAGAGAGCTAATTTGCATATTGGTATGTAAATCAGTTTTTGGCAGTTGGAAGATGGAATTCTTGGGGGATTCCTATGCTGATTGTTGGTGAATCTGCATCATAGAGAGAAGATGTATAGAGAAATATAATTATACTGCCAAGTTGTTTATTTGTGTAAATATGAAACCAGTTCAATGAGAAAAGAAGAAATAAAAGCATAAGACTTATATTGGAGTCATTGTATCTATACCCTATGTTATGCTATGAAGAGTCTCTGCTGTATGAAGTGAAGAACATCACTTATAATCATAAATAACATAGAAAACCAACACAATTGCACTATATCTTTCCCTACTATTAAATTTTATTAAGAGTTGGATTTTTCTGTATCTTGTTGCCATTTAGTGGCAACTTGGATTTATATAGCACAAATATGCTAGTGCTGTTTTGGGTCATAGGGAAATTGTGAAAGTGGCAAATCAACAGAAGGCTTCTTGTAGAGATAGATGATTCCCTGAAGTATAAGTTCCATTGCTTTTGGTTTCATTCCTCTATGGATTTCTTTCCTTTATAAAATCAGATATGCAACAGATTCTATGAATTTACTGTATTCATTAAGATTGAGACACAATTCATTCAAGGAAAAATCCAGAGTTCATAGAAATCTAGTACAAACTAGCAAGGTTACACCACTAAACACATGTCTATCTGTGGAACTGAATCTTGCCTAACGTAACACCAACACTCCGCAGTCTGCATTGGTTGCCGATCAGTTTCCGGTCACAATTCAAAGTGTTGGTTATGACCTATAAAGCCCTTCATCGGACCAGATTATCTCAGGGACCGCCTTCTGCCGCACGAGTCCCAGCGACCAGTTAGGTCCCACAGAGTGGGTCTTCTCCGGGTCCCATCAAATAAACAATGCCACTTGGCGGGACCCAGGGGAAGAGCCTTCTCTGTGGCGGCCCCAGCCCTCTGGAACCAACTCCCCCCCAGAGATTAGAATTGCCCCCACCCTCCTTGCCTTTCGTAAGCTACTTAAAACCCACCTCTGTCGCCAGGCATGGGGAATTAATTATTGTACATTGCTTATGATTGCTGTTAGCCGCCCCGAGTTTTTAGAGAGGGGCGGCATATAAATCCAATAAATAAGTAAGTAAGTAAGTAAGTAAGTAAGTAAGTAAGCAAGCAAGCAAGCAAATCCAATAAATAAATAAATCCAATAAATAAGCAAGCAAGCAAGCAAGCAAGCAAGCAAGCAAGCAAGCAAGCAAGCAAGCAAGCAAGCAAGCAAGCAAGCAAGCAAGCAAGCAAGCAAGCAAGCAAATAAATAAATAAATAAACTGTGACCAAGTTCTACAGAATGATATGATAAGCCACATTTATCGTAAGGATACAAATCCTATGTGCAATATCAAATCTATACCAATCTTTGTTAGTTACGAAGTCGTGTTGTGTCTGACCCATCAAGACCCTCTTGGCTTTCCTGTTGTCTACCATCCTCTGGAGTCCATTTAAGTTCATGTCTATTGCTTCAGTGACTCCATCCAACCACCTCATTCTCTGTCATTCTCTCCTTCTTTGGCCCTCTATCTTTCCCAACATTAGACTTTTCTTCAATGAGTCCTTCCTTCTCATTAGGTGGACAAAGTATTTGAGTTTCATCTTCAGGATCTAGCCTTCTAAAGAGCAGTCAGGGTTGATCTCCTCTAGAACTGACTGATTTGAGCATCTTACAGTCCAAGGGATTTCTCTAATACCATACCCTGTTTCCCCGAAAATAAGACGTACCCCGAAAGTAAGGCATGTCAGAGGTTTTGCAGAATTTGCTAATATAAGGCACCCCCCGAAAATAAGGCGTAGTCAAGTTTACATACGGTACAGTGGAAAAACATACGGTACCATTCAAAGCTGTTCATAGCGGTACCGTAATAATGTGGAGTCCCCTGCTGGCCCCTTCCATCACTTTGTACCGTCCAGTACAGCAGACACAGTCTGCTGCTGTCTCACCGCCATTACAGTCTCCACTACAGTGTGTAGACTGTAGTTCCTCTGGTGGCCGGAATAGCGGGAGTATATTGTTGTACCATATAAGTGCCATTGTTTGTGTGTTCTGGGTGCCATACTGACAGGTACCGTACCATAATCAGTGTAGTGTATGGTACACTTTCTTTGGGGGTGTCAACTTTTCTGCCTGTGAATTTGTCTTATTTGAGAAATATAAGGCACCCCCCGAAAATAAGACGTAGCACAACTTTTGGAGCAAAAATTAATATAAGACAGTGTCTTATTTTCGGGGAAACACGGTAGTTGGTGCTCAGCTTTTCATATGGTCCAAATTCACAGCCATACATTACAACTGTGAAACCATATTTGTTTATTTATTTGGACTGATATGCTGCCCAACTCCCGAATAACTCTGGGCGGCTCACAGCCAAATACAAATAATGCAATAAAAATCCACTAAAAACAATTCAGAACAATTTAAAATCAACAATTAAAACAGTTAAAAAATCATGCATGCCTCTAGTGGCTGGATATTGATGGTGTGCCATCTAATCAGCGACCAAGGCCTGCCGGAAAAGCCAGGTCTTTACAGTAATCCAGATTTTGGGAGGTAACTGGTTCCAAAGAGCCGGAGCTGCCACAGAGAAGGCCCTCCCCTACAGACCCATCAGCTGACACTATTTAGCTGACAGGACCCAAAGAAGACCAACCTATGGGCCCTTATTGGTCACTGGAAGCTATGTGGAAGGAGGCAATCTTGAAGATAGTCTAGTCCTAAGCCATGTAGGGATTTAAAGGTAATGACCAATGCCTATAGTACCTTGACTATACATACTTTTGTTGGCAGGGTGATGTATCTGCTTTTTAATATGCTGTCTAGATTTATTTATTTATTTATTTATTTAATTTATTTAATTTTGTTTATTTGTTTATTTTTTTATTTGATCTGATTTATATGCCGCCCCTCTCCGAGGACTCAGGTTGTAAAAGACAATAAAAAACATCTGAAATCCAATTTAAATTTAAAACTAGTCTAAAACCCAACTGCTTTAAAAGATTAGATTAGATTTAGATTTATTGGATTTATATGCCGCCCCTCTCCGCAAACTCGGGGCGGCTCACAACAAGGTAAAAACAGTACATAATAACAAATCCAATACCCACCAATCCAATTACAATTTTAAACTAAAAAATTCATAAAAAACAACCCCAGAATATTAAAAACACACATACAGTCACTCCCATTCAGACAGCAAGCATCCATTTCATTCATTGGCCAAAGGGCAAATAATTAATAGCTTTCCTCCCCAGGAGCAAACATCTTTTAATTTCTTGGCTGCACCCCCTCTGTGGTGATCTTGGAGCCCCGGGAAGTAAAATCTGTCACTATCTCCATTTCTTCCCTATCTATTTGCCAGGAATGCCTTGATCTTAGTATTCTTAATGTAGAATTTCAAGCCAACTTTTGCACTCTCCTTCTTCACCCGCATAAAGGGGCTCTTTAGTTTCTCTTTGTTTTCTGCCATTAGAGTGGTATCATCTGCATACCTGAGGTTGTTGATATTTCTCCCGGCAATCTTAATTCCAACTTTTGATTCATCTAGTCCTGCCTTTCTCATGATGTGCTCTGAATATAAGTTAAATAGGCCAGCGCAACAGTATACAACCTTGCTGGATTCCTTTCCCAATTTTGAACCAATCAGTGGTTCTGTGTCCAGTTCTCACTGTTGCTTCTTGCCCTGTATATAGGTTTCTCAAGAGACAAATAAGATGGTCTGGTATTGGCATCCCTTTTGCCACAATTGTTGTGATCCACACCACCAAATGCTCTAGCGTAGTCAATGAAGCAGAAGTAGATATTTTTTTCTGGAATTTTCTGGTGTTATGTTGCATACTTGGAAATTAAAATAAATTTCATTCCCTTCTTGAAGTGCTGAGCATTCCTCATTGTCAATTAGTCCTTTCAGGAAGTCTTCTCAGCCTTCTGCAACTGAATTTATGCCCTTGCCCGACTATTTTGCACAAGAGACACTAGGAACTGTATAACAGAATACGATCCAGAACTGAGTTGTGTACCATAATATTCCCTAGTCCTCCTCCATACATAAAAGTTCTTTCCGCTTGACAACTGCTTCTAAAGTAGCCTAAGGAGCACAGCTGGATAAGAAGGGCCTGTCTATCACTACACTGGAGGGATCAGTTGACAAACAGCTGTTGGACTCTATTAAGCAACATATGACAGATGTTTGCATTGGCTCTAGTCTAGCACAGCTGTTTAATTAGGCATATTGCAGTAGGGAGTGTTTGCCTGTTTACTATCCTTTCCTCTTCATGGGAAAAAGAAGATTCATACCAGCTACTGGCTGGAGAATCTTCCTCCACATTATGTCAAATGAGGTGGCAGCCTGTGAGTTTTTGGATGGGAGCTCTTTCTGATGGGTGGGCAAGACTATTGCACCAGGAGAACATTTTTAGATGTACCACAGCCCTCTTGCATAAAACCCTGGCTTGGCCTAATGGCCAAGTTAGTTCAGCACAAGAGATAGTCTCACTCCTTTTCCTTTCCTTTTCCTTTGGGGGTGGGGAAGGGAGGATATGTGGTACTTTACTCCACATGAAGAAATGCCATGGAGACTTAAAATATTCTATAGCCATTGTCCAAAATATTAATAATAATAATTAATAATAATAATAATAATAATAATAATAATAATAATAATTTATATTTGTCTGCTGCCTCTCTCCGACTCCGGGCGGCTCACAACAAATATAAACAGTGTAGTACAAATCCAATAATTAAAAACTAAAGCTGAAAACCCACTATCATTTAAAAACAGTCAATACTAACCAATCATACCACACATAAATCTTACTAGTCAACAAGGGAATACATCAATTACGCCATTATCCAATACTATCTTATTCAGCAGGTTTTCAGTAAACCCACATGATAGATTTGGCACTGTGTACTTTTGTATTAGGGGACATGGTAGCTCAGTGGCTAAGACGCTGAGCTTGTCAATCAGCAGTTCGGCATTTCAGCAGTTCAAATCCCTAGCACCGCATAATAGAGTGAGCTCCCGTTACTTGTCCCAGCTTCTGCCAACATAGGAGTTCAAAAGCATGTAAAAAATGAAAATAAAAACACTTTGGTGGGAAGATAAGAGTGCTGGAAATGCAAGAGGGAGATAGGGACATATTACCATCTATGGTGGACCTGCCCAGTTATGAAGGATTTTTGGAAAAAAGTTTTAAAATGTTTGGAGCAAGTCATTTCACAAACAATTAAATTAAAACCAGAATTATTTCTATTAGGCATTGCTAGACAAAAATTTGCTAAAAAAGATATATACAGTGGTACCTCGACATACGAGTTTAATTCGTTCCAGACCCGAGCTCGTAAGTCGATCAACTCGCATCTCGAACGAATGCCTTTAGACTTTGTTTTTCGCGCTGAGATAACTGGAAGCAAGGAGATTCTTGCACCACCTAGTGGAAGCTCGGCTTGTATCCTGAATTTGAGCTCAGGTGTCGAACAGAAATTTCGCTCGCGTTGCGGCTTGTAACTTGGAATACTCGCATGTGGAGCAGCTCGTATCTAGAGGTACTATTGTATCTGATTCTCCACATCACAACAGCCGCCAGATTGCTATATGTGCAAACTTGGAAAAAACAAGCAGCTCCTTCAATTTTATCCTTAGTAATTAAAACGATGGAATGCGCAGAAATGACCAAAATGACTCTTGAACTGCAGGAAAAAGACAAATCCGATTTTTATAGCGCTTGAGAAAATTGGTACAAATGGTTGGATCAGAAAAAATATCTACAAAGCCTAAAAGACGCAAAACCCTAGCACAGAAGATATGAGAAATAAACAGACCATGCCACTAACTAATAGAAATATTTCCAATACAACTTACACAGAAACTAACAAATACCATATTAATAACCAGTAGATTACACAACAACACACATCATCTCTGCATATATTTATATGTATATATTACTCTAAATCCCACCTCTGTCATCAGGCATGGGGGAATTGAGATATTCCTTCCCCCCCACCAGGCCTATACAATTTATGCATGGTATATTTGTGTGTATGTTTGGCTTTAATAAGAGTTTTTAGTAATTTTAAATATTAGATTTGTTTTATGTTGTTTTATTATTGTTGTTAGCCGCCCCGAGTCTACGGAGAGGGGCGGCATACAAATGGGGATGTTTTTCTATCTCGATGGCTTGAAAGAAAAACATCCCCAAAATATGAACAAGCGGGATGATACCTCCCGGCTACCAGACATCTGGAAACCAGCCCTCAAACGTATCCCAGCCATAGAAACCGAAACCAGACTCAGAACACACATTGCAAAACAATCAAGTAGCCTGCAAGCTCCAACTACTCAGGATATCACGCCTAATCCACAACCATTAACTAATCACCATACCTCAGTTACATCAACGACCCCAGGTGTTACCCCACTGACTCACCAGGAAGTTTCTACACAGCAGGCAATTGCTGAGCCATCAAACCACACCCAGCCACCAGTATTTATAGAAGGAAGGCAGCTTAGGTCTCGCAGTGTTCGCCTGAGAACAAGGACAGAAACACCAGCCTGAAGATGATGAGTGAGACCTCATCGAAACGTCGCCAGAAATTTCCAAATCCTACACGGGAAGAAACCCGAATATACCAAGACCGTCATACCTGTACCCATGAAAATCTACGAAAACAAACAAATATATATATATATATATATATATATATATATATATATATATATATATATTTGTTTTCGTAAATTTTCACGGGTATATGTATGTAGATTGTTCTGAGTTCGGGTTTTGCCCTGTGTAATGTTTTGCATGTCTATGCGACGTTTCGGTAAAATCACATTTACCATCATCAGGTTGGAGTTCCAATCTCTGTGTTTTTGCAAATGAATATTAGCAACTGACATTCCTTCTTAGCATGTAGTGTGGGGGTGGAGATTTGCTTTGAATGTAGCAAATAGATTGGGTGACTATGCTTCCGTGATCTGATTGGTTGGTGTAATCATGGTTATAGAAGGAATGGTATGAAGATTATGAAGTGTTTTGTTTAAGTCTGATTTCCAAATATAAAATTCTAAAATCATAATAATTAAAGGATTGACATATTGATTATAATGAAGTTTTTATTTTGTTTAAGGCTGGTTTCCAAATCTCTGGCAGGCGCGAGGTATCATCCCGTTTATTTAAACAAAAAGATCTTTTTTCAATTTCAATAGCTTCTAGAGAGATTCTTTTATATAAATTCTCTGTTTTGTGGAGTAATTTAGTTTTTTCAAAGTCAATTTCGTGCCCTGTTCTTTTAATGTGCTGGACAAGGGAGGAGGTCTTCTCCTGTTTCTTGACTGCATTCATATGTTCTGCCATGCGCTGGCTCACACAAACTAACCGAAGAGTGAGCCAGCGCATGGCAGAACATATGAATGCAGTCAAGAAACAGGAGAAGACCTCCTCCCTTGTCCAGCACATTAAAAGAACAGGGCACGAAATTGACTTTGAAAAAACTAAATTACTCCACAAAACAGAGAATTTATATAAAAGAATCTCTCTAGAAGCTATTGAAATTGAAAAAAGATCTTTTTGTTTAAATAAACGGGATGATACCTCGCGCCTGCCAGAGATTTGGAAACCAGCCTTAAACAAAATAAAAACTTCATTATAATCAATATGTCAATCCTTTAATTATTATGATTTTAGAATTTTATATTTGGAAATCAGACTTAAACAAAACACTTCATAATCTTCATACCATTCCTTCTATAACCATGATTACACCAACCAATCAGATCACGGAAGCATAGTCACCCAATCTATTTGCTACATTCAAAGCAAATCTCCACCCCCACACTACATGCTAAGAAGGAATGTCAGTTGCTAATATTCATTTGCAAAAACACAGAGATTGGAACTCCAGCCTGATGATGGTAAATGTGATTTTACCGAAACGTCGCATAGACATGCAAAACATTACACAGGGCAAAACCCGAACTCAGAACAATCTACATATATATATATATATATATATATATATATATATATATATATATATATATATATATATATATATATATATATATGTTTTCATAGATTTTCACGGGTATATGTATGTAGATTGTTCTGAGTTCGGGTTTTGCCCTGTGTAATATTTTGCATGTTTATGCGACGTTTCGGTGAAATCATATTTACAGCAACATGAAGCTTAAAACTTCAGCCTGATGATGGTGAATGTGATTTCACCGAAACGTCGCATAGACATGCAAAATATTACACAGGGCAAAACCCGAACTCAGAACAATCTACATACATACATACATACATACATACATACATACATACATACATACATACATATATATATATACTATATATATATATATATATATATATATATATATATATATATATATATATATATATATATATATATATGTAGATTGTTCTGAGTTCGGGTTTTGTCCTGTGTAATATTTTGCATGTTTATGCGACGTTTCGGTGAAATCACATCCACCATCATCAGGCTGAAGTTTCCAAGCTTCGTGCTGTTGTAAAACTTTACAACAGCACGAAGCTTGGAAACTTCAGCCTGATGATGGTGGATGTGATTTCACCGAAACGTCGCATAAACATGCAAAATATTACACAGGGCAAAACCCGAACTCAGAACAATCTACATACATATACTCATGAAAATTTACGAAAACAAATATATATATATGTTTTCGTAGATTTTCACGGGTACAGGTATGACGGTCTTGGTATATTCGGGTTTCTTCCCGTGTAGGATTTGGAAATTTCTGGCGACGTTTCGACGAGGTCTCACTCGTCATCTTCAGGCTGGTGTTTCTGTCCTTGTTCTCAGGCGAACACTGCGAGACCTAAGCTGCCTTCCTTCTATAAATACTGGTGGCTGGGTGTGGTTTGATGGCTCAGCAATTGCCTGCTGTGTAGAAACTTCCTGGTGAGTCAGTGGGGCAACAATTGGGGTCGTTGATGTAGCTGAGGTATGCTGATTAGTTAATGGTTGCAGATTAGGCGTGATATCCTGAGTAGTTGGGACTTGCAGGCTACTTGATTGTTTTATAATGTGTGTTCTGAGTCTGGTTTCTATGGCTGGGATATGTTTGAGGGCTGGTTTCCAGATGTCTGGTAAGCGGGAGGTATCATCCCGCTTGTTCATATTTTGAGGATGTTTTTCTATCTCGATGGCTTCCATGATTATTCTTTTGCTGTAGTGTTCTGTTTTGTAGATTAATTTGGTACTGTCAAAATCAATTTCATGTCCTGTAGTTTTGAAGTGTTGGAAAAGGGAGGAGGTTTTTTGTTTTTTCTTTAATGCAATGTATATATATGTTTTCGTAGATTTTCACGGGTATAGGTATGAAAGTGATATGATGTAGAAACAAAAATCAGGTAAGGAAGATAAAAATCTACAGTATTATAGCTCTCATTGCAAATATTTCTATATGGCATTTATGTCTGAAAACTCTTCTTTATATCCTCTCAGCTTCCTTATAAGGATCAATTAATTTCATAATCTTTAATTATGATGACATACTTACCTTTGGCTGGAATTTATAAACGTTGCTAGTGGAATTCAGGAGCCAACATTCGTTTTTCTTTAATAGCCAGAAAATTATTAAGATAATAACCTTGAGATGCTTCATCTTTCCAACAGTCTCTGAGTAATGTGGAATGTGGAGTATATCAACTAATTTGGATGGATGGTATTCTGTACACAAGGTGCAAAGGATTATTTCCATCTTACATTGGTAACAGCCATCAGAATTCTTGACCCCTGATGGCATTAAGCTTGCCTATTGCAAGGAAGGCTGGGAAGCCATTTTTCTGGGTATTTATTGCTGTACTTTGCCCCTCTGTGAGATTTTGATGTTGATGATGTTTTGGATTATTGTGTTTTCAGAGCTGGGATTCAGAACTGGAAGCCTTTGCCAAAAACTACTCAACAAAATGTGTTTGGGAACATAATAGAAAACGTGGAGAGCGAGGCGAGAATCTTTTTGCCATGACTGGAAAACTGGATCTGGAGACAGCGGTGAAAGATTGGTTTATTGAGTACGAGTATTTTAATTACAGCACATTGGCATGTCAAGAGGGAGAAATGTGTGGTCATTACACCCAGGTATCTAATTATATCTTGATAGAAGCTTACAGTCAATGGCTAGGAAATGATGCATTATTGTGCTCCGGGTTGAAATGATCTTGGTTCACTCTTGCCTGTCAGTCATTGGAGTCGGTCATAAAGGGAGCATGAGGCTCTGCCCACCCACCTGGGCACTGCCATTTGGATTATTTTACTCTCTACGCATGCACAGAATGCTTTGTGCATGCACAGAGGATAAAAGAACCCAAATGGTGGACGGAGCCTTGCACTTTGCCTTTGCAAGCAGTTCTCCAACGACAAAAAGGCATGAGCGAACTGGGAGCATTTCGCCCCTGATTGTGCTACCTACTGAAATGAAGATTCCCAGAGTGATTGGGAGCTTATAAGTGATGGAAAGATAAAAGTTATTCTACAGAGTGCAGAATTGACAGTGATTGCAAGTGTGGGGATTTTCCATTTTAATTCCCAGCTAAGACTGTAATAGAGAGGGTGTTTTCCTTAGTCTCGTAAGAGGCATCTGAAACCACTTGTCAGTTACCAAGGGGTTTTTTTTCCATTTCAAAAGTGCCTGAGTGCACACAGTGCTGGTTAGATTAGCATATAATATAACTTTTAACAAAACAAAAAGCTCACATCTTCTAATGAAACCAATGGGACACACATTCATGAATAAGGGTCCTGTTGATTTTCAGTGGTAGCAAAATTGATGACATGAATTAGGATTGATTGCAAATATGGTTTTTATGATACTGTTGTTTTTTAATTGCATTGTTGATTTTATTATTACATTTTTACTGCTTTTTATTGCTGTTGTATTTATGATTGCTGTTAGCCATTCTGAGTTCGTTTTGGAGTGAGTGGCATAATAAGCAAGCAAGCAAGCAAGCAAGCAAGCAAGCAAACAAACAAACAAACAAACAAACAAATAAATTAAACCTTAGTCTGTATGCAATCCTAGGCCAAATGGGGTTTCAGCCCAATGATGGAGAGTTTGCTAATAGGATGCTGATATGATGATAATCTCTCATTGTTTATCAAATTTTATGTGGTTAAACCTTCTGCAGGTTTTGAAATTTCAACCAGAGGTTGAACTCTCAATCAAATCTCATGGAATTCAAGGAACATATGTGTGGGGATAATTGTGTCACTTGCACAACCTTTTCTTATCTAACAATGGCTGACCCTATACCATTGTCCCTGGACTGTCGAAAGAGATAAAGGAAAAGTTAATAAGACTCAGATGCAAGGCTAGTATAGTGAAAAGTCTAGGTACAATATATATTAGGTACCAGATGGAAGGTCAAAAAACTCAAACCGGTTTGGCATGAAATTATCAGCCTGCAAGCCTGCAGATTTGAATCCCTAGTCCTGGTGATTGTTTTATTTTTGTTTAATTCGACTTCTTAAATAGATAGATAGGTAGATAGGTAGATAGGAAGATAGGTAGATAGGTAGATAGGTAGATAGGTAGATAGGTAGATAGGTAGATAGGTAGATAGGTAGATAGGTAGATAGGTAGATAGGTAGATAGGTAGATAGGTAGATAGGTAGATAGGTAGATAGGTAGATAGGTAGATAGGTAGATAGGTAGATAGGTAGATAGGTAGATAGGTAGATGATAATAATAATAATAATAATAATAATAATAATAATAATAATAATTTATTAGACTTGTATGCTGCCCCTCTCCGAAGACTCGGGGTGGCTCACAACAACATAAACAGTGTACAAATTCAATTATTTTTAAAAATAGAGTTTAAAATCCTTATAATAAAATAATCACACAATCCAATCAAACCATACACCAACCTTGACAATTGGGGTATGTGTTAAATAGACAGATAGATAGCTAGGTTTTATATTGATCTTATAGTTGTCGGGAATCAATGCTAATATTTCAATAGGATGTAAGGCTTGAACAAGACTCATGCCATTCCTCTCTATACTTTATCTTCACAATGTTGTATAAAGTAGGCAGGCTGAGAGAGGTTACTCCAAACCCGCCATCATACTTCAAGTCTAGCTGAGTAATTGAACCAGAACTCCCCTAAACTTTGACTTTGAGATTGTTGCTTAATGGAAGAGATTCAGTTGCTTCCACATCTTCTTTCCTAAACTATTTATACAGAACCCTGCATAATGTCAATTTGTATTTTTTTTAAAGGAAAATAATAATGAATGAGGACTTGAAAATTTCTGACCCTGATTCTCTAGGACTCTTAATATATGTACCTGGCCTAATTTGAATCAGCAATGAGTATTCCTACCCTTGTAATAAAACAAATTGGATTTAATTTCAAGGCACGTACACATCTTGTGATGAAAATAATGAACTGAGGATAGAGAGAGGGATTGTTGCATGCCAATCCACTCATGGAGAAATATTTGATTAAATAACATCTCTAACAAGGACAGGTCTATGCTTCTAAAGAAGGTGAAACTGATAGTAATATATTGCTTCACAGTGTGGGGGAAAATGCACTGCAAATTGTAGGAATGAGCCTTTTGAAAACTTAAGTAAAAATATTGGCCAGCATGTATGAAAATCCATTCATGCACAATTTGAAAACTTGCCTGAAAGATTCTGAAGAAAACATGCGGATAAATTTTATGCCTTTCCTAAGAGGTCTTTAAGGGGTGTGCCTAAGCATACAAGCGTGCCTACCATCCCTGTCCTAATATTCCCTTTTATTTGTATACATTTTATGTGTTCATAATTATGTTTTTAAAATATCTGTTATCTAATACATGCCTGATGAAATAAATAAAATAAAATAAAATAAAAATGTCCCAAAGGTGCTTTTTCAACAGGCAACTGCACTTTCTGTTTTTTCTTTGAAGATGCTTCGCATCTCATCCAAGAGATTTAGCTCATAGATTCCATTCAGAATCTCTATAGAAATGTGTATACAGTGGTACCTCTACCTAACAATGACTCTACTTACAAACTTTTCTAGATAAGAACCGGATGTTCAAGATTTTTTTGCCTCTTCTCAAGAACCATTTTCACTTACAAACCTGAGCCTCCGAAACTGTAACCAGAAAAAGCAGGGAGAATCCTTCATGGGGCCTCTCTAGGAAACTCCTGGGAGGAGACAGGGCCGGAAAAGGTGGGGAGAAGCCTCTGTGGGGCCTCTCTAGAAATTTCCTGGGAGGAGACACAGCCGGAAAAGGCAGGGAAAAGCCTCAGTGAGGCCTCTCTAGGAATCTCCTGGGAGGAGACAGGGCCAGAAAAGGTGGGGAGAAGCCTCTCTAGGAATCTCCTGGGAGGAAACAGGGCCTCCACCCTCCCTGTGGTTTTCCCAACCGCACACATTATTTGCTTTTACATTGATTCCTATGGGAAAAATTGCTTCTTCTTACAAACTTTTCTACTGGTCACGGAACAAATTAAGTTCGTAAGTAGAGGTACCACTGTAAATCATTTCAGTAGCCAAGTTAAGGTTTGGCAAATGTCACCTATAAGCATCTTTTTGGTCTGATAATGAATAAATGGGGTATTGTTTTCTTCTGTAGGTAGTTTGGGCCACCAGTGAGCGTATTGGCTGTGAGACAACATTCTGTGAAACCCTGGAATTGATAAATGATACTGACATGCATTTGTTGGTCTGCAATTACCAACCCCCGTAAGTTTATTTCTCCCCCTGCTTATTGTGTTATCATTGCTCTGATAGTCTAAAAACTAAAGAAAAGAAACAGTTTGTTTCTTCATTCTTGTGTTCCACTATAGGTACATGCAAAATTTATAGCAGGGAAGAATTGATACTTCTGCTTAAAGAAACAAAAAAGAAATAGCAGAGAAACAAATTTAATTGTTCATATAGTGACTGCTGCAAGGATGGTATATGCACAGAACTGGAAATTGAATAGAGTACCAACAGATAGGGAAGTTATAAGGAAGATTATGGACTGTGCTGAAATGAATAGACTTACAATGAAAATTAGAGAAGATTTGGAGTTCTATAAAATCTGGGGGAAATGCAAAATAATAATAGAGATAAGTTAGTAAAAATCTGGATGACAAAAAGAGAAATAGTGGCAGTTTTGGATAAATGATGTAATACAGACTTAAAGGAGTAAAGAGTTATGGATCTGAATTTTTAGAAATTGTACAAAATGTATTTAATTTTTTTTAATTTTTTATATTTAGGTGTATTATTTTTCTTTTTTCTTTTTCTATTTTAGATTAAGGCTGGTTTTTCTCTTTAAATTAGATATAATTTAGTTGTTAGATTTATAAGTTGCTATACAAGATGGTTTAATGTATATACACTGTTAGATATTAAGGTATGAGTGTATTTATAGATATGATTGATTATGATGATATGTGTGTTTTTACTTATGTATGTTTTAAGGTGCAGAAAAATAAAAAAACTTTATACCGAGGGGAAAAAAAGAAATAACAGTCAAGTTTTGTAGATAAAGAGTAGAAAGCAAGGGAACCATCCTTTCCATAAAGTGCTCATTAGGAAATGTGAGATTTGAATGGAATGATGAATTTGTAGAAAGAATAATCATTGGCTTATAGGCCATCTTTGACTCAACCAAAGACTAAAAAAAACACCTGTTACTGATTATGAAATTTACGAGGGGAAAACATGAATAAGGTTGCATAGAGCAGCAACCAATGTACCCTCTAATTTTTTTTCGGTGTGGGCGGAAAAGTATAGTGTCTGAGCGACAGTCCCTTTGGGACTGGGCGGCATAGAATAATAAATAAATAAATAAATAAATAAATAAATAAATAAATAAGAAAAAAATCCCTTTTATTAAAAGAAATTAATAATTAAAAAAAAACCCAAAATCCATTACTATTAAAACTAAATCAACCAACAAAACCAAAAACATAACTATTAATAAAAACAGGTGAGGGCTGGGTTTTTTTTCTCTGTTATTATTTAAGTGCTTTTACCATATGCTTTAAATCAAGTCACTTCTCTCTCTGTTTCTCTCTCCTGTCATTCTCTGCCTCAATCATTTTCTCATTTTTCTTTTCTCCCCTTTTTTCTATCATTTCTCTCTATCTCTTCCTTCCACTCTTCTCTCTCTCTCTTGCTTTCTCTGTCTCTCTCTCTCACTCTCTTCCTTCCTCTCTCATCTCTCTCTCTCTTTCTTTCTTTCTCTTTCTCTCTCTTTCCCCCTCTTGGTCTCTTTCTTTTTCTCACTTTCTCCCTCTCTTGCTTTCTCTATCTCTCTCACTCTTTCTTGTTTTCTTTCTCACACTCTTTCTCTCTCTTGCTATCTCTTTCTCTCTCTCCTTTCTCTCTCTCTTTCTCACTTTCTCTCTATCTTGCTGTCTGTTGCTCTCACTCACTCTCGTTCTCTCTCCGTTCTTCTCAGCGGAGGCTGGTAATATTCAATGTCGGGTAGGCGCGCGCTGTTGCGCGCGCTCCCTATCTCCATACCAGGCCACTCGGAACATTCAAAATAAGAAAAGCCTTCGCCGGCAGGCGTTCTCTCAGAAGAAGCCGGCGAAGGTGATATTCAATGTCGGGGGCGCGCGCGTGGTTGCGCATGCTCCGTATCTCCATACCAGGCCACTCGGAACATTCAAAATAAGAAAAGCCTTCGCTGGCGAAAGTTTTTCTTATTTTGAATGTTCCGAGTGGCCTGGTATGGAGATAGGGAGCGTGTGCAACCTGCCCTGCCTCTCCTGCAACCCCCTTGCTGAGAGCCCGGGATGAAAGTGCTCTCAGCAAAGGGACTGAGATGGGCAAGGCGTGCGTTCCGGGTGCGGAGGAGCCGCACCCAAAGGTAGGAGGCGGTGGCGGAGCAGAGGGGGTGGATTGGGCGGGGGGCAGTGACGAAAGGCCGAGGGGGCCGGAAGCAACATGGGGAGGCAGGGGCGACTGCGGCTCCCTTCCCTTCTGCTGCCGGCGCCTCCCCGCCCCGCGGGACTGCGTGCCCATGGAAAATGGGGACTGCGCGCCCATGGAAAAGGGCGCGCGACCCGGTATTTTGGAGCATGCGCGCGTGCACGTGCGCAGCCTACAGGGAACGGTGGCAGCAACCAGTCCACTGGAAAAGTGGGGAGAATGTGCCCTACCCTGTAACTAAGATATGTTGCTGTCAGTATATTGGAAGGAAGTAGAGCAAACCATCTGTTTAAGTTGACCTAAACTGGAAAAGAACATTCAAGAAGTCTTGGATGACTAGTGCTGATGGAGGGACCACAGAAAGTATGGATTTACTCTAAAGATGAATTTAATTCCATACTTAAGCCCAGGGTTTAATTGGGGTCTTTTGCATGCAAAGCACATGGTTGGTCCCTATTATGGGCTTCAGGAATCCCCCCCCAAGTGAAGACAATTTCTGAACTGCCCACTGCCCAATAAATAATAGAAAAACTAAATAAGGTTTTAAAAAGATGTTGGATAACCATCTGTCTGAAGTAGTGTAGGGTTTCCTGCCTAAGCAGGGGGTTGGACTAAAAGACCTCCAAGATCCTTCCAACTCTGTTTTTGTTATTATTATTAATAAACCAGAATCAATGGCCTATGAAAAATGTATGGTTGACAGTAACCGCAATAACTAGGTGCATGAAATGTAGACTTCTAAATAAATAGCACAAACATGATTCCATTGACTGCAAAGCAAGAGTTAAAAGACTCCACCAATACATGAGAATATATTGTTTTGATGTGCTGGCTGAAATTCCTCAGCTGTTGCATTGGCAGTTGTTTCAAACAGCTTTGCAGTGGGGTGAGCCATTCCATAATTAAAGGGATCTGCTAACAAAGAAGAAGGTGACACAGAAAAAGTCAGCATTGCTCCCCACGAAATGTAGATGCATTGCAAACATTGTGGGTTCACCACAAAACTCCCTCATTGACTATGTGAGAGTGTGTGACATAGTTGTATAACTGTTGTGTCAGAAGTTTGCGAGATTGGATGGTTTAGTTATTTCTTGGCATGTCTCCCTTGTGCTAGAAATTTGTAAAATATGACCTGCGTATGAAGGGGTGTATGCAGGCTATAGCAACACCTGACACATAAAAAAACTGGGCAGAACTTCAATCATATCGTCCTGGTCACCTATCCCAAGAACACTCCTGAATAATAACAATAATCATCAATAAACAACAATAATGATCAATAATGAATATACCAATGAATTATCTTACTAAATGTTAACCTATTTTGAAAGGGAATAGTTCAAAATGACTGTGTATATTCAATTAAATAGAGTAGGCCTAGTAATATTTCCCTTTCTTTCAAGGCAAGCCAACCACAGAACATATAAATACAATTTATAGAATTAAATATACAGAATTACCACGACTGCTTATCAGATAATTTTACCTTGTACAAAGGAAGCATGATTACATTTCTAATTAAGGTATAACTGACATATGATCACAGTATTCACTAAAATTGTCTGGATATAACTGTATGTTTCTAGTTCTAGAATGTATGAAGAGCCCTAGAGATTTCATTGTACATCAACCTCAGGAGTCAATTATTCTCTGTATCAATCTTAAAATTAAATAATGTTTTTTTAACCAGTGTCAGCTTATATTCTGGAGTAAAGGATTCACTGGATGGTAGTTAATTAACTTTCAGAGAGTAAATACTTACACAAATATATAGTTTACATGAATACAATTATATTCTCTTTTTCACTATTCAAAGCATCCTAAGGAGGTTAGGTGTTAGAAAGTAAAGATGTTGACTGTGACCACACAAAAGACATCATGACCCTTTTGAAATGTGTCATCAATATGGTACATGTAAGAATGGGATGAGATTTTTATTGAACAGATGTGGTTGCCATCTTGACTTTATTTTAACTTCTCTCCCTCACATACATCTCTATCCAATGCTCCAAATAAAAACACAAATACTTAGAAATTTATTACAAACATGTAAATGCCCAGAATACACAAACATGTGGGCAAATGACCTTTTAATGTAAATTATTCTAGAATGATGTTGCATCTTTTTCTTAGCCCTTTCTCCTTATGGAATTCCTGATATTAAACAATCGCTAATGGGTACCAAAGATGACCACCTTCTATATTATAGTGATTGCTACCTTCTGTAGGAGAGGAACAAGCTGCTTCTGCATCTCATGTTCACTTTTTAATTCCTAGGGGAAATTATAGGGGAGTTAAGCCATATATTGAGGGGCCTCCATGTTCCATGTGCCCGGATGGCTACTTCTGCAGGAACAAACTCTGTGGTAAGTCAATGGAACCTGAGAAGCTAAATATTCCCATGTGACTGCAGGTTGAAAAAAAGGCATCTCATTTATGTCCTAGAAGATTAATTCTTTCCTCCATGATTATCTGTTGAGTTTAAATTTAATTAATTCTGCTGCTGGTAGCTACTCTGCAAAAACACCACTTCAAAAACTGATGACCAGTATATGTGTTTGAATTCTACTGTCCTAAGAGGGAAGCTGATTTACTTCTTTATAATTCAGTAACTGCGATTACTGTGATAAAGTGCATGTATAAAATAGATCAAACATTTCAGACTAAGCTTTCTGTCTCATGTGACCACAAATCAAACATATTTCTATGGAGACAGTGACATATTCAATTGAAATCCATCACGAACAAAGTAATGAGGGGATTACTTCATCTTCTCTCATAGCTATGATATTCTGAATAATGAGGGGATTAAAATATGGACATTTATTGCTGATAAATTACTCAAGAGTTCCAACTGAGGTTTATGCTGGAAAAGAACGATTTAAATGACTATTTTCCTCTCATGATGAAGTCCTTTATAGCTCACAATTCTCTCCAGTTCTGTATAACATCTACACGAAGAAGCTTAGCGAGGTCATCCAAAGGCATTGGGTGAGGCCCAGTAACTGATGATACCTAGTTATTTATCTCAATTCCTATCTGAACAAGTGATGCTATTAAGGTTTTGTCACAGTGCCTGAGGCTGATGGAGGAGACTTAGGCTCAATCCTGGCAACACAGAGTATTGCTTATATACTGCTCAAAAAAATAAAGGGAACACTTAAACAACACAATATAACTCCAAGGTAAATCAAACTTCTGTGAAATCAAACTGTCCACTTAGGAAGCAACATTGACTGACAATCAATTTCACATGCTGTCAGCACATTCAGCTTGGTACGGAACAAAGTATTCAAGGAGAATATTTCATTCATTCAGATCTAGGATGTGTTATTTGAGTGTTCCCTTTATTTTTTTGAGCAGTGTATTTGAATGGAATGATGAATTTGTAGAAAGAATAATCCAGAAAGCTCCAATTATCACAATCCTTCCCTGCCAACCATTCATTCAGTGATTGTTCAAAGTTATGATGGTGCTGAACAAGTAGTACCTATGACTGGTTCTCAAAGTTCCAGCTGGTGCACCTTGGTTTTAGTCACATGATCACAGTTTGGTCATTTGGCAATTGATTCACACGTATGATGGCTGTAGCATAGTGATTGCTGTTTGTGAGATTCTTTTCCAGCTTCCCCTAAGCAAATGAGAAGCTGGTAGGCAATATCACAAATAGCTCTAATAGCCCCCCCCTCTGATTACCAGTGGTGCTGCTATTATTATTATTATTATTATTATTATTATTATTATTATTATTATTATTATTTAGATTTGTATGCCGCCCCTCTCCGTAGACTTGGAGCGGCTCACAACAACAAAACAGTACAAATCCAATTATTAAAACAATTTAAAACCCTTAATATAAAAACAATCATACATAAAATGGAAACGGCCCAGGGGAATCAATTAATAGTACAATATGACGTTCATCTACTGTATATAAGATCTAGACATGGCAGAAGACATGCAGGACAGTCTGTCTCTGATTATCACTGCCTATTTTACAAGATCCAACAGGATTGGCATGCTCTAGATTCCATCAAATACATAGGCATTCCTTTTCGCTCATAGTACCTGCCTCATGGAACAGCATCTCTCAAAATATTTAGCTAACACCTACCCTCCCATTAATAAAGTTTGGAAAAACTAGATTTTCTCTTAGGCACTAGGCTGGGTGGGCACATAAGAGAAGAGATCAAACATTTCAGACAAAGCTTTCTGTCTCATGTAACCATGAAACAAATATTTCTGCTGGAAATGTAAATATGTTTGTTGTGCTTACTTCTAGATTTGTTACGTATTTTATTTTTTATATGGTTGCTTTTTCTAGCAATGTTTTTTTAAGACCAGTTAGTCACCAGGAACTGATCTGTGAATAGGCAGCCATATGCATTCAATTTTTTTAAAATATTTTTTTAAATTAAATTTCTATCACAACAAACAAACAAAAAAATCTTAAAGAAAAAGTGCCCAACACCAATAACGCCTCCACCATTTAGGGGGTTAAATTATTTACAGTAAATTTCAATTTCTTCCTTGACTCCGGTTTACATTTCTTTACATAGAAAGAGTGATTGGAGTTTATTTTTCACATTGTCGTCATATATTCTACTGAAGATATAATCTTTCACCTTATTCTATCGTGCCATCAGCTTCTCCAATTTATTTTCATCAAAGTTATTTAATCTTATTTCCATAATTTCGAAGTGGATGTGGTCCACCATGTACCAGTACCAATTCTGGATTGTCCATTTATTGCTGTCCTTCCACCCTAATACCACTACTGCTTGAGCGCTTTCCAAAGCTGCTGTTTTGATTTCTTTAAATTCTCGTATTTCCCCATGTTTAACTAGTGTTGCTGATTCTTTCGTGATTATCCAATTAATGTTTAGCATATTGTTAATTTCATTCTGTACTTCCTTCCAAAATTTTTGAACTTCAACACATTCCCAGAGCATATGCATAAAAACTCCTTTTATTTGGCAACCATGCCAGCAGTTTCCTTTTCCTTTCCTCTGGAAGTGTGCTAGTTTTACTGGCGTAAAGTACCTTTTGTGTAATATGCATTTAATTAATTAATTAAAATCATGAGTTGGTCCTTAGGAACCTGGCTTCTTGATGACAACTGATTACAATGATACATGTCTCTTTCATGGTGGTTTGCAAACATTGACATCCCCGGTCAGATATGATAGATGTAGTCCAAGTCCTTTTCCTTAAACATTGTCTTCTTATGGGACCTCACAGGGACATCATCTCTATAACCATCTTGCCCTTTAGAATAGCTTCCTTGTAGATTTGCCTTCCCTCCCTTTAACCTTCAAGAAGGTTGTGAAATCTTGTCTCTTCCCTCCAAAATTGGGCTAGGATAAAGTTGGGTCAGAAGATGAATGTTCTGGGAATAGCAATAGCACTTAGATTTATATACTGCCCTATAGTGCTTTACAGCACTCTCTGGAAATTTAAAAGGATGTTAGCATATTGCCCTCAACAATCTGGATATTCATTTTACTGATGTTGGAAGGATGGAATTCTGAGTCAAATCATATGGATCGAAGTCCTGGTGTGTGGGCAGAGTTAGCCTCTAATCCTGTATTCTAACCACTGTGCCATCAAGGCTCTGGTGGGAATGGAAGGGTAGGAAAGGATATGATCTATTGTTATATTGTTTTTATGAATTGTTGTGAACTGCCTGAGATCACTGTAGGAAATAAGCGGCCAAGTAAGTTACGCATGAGGTATGAGGAAAGCAATGCTTACTTCTAGATTTGTTATGTACAGTGATCCCTCGAGTATCGCGAGGGTTACGTTCCAAGACCCCTCGCGATACTCGATTTTTCGCGATATAGTGGTGCGGAAGTAAAAACACCATCTGCGCATGTGCGCCCTTTTTCCATGGCCGCGCATGCGCAGATGGTGGAGTTTGCGTGGGCGGCGGGGAAGACCCAGGGAAGGTTTCTTCGGCCGCCCAGCAGCTGATCTTCTCGGCAGCGCCGCAGCAGCGAGGAGCCGAAGATCGGGGTTTCCCCTTTGCGTGGGCAGCGGGGAAGACCCAGGGAAGGTTTCTTCAGCCGCCCAGCAGCTGATCTGCTCAGCAGCGCCGCAGCAGCAGCGAGGAGCCGAAGATCGGGGTTTCCCCGCTGCCCACGCAAAGGGGAAACCCCGATCTTTGGCTCCTCGCTGCTGCCCGCCCGCCGCTCGCCTGCCCGCCGCCCGCCGCTCGAGAGCAAGAGGGGGAGAGATAGAGAAAGAGAGAGAAGGAAAGAAAGAGATGAGAGAGGGAGGAAGAGAGTGTGAGAGAGGAAGAAGCAAGATAGAGAAAGAGAGAGAGAAAGAAAGATGAGAAAGGAAGAGAGTGACGTCATCGGGTGGGAAAAATCGCGATATAGCGTTTCGCGAAGATCGAGATTGCGAAAATCGAGGGATCGCTGTATTTTATTTTTTTATGGTTGCTTTTTCTAGCAATGCTTTTTTAAGCCCACTTAATCACCAGGAATTGATCTGTGAATAGGCAGCTAATCAACCAATGTTCCCAGTTTGGCCTGATTCTAAGAACTGGTAGTGCTGTGATGGCGGGAGGCTCTGCCCACTTGCCCGGGATGCTTCTGCGCATCTCTCCGAGTCTTTGGAGAAAGGTGGCATACAAATCTAATAAATAATGATAATAATGCACAAAAGCTTATGTGCATGTGCAGTAACGTTGTACATGCACGCAAGCATGTGTGCAAACCAGTAGTAAAGAGTTTTAGAACCCACTACTGATGCTAATGTTTATGTATCCAAGCTTAAGCTCTTCACAGTATTTTATGTCAACCGATGCTAAAAATGAGAATAAACCTGTTGACTGAGATAGAAAATCCCAGTGGTATGTATGTATGTATGTATGTATGTATGTATGTATGTATGTATTTATGTATGTATGTATGTATGTATGTATGTATGTATGTATGTATTTATTTATTTATTTATTTATTTATTTATTTATTTATTTATTTATTTATTGGATTTGTATGCCGCCCCTCTCCGTAGACTCGGGGCGGCTAACAACAATGATAAAAACAGCATGTAACAATCCAATTAATAAAACAACTAAAAACCCTTATTATAAAACCAAACATACACACAAACATACCATGCATAACTTGTAATGGCCTAGGGGGAAGGATTCTCTTCTTGATATTGTTTCAAAATATAAGAATTAAATAACCTCTTCCTAATCTGGTACCCAGGTTGGTGAAAGCCAAACTAAAAAATTAACCTTAGTTCCATCCTAATGGAGTCCCATTTAAATGATGCTCTAATTTGAAAATGAAGAAGAATCAAAATATTATGAAATTTGGAAAAAAAATTATGACTGGGTCAAGACAAGAAAAAAAATATAATGGTAGTAAATAAACTAGATGTTCTTAAAATCAATCCGAGACACAAAATTAAGATCAAATCAATCTGACTTTAGATTAATTGTATGATAGAACAAATGTTTGACAATCGCTGATGCCATAAGCTGTATATTGATATCAAAAGAAAAAAGAACTGTGAGGCTAACAGTTCAACGGGGAGGGAGGGGGAATTAGGGGCAGCTCTGTATAAGGTATTTTAGAATTTAAGTACAACAACTACACAAATAATAATTATACTGTGAAATGATACAATATGCACAACACTATATGCCTGCTCTTTTTAATCCTTGTATTATAATAAAATTTTAGTTTTTAAATTAAATGATGCTCTAAATAGTTGCAGTGCCTCTGGGAAGTACAAATGCTTATCTCATATTTTATGAAAAAAATGTTTGAACTCGGAATTCCTTATAATAGATTGCAATGGAGCTTTGGATGGGATGGGAATATGGGATTGGTGTGAAATTTAATGGACAATTGACTGTTTTTAATGGCCTTTTAAAATGTGCCATATGTAGCATGGGCATCTGTTAGAATCCAGATGGCATCTAGATTTAAATTAAAACCAAATGTCTATGTGTTGCTTTTTAAAGGCATCCAGAATCTTCAACCAGGGATAGGTTGAAGAACACACAACAATCCCTTCCAGCAGCATAAAAATGTGTGTCAAAGTGCAGTGCTGTTTCCCTCCCGCACAAATTATCGCTGACTTCCTGTCAATCTGTATTTTTCTACCAGATTCCACTGCTGATGTAACAGAAACTACTGTACCACCCACTGCTCCTGAGCTGGAAACAGCTACTATCTTAACTGCAAGCCCAGATTTGCAGTCCATCGAAACAGTTTCACCAGCAGGATCAGAACCTCCCACAATGGACAGTGAAGACACCACTCCAGACTCAGAATCTGACACAGAAGCACTGCAGACAGCCACGGATGGGATTGATGAATCCTTGATGACCGCAACCTGGTCTTTGGTGAACTTAATCCCATCTTCTACTTCTCCTGAAACAGAAACTGAAAAATCGACTGGCACAGAGCGTCCAACTTCTGCTGATGTCTTAATCACAACCCAAGCATCCTTGGTCAAAACTGAGCGCCCTGCAACTACTCTCACAACTACAAAGACCCCCTCCATTCCCACACCGCCATCTGTGCCCAAGCCGCCCTCCATTCCAAAGCCTCCCTCTGTGTCCAAGCCACGCCCTGAGCACAAGCCAGATATCATGCACAAGCCGCCCTCCGACCCTAAGTCCCGCTTCGTAACTAAGCCCCCCTTCATCACTAAGCCTCAATTTTTCCCCAAGCCACCCCATGTCCCCATTAAACGCCCCATCTCTAAAAAACCAGCACGCCATCGTTTGATGGCCTATTCTGAAATCATACAGAGACGCAGCAATTCTTTCCAGTCTACTGCAGGTAAGGAAGCCTCCATATCTGTCTGCCTGCCCTGCCTTGGGTGTAAACAGATCAGCCAACCGGAGGAGATAAAGGCTGCCCTTCATGACCTGACCTTAAGATATCCCTATGTACCTTGCTTTGGCTCCCTTCCCCGATGGCAAAGACATAGCAAGTGCAGTTGGTGTGGGCACACTCGAAACAATGCTCTTAGAAACACCAGGCCTTACTGGCTCTACAGTTCATAGTAGCACATAATCTAACGCAGGGATCTCCAAACTTGGGCAACTTCTAAGATTTGTGGACTTCAACTCCCAGAATTCCTCAGCCAGGAACTCTGGGAGTTGAAGTCCACAAGTCTTAAAGTTGCCAAGGTTGGAGACCCCTGTTCTAATGTATTCACAGGTAGTCCTCAACTTACAACAGTTTGTTTAGTGATCGTTCAAAGTCACCACTGCATTGGAAAAAAGCAGCCTATGACTGTTTTCCAGACTTACGACTGCTCCAGCGCCCCCAGGGTCACATGATCAACATTTGGATGCTTGCCAACTGACATATACTGTATTTATAATGGTTGCAAGGTTCCCGGTCATGTGATATCTTTTTACAACTTTCCAGCAAGCAACATCTAGGGGAAAACCAAATTCCCTTAGCCAATGTGCATCAGTGATTCACTTAACAACTTTGGCAAGAAAGATCGTAAAATGGGGGAAATCATTTAGTTCGCCTAGCAACAGACATGATGGGTTCAACTGAGGTTTTAAGTCAAAGCCCCCCTGAATATCTAAACTCCTCTCTTCTGTTCCTTTGTGCATGGCTGTATGGGTGACGGTGTGCACCCTGGCATCTTTTCATCTTTTCCCCTAGCTGAGCAAAACACTCCATCAAATGTGGATTGAATTGGTCCAAAGGTCAAAATTTTCAGCAATGTAAATTTGATGGGAATTGTTTTCTACAATTTTTCTCAGTTCAAGATGTGGGAAAACATCTGATTTCTTCTTTGCTTTTCTTGTGATTTTGGCCTGAGTCAAAGTTCAGTAATAACAGATCTTCAGCTCGTGTGCCTGATCTGAAGCCCTGATGCAATTTTCCACATCACCTTACTTGTGGCTTATTTATTTATAGGACTGTGCCCGCATGCCATTCTCATACTTCCCGTCCTGCTTTTGAGTTAGGATTAGAATGACTCCAGTACAGCTTTCTTTATTGAACTGTTCTCTGCCAAAAATGCCAGATTATTAAAAGAAATCTAGAACTTGGAAATAGAACTAATTACACAAGCAAAGCATAGGCATGTCATTTTACCAACTTCTTTAGCTTATTACAAAACAGGAATTCATTTGTTCTTTCTTGATATAAATGCTGAAGCTTTGTGACCTAGAAAAACCAACTCAAACAAACTTCTGGGTTCATCGTATCTTCAGGAAATGTAAGCCATGCTGATACTGCGCTACATGTCCTATTTGCAGAATTGGATACAGTAAATTATTGACTAGGAAAACTTGGCTAAGGAGTTTCCAGAGAAACCTAGTATACAACAATTTAATCTTAGACTAAATAAGCAATGCCCATGAGGATAGAATATTGAGCATCCAAATGTTACATGTAGATATTTAAAAAAAAAACTTTCAGGACTCTTTACTGCTAAAATATTTTGATCAGGCAATATTATTAATGAACAACAATAAAGTTGGAAAAAATGCTTTTGTGTTTGCATGTGTAAATGGAATCATTTTATGAGCCTAATTCATACAGCCGTTTTTAGCAGTTGCTATTATTAAATGATACTTGATTGAAATGATTCTTTCTTAGCAGTCGTGCAATGTTGTTGAATTAAAAAAACCATTGTAGTCAGGTAATCCTTGACTTACAACCATTGGTTTAGTGATCACTCAAAATTACAAAAGCACTGAAAAAAGTACTTTTTCATGCTTATGAGCATTGCAGCATTTCCATGTTCATGTGATCAAAATTTGGATATTTGTATTTATGCTGGTTGCAGTGTCCCAGGGATCAGGTGATCACATTTTGTGACTTTCTCACAAGCAAAGTCAATGGGAAACCAGATTCACTTAACAACTACGTTATAGCTTAACCGCTACAGCAATCCACTATAGTTAAGAAAGGTAATAAAAGGAGGCAAAACTCATTAACTTGCTTAGCAACATAAATGTTAAGCTCAGATTGGGGTTATAAATCAAGGACTACCTATACATACATGATGTTTGATTATTGTTACTCATGTAAGTATCTCTGTGAACAGGCTGCATTTAAGTTCAACCTGAAGCTACCTGACTATCTTGAAATGTTTCAGTTGTTTACACAGACATTTATTTTATTAGATTCAGTGGCACTTACAGTACTTTCAAGTGACTGGATTTACAATTGCAACACTATGTCTCCTCTAAAGATATGAATAGCTGCAATGGCACATTTCATTTAGCAAGTCAGTTCAATGGTGTAGCATCTTTCATTTGAAGTATCCCAAAGAATTATGATTAGCCAGTATGATATATGAAAACTTACTCTAGCCCAGCTGAACAGCATATAGAAAAGTTGCTTTTAAAGCTAACAGTATATAAATCTTAGCTGTTGTGACAGACAGATGTTTTGTGTTGCAGCAGTATCAGAGTTAATATGTTTGGATGCCTTATTGCTCTATTCTGGAATAATTTGTGATGCCTCAAAATATGACACTGATGCTGCCTTTCTGTCCATCCCTACACTGTAGATTAAGTTGGTCTGCATTTCACAAAGATGACCAGACTACTTATTGATGGTGATTTTGATTCATTCCCATAATTCCATAGGCAGTGATCAATCTTGGGTGGAAAAAAAATCATGCCTGCAGTTTTTATGTTTAGCTGTAGCTAGTTTGTTCTACCAAAATGAAACTCACTCCTAAAGTAGAGATATTTGATATATTGCAGTAAAAATTCATCCAGTCGTATCTAAAATAAATCAGGAGTAATGTCTTCTCCTTATTAACCCCAATTATACAGCAGGAATGTGCAATTCATGAAAAGATGAGAAATGTTTTCAAAGGCATAACTAGATAAATGTAGTTTTAAATTACGAAGAACGGAGGCCAAAGTGTTGCAGCTGGATCTCTTATGCATCACAGCCAGACAAATGCTGATCTGATCCATATCTTTTATAGTTTCCAGAGTAACCTGTTCATCTCTTGACAAACCTCAGCTGGCGTAGCTAAGATCCAGTTGAAGGTGCCACTTGAAGCAAAACTCTGCAAATACTGTATTTTTGTTAACGGAACCTTGGGAACTGTACAACATCATCTTAAATGGTACAACATTTTAAACAATACAATAAAACAGCATTGCAAGACATGATATTTTAATATCTCTGAAATAAATTTCAAACACTTTGCCTATAAAATGCATTGTTTTTTTTATTGGCTAGCTGATCATTATGAAAATCTATTAAAGGAAGAATTGAATTGGAATATCTGAGGAGCATTTCTTGGTTCATATCAAATAGCCCATACAACAAGAACAAATTTTATTAAGGCCATTGCCCAATCAACGTGACCTATCCCCACTGTGTTTGACAAATAAATAATACCCTAATGAGGCTTTTAATTTTTTGTGGAGTTTTAAATAATCAGCTTCTGAAAAGCAGGAAAAAGAGCCCCTGCACCTTTTACCCAAAGCCTATATGATATCTGCATGCACATGTAGATATTTTAACTGTTTGCAAATATGTGTACACATTTTTTGGATGTGTGTACACACATATGTATATTTTCAGGTTAAAATTTGCAGGCAACTTTTATGCAAAAGATAAAAACGTCCGTAGATTTTCTTTCATTTGATATGTTAGGCTGAAGCCATTGTTTGATTTGGAGACTTTGGCCTGCCACATATAAGAATGTAGAATGTTTTAGTATAGCGGGAATTTGGGAGGGGCTATTGCACGAGGGATGTAGACTTGTAGCCATAACAAATTCCTTCTAGATTCTCAAGGTCATCCTTTGTTCAACCTCTGCCTGGAAGTTAATGGGAGGACTGGACACATTGGCAGAACCAGACTGGACCATTTGGTGAACTTGTGGGTGTGGGAACAAGGGAATGAACTTTAAACTGGGTGGAGAAACCCACGGGACTTCAGATTCGGATTTTAAATTTCTTCCAGATGTGCCAACATGGCTCTGCTAATAAATTGGAACTTGGAGGAAGGCCATGCATCGGATATCTGATTTAGTTTTGGATGCTATTTGGAATGTTGACATTAACCTGAATCTGACATGATACTTATTTGGACCTATAAAGATTTGGAGTTGGGATCAGGGTTAAGTTAATCACTCTGGGATTGGTGTGGTTTAAAAAGTACTTTGTATATTGGAGGGAATGATTTTTAAATCTCTTGAGAATGAAACCTTTTAGAAGAAAGGGGACAAATGCAGGCTAGGGCTGCATTTTGTGGACTCCTTTTTCCTGTATTCAAAACATTGTTTTGAACTCCACCAAAATTAAAAGCGTACTAAAAAGGTAAAGGTTCCCCTCACATATATGTGCCAGTCGTTCCCAACACAAGGGGAGGGGGTGCCCATCTCTGTTTCAAAGCCAAAGAGTAAATGCTTTCTGAAGACATCTCTGGGCTCATGTGGCCGGCATGACTCAACGCTGAAGGCACATGGAGCACTGTTACCTTTCCCACCAAAGTGATCCCTATTTTTCTACTTGCATTTTTTACGTGCTTTCGAACTGCTAGGTTCGCAGAGGCTGGGACAAGTAACGGGAGCTCACCCCATTATGTGGCACTAAGGATTTCTACTGCTGAACTGCTGACCTTTCGATCAACAAGCTCAGCATCTTAACCACTGAGCCATCATGTTTCATAAAAGCATATTACGTTATTATTTGTTTTACAATGCACAAAACTGCCCTGGCTTGGGAAGTTGTTTCCCAAACACTCCGCTGTCTAGAATTAGGTTTGGCATCAAGCTAATCATGTATCCCTGGATGGACTGTAACCCTTTTCTTGATGAGATCAGGTTCAACACACCTAAGTTCAACTCTACAGTTAGGGCTATGACTTTGCAAGTGTTGCATCACAAGGGGGAAGAGAGTTACGCAGGCTATATCCAGGGGAATGGAATTATATACTGTATTTTTCAGAGTATAAGATGCATCAGATTATAAGATGCACCTTAGCTTTTGGGGCAGAAAATAGGGAAAAGAATCTGCTTACCAAGTATTCACCTGGCTAGCATCCTTAGGCAGCACATTATTTTATCCCCTGGTTAGGGCTTTAAAAAAAACCTTATTCAGAGAGAGTAGCAAGGAAAGAGCTTGCATGCCAGTAAGAGCTGGGAACATCATTAGCACCTGGAAAGAAACATTTGGAGAAAGTAGAGCAATGGGAAAAAAAAAACCCTGCAAAGACTTAGGGCTTGGAAAACATTCTTTGCAGAGAGTAACAATGAAAGAGTTTGCAAGCTGGTAAGAGCTGGGAACATGGTTAGCACCTGGTTGGGGATGGAAAGAAACTTATTAGGAGCAAGTTAGAAGAAGAAAACTCTGCAAAGACTTAGGGCTTGGAAAACATTCTTCTCAGAGAGAAACAATGAAAGAGCCTGCAAGGTAAGAGCTGGGAAGATCGTTAGCTACATTCAGCTACATTCAGAGTGTAAGACACACCCAAATTATCAGCCTCTTTCAGGGAGGAAAAAGGCACGTCTTATACTCCGAAAAATATGGTATATCCTTTCTATGATGAACCGATGATGCCTCGGTTTAAAAAAAGTATATATTCTTACTAATAGGTGAGGACTTGATCCTATCCTCAACCTCAATAGCAACTCTGACTGCTCTCTGTCCAGTCACTTAACGGACTTATGTGAGACAGCTGTGCTTTGCCTCAATCAAATGCTTTGTGCTGCAAGGAACACAATGTGCCTTGACATGTTGCTTCTGGAAGCGTCCTTTTCATGCCAATAGCTGGGAGAGGCTTCAGCACAGAGCACGTGGCATCCTTATTTCATTGCTTAAAAACCAGGCTGCGTTGCCAAGCAAGGCAATGTTTAAGAAGCACCTTGAAGCAAAGTGAGTCTGTCATGACTTGCATTGACCAAACACAATGTCATACTCAAGACCTTTCAGAGCCATTCAGATTTTTATCTGTATTCCCAGCATAACAGAGATAAAGGGGGTCAGCTGAATAAACAGAATTTAGAAAGTATGTATAAACAGTTCAGCTCTCCCTCCTCTGTTGGAAGTTGGAATGAAACAAATTCCCTATGACTTAACTATTCTACAATTCAAAAATTAACTATCACTCTGCTGGCAATAGCACAGCTTCTGTTGAAATTAGGGTATTCCTAAGACGTTGCTGCAAATGAATTTCCCAAAGAGTTAATCAAGAACTCAGTTAACCTTAGTTGGAAGCTTCCAATGGGCTCTTTTTTTCCCTGGGGTCTCCAGTTCCTCTCTGGATATTGGTGTTCAGTATAGAAATTATTCCATGTTGTGTCATGCTCCTTAAAAGGGGATTGTTACATCAAATCCATTTTGGTGGTTTTGAATCCTGCTGGAACTTGCTTTTCTTTAGCAGCCGAAGAAAGCCCAATTCCATCTTTGCTTGCTTGCCACACTTCTCTTCCTCTTCTTTTTGATAGCTTCTTAGCCATTTCAATGTATACTATGAGAGAGACATTCTGTGTGATATCTCGTACCTTTTTGTCTCTTTTTTTCATTCTCCCCACATTCAGGTTATTTGCCAAAAGTAGTTTATATATCTGGGCAGTCACATAACCATGATTTCTAGCTTCTCCTTTCTGTCACAGACTCTCTAAAGTTCTGCACAGTTCTATCACTTAGATGTAAATCAATTTGAACTTGATAGTATATATAGGTCAGAGCAACCATAATGTTTCAGCCATGTTGGCATTAGTTAAATTGCGGTACACTTAAGATGCCACCAACTTATTCTTATTGGGAATTCAAATTTCAGCAAGAATATTTCACAGATTTGATCTCTCTTGCATAAAAGAGAGCGCTTCATTTGCTACCCTGGTTAAGACATTCCCTGATAATAAGGCCAATCTGGCTTTTGAGTGCATGGTAATAAAGCCTAGTGTTTATTTCATGGTTAAAAAAAATATAAGACAGGGTCTTATTTTCGGAGCACTTTTGCAAGATAAAAGGTGTTTAAGGTTAAATATTCTCCGTAGCTATTCCTCCTTCTAGGCCAGTGATGGCAAACCTTTTTTTCCTGGGGTGCCGAAAGAACATGTGCGTGTGCTATCACACATGCTTGAGTGCCCACACCAATAATTCAATGCCTAGGGAGGGCAAAAACAGCTTCCCCAACTCCCTGGAAGCCCTCTGGAGGCTGAAAACAGCCTGTTTCCAAACTTTTGGTGGGCCCAGTAGGTTTATGTTTCGCCCTTCCCAGGCTCCAAAGGATTCCCTGGAGCTGGGGAAGGGTAAAAACACTCTCTCCCATCCTCCTGGAGGCTCTCTGGAAGCAAAGAAATGCCCTCCACGAAACTCTGTGTGAGCCGCAAATCAGCTGGCCAGCATACGCATGCATGATGGAACTGAACTAGGGCAATTGTTCGCGTGTCCACAGATATGGCTCCACATGCCACCTATGGCACCCATGCCATAGGTTCTCCATCACTGTTCTAGGCACTGAATGATACTAATGAAGACAATGCTGAATAGAAAGGAAGTATGCTCCTGGGACAGTGACTCAGCCTTTCAAGCTAGCTCCATTCCTAGTCCCCAAATGTCTACAATGCATTTTTGAAGTAGAATACAGGCATTTCCTGGGTTAAGAACATCTGACTTATGGGCAACATTAAGCAGGCTGCCTACTACTAAAAATGGCGGCCGTGCAATGTTTTCATGAACCCCTGAAACCAAAAGTTTCTAATATATAGCCTATTTCCAGTGGTTTTCAGAGGTTCATGAAAACATTGTGCAGCTTCAAAGGTTTGTTGGCTCAAGGAAGGAGCATGTTGTCCACAATTTTTAGTAAGAGGCAGTCCATTTACAAGTAGAAGTTCCAATTTACAGAAAAAAGCCTATTTTTGACGCACCAGAGTTTAAGACCCACCTTAGTTTGGGGGGAGGAAAATAGGGGGTAAAATCTTCCCACCTGGTATTCATCTGGTTAGTGTCCTTACTCTCTTCAGTTTCAGCACATCATTTTATTCCCTGGTTAGGGTGGAAAAAGCCTTTTTCAAAGGGAGCAGGAATGAAAACAAGCCCGCAAAGACTTAGGGCTGGAAAAAATGCTTTGGAGGGAGTAGGAATAATTTTTTTTTAAAAAAATGCTGCAAGCACCATATTAGAGCTGAAAAGCTCCACTTTTTCAGAAGGAGCAGGAATGAGAACAAGCCTGCAAAGACTTAGGGCTGAAAAAAGCCTTCTTCAGAGGGAATAGGAACCAGGGAAGATCATTAGTACCTAGTTAGGGCTAGGGAAAAAAAGCTTTGAAAAAGCGACATTTGAAGTATAAGACGCACCCAAATTTTCAGCCTCTTTTAGGGAAGAAAAAGGTGCATCTTATACTTGAAAAATATGGTAATTTTTATGAATCAAGAATATTAGTCAATACGTAGAGTACACTTTGGGAACTGTTTAGAAGTACTTGAGGCTAAGAGTAGGCACAGCTCGTTTCTGCAATTAATTTCAGGGGTCTGTGCATTAAAGTTAATGCAACCATTACAGCAGTGGCTCTTCAGTTCCACCCCCCACCCTCAAAGGTTCATGCAAAAGTCTGAAAAAATGTTTTTGATGACTGGTATTGCTGCAATCAAGCATGTCTGCTGTACTCCTTCATTTTTATGTCTGAAGAGAGCCTGCTGTACAGCCTGCTAATCAGAATTCACTGGATTATCCCCATCTGGCTGATTATCCTTTGTGCCCACCCATAAGTCTGCTTTCTTTGGGTGGGTCTAATAATTATTCCACACATATATTGCATGCCAAAAAAAAGAAAAAAAAGAAAAAGAACTTTCTATAATTTATCTGTTTCTTGCTCTCACCTCTGCCTCATTTTCTGGTGGCTCACTAGATAGCAAAAACAAAGAAGCAAAAGCCCTCCAAATCCCGAGAGGCTGAAAGATTATGCTAAGGAAAAATCAATTGTGAAAAAATGAAAATTAATGCATGTCAGTAATTTGCAGATCTGTGTTGACATTTGCAGCTATTGTGGCACAATGTTAAATCTGGAAAAAGCTCCCTCCCCCCCAAAGATGCTGGGAAGAATTAAAGGAGATCAAATTCTGAGAAAAAAATGAAGCTCTCTGCAGGAAGATATGATCAAATGTTATGGTTTGGTCTGTTTGATTTCATTTTCAGAGGAAAATGGCATGGTGAAAGTGAGAACAGACTGGACTGACTAATCTATTAGTAGCCACAGGGCCCAAGGCAAACAAAATTACTATAGTAATGACAAACGACAACACAAAAACATTTAATACATTTAATTGGGGCAGGAAGGAATGCATAAAATTTGAAGCTCAAACTAATGGAATTATTTGTAACCCATAGACATAGCATGAATACTACAATTAGGTAAGTTTGATGATATGTAACAGGCCATAATAAATTACAAAATTATACACATGCACACATATGTGCAATATTTCTATGAAGAATATGTATAAAATATTGAAAAATATATTAAATATAATTTTAATAACATAATTTTTATGCAGGGAGAACCCATAAGTACAGAGATTTCTGGGGTCCACAAGAATCATGACGTAGCCCTGGGAACAGGGAATGGAAGGAATGTCATGAAATTGCTTCCTGGCAAAATTTAATGTTGTTATAGCTTGGTACTGTAAAATTATTAAATAGGTGGAAAAACCTTTGGAGGACTTAAAAAGATGCCTGAAAATTCTGTTCAACTGCTTAATTAATTTTTTTAAAAAACTTATATGAAGCAACAAAGGCAAGCAATTTAAATTCTGACAAACTAAGTATTTTAAAGGACTAAATCCTAAGCTTGAGACATAAGGATTTGAGGTCTTTTTCCTGAAGTAATCATTAAACAATGTAGGCAGACTTATATCATTTCTCCCTAACCATGCCATACATTTGGAATATAGTGAAATGATCATGAAACTGTGTCCATTCAAAACAACAGCTTTTAATAGCACTTTGAATAGTGACAGATTTATTGTTTTTATGGACTACATTCACATCAAAAGCAAGCAATTTAACCTTGGCATATGAGTATAAACAAATGAACACATAAACTCTTTTGAGTGTGTGGAATTAAAAATTGGGTGTTTAAAGAGATATTGATTGCATAACTTTTTACACTGGCTGAGAATCATGGCAGTCACATTCAAATTCCTATAGAGCAGGGGTCTCCAACCTTGGCAACTTTAAGGCAGGCTGTTTCCAGCATCCAAGGGCCTCCGGGGGGCAGAGGAAGCGGGTTTTGCCCTCCTCAGGCATTGAATTGTGGGTGTGGGCATCGCACATACACAATAGCATGCGCACAAGCTCTTTCGGCACATGAGGAAAAAAAGGTTCGCCATCACTGTCTTAGGCAATCCCTGTGAAAGGATCATTCAACCCCCAAAGGGGCCGTGCCCTACTGGTTGAGAACTGCTGCTCTAACAGGTTAGCCTGCAGTGGGTTGCTTCCATCACTTAAACAGTACTAGTTAATAGAATCCAGGAAATTGACGTTCTCTGTAAGAGATCCATATGGGTCCTACAATGCCTGCCTTCAGACAATCTTTGAAAACTTGGTTGGGTCCCAGGCCTGAAGTTAGATGGAGAGGGTAGATCTAGATCCTCTTTTAGTGGCAAATATGAATAAACACAATTGGTGTTTTGATCACAACAAGGTGGCTATGATCTTGACTTTGATGACCACATCCTCTAGATGAGTGTTTCCCAATCTTGGCAACTTGAAGATATCTGGACTTCAACTCCCAGAAGTCCCCAGCCAGCGAATGCTGGCTGGGGAATTCTGGAAGTTGAAGTCCAAATATCTTCAAGTTGCCAAGGTTGGGAAACACTGCTCTAGACACCATGACACTACGATCTGCATCGGTTTCTGTTCTGCATTGGCTCCTAAAGAAAAACAATTAGTTGTCAAGTACAGAGGATACCAAAGGGGGATTTTGACTGAATTTTCTGATGAAATGCAATTTTAAGTGTATTTTTCAAATCTATATTGCCCCCATCCAGTGAAGGGCTACCAAAATTTCTACTACCACACTGTGGACATGGCTTATGCAGGACACCCTGCATTTTCTTTCAACATCTTTCAGTGCAAATTGGGTGCTCTGGGGTGGAGCTCCATTTTTGCTATCCCACTGTGTTCCCCTCCCATCGGGGCAACAGTCCACCCCTGCACCCATCTTGCAAAACAAGGGGCTTTTAGCAGCATACAAGAAAGTTAAAAAAATAATACACAAATAACAACTTTTATCATTATTTTAAAAATACAGCCAAAAATTGGTAAAAGAATGTGAATCAGGGGTGAGTTCCTCCCAGTTTGGACCAGTTCACCCAAGCCACTACCGATCTCCTGGTGATGTTACAATGATGTCACCGATCCAGTTCAGTTGGTGCCGGTCTGTGGGCACCACCATATTATTTATTTATTTATTTATTTGTTTGTTTGTTTGTTTGTTTGTTGTTTGTTATTTGTTATTTGTTATTTGTTTCAATTAATTAATTAATTAATTAATTCAATTTTTTAACCTTCTGAGCATGCACAAAAGCTGAGTTCTGGTACTGTGCATGTGGTTGCCATTTCCCCCCCAGCTTTGGTTCTCCCCCTTGAATTTTTCATTACTGCGCATACATGCACATGCGAAGCACATGGTGTGCCCATGCAACGTAGGAGGGAAGGAGTGAACCAGCACTGATGTAAGTTGGAAACAGTGAAGGGCCACCAAAACCTTTACTACCACACTGTGGGCATGGCTTATGCAGGACGCCCTGCATTTTCTTTCAACATCTTTCAACATCTTTCTGTGCAAATTGGGTGTTCTGGGCTGGAGCTCCGTTTTCGCTGCCCCAATGCGTTCCTCCCCATTTGGGCAGTAGGCCACCCCTGGTTGGAACCCACCCTTGATGTGAATAATATTGATCATAGATGGGAATATTAAAACTGTAAATCAGTTTGCTTCAGATGCCTCTCCTCTCCCACTACATATCATAATAGATCTGCGAAAGTATCATCCCTGGTTTGCATTAGCCAAGATTTTTTTAAAAAAAACCTGTCGAGTTTCAAGAGCAAGGCAGCCATAAATCTCACTTGCTGCCAAAGTAAGCTGATGAGAGGCAGCCTGATGGAGTACCCTCCCTCACCATGCTGGCCACGGGCATTAATTACTTCTCTTCGCCTGCCCTCTAAGAGAGTTGCAAGGTGGAAGAGCCAACAGTCTTTATCTACAGCCATGTTGCTATAGCAGCTAAAGCTGCTGAACACAAGCTTTTTTGTTAAAATTCATGGACCGGCTCCAAGTTCCCCCTCCCCTTCATCAGAGGTTTCACAAGTCTCTGAATTACGCATTCTGCCTGCAGGAAAGACGAGTGGAGCTCTGGGAGGCCCCGATTGTGCCAGGCTGAGGTTACAGCCCTCACTATGGCGACGACCAATGGTGAGGCGGTTCTATGCACCCTGGCACCGACGAAGCCATTTGCATGCAATGGGCACAAAAGGCGGTTCGCCTCCAAGGTCTTTGCTCTTGGAGTTCAGAGCGGTGCTGTGGATTCCCTGGCTCACAGGGCAGTTTCTATGGATCCTTGAAATTGTGAGAAGAACCCGTCTGCTGATCTAAACTTCAGATTGATTGTCCACATTTGGCACTTCGAGAGGAAACTATGATGGCACAATTGCCCTCGGTAGTTTAGAGACTAGAGTTCAGAAAACTCCTCCCCCCCTCCAATCTTACATTTTTCTCTGGAAAAGTTCCATTAAGAAAAGAAAGAAGGACGACACGGAATAATGCACAGTGTCTTTGAATGATAGTGCCAGAGGCCCTCCAGTGGCAGTATAATGCTACAATTGTGAAAATCAATATGCTGTTCCAAATGTCTGATTTCACTGTCTACTCTCCCCATCTCATTCCAAATTGTAAGAGTGCATTAGAGCAGTGTTTCCCAACCTTGGCAACTTGAAGATATTTGGACTTCAACTCCCAGAATTCCCCAGCCAGCGAATGCTGGCTGGGGAATTCTGGGAGTTGAAGTCCAGATATCTTCAAGTTGCCAAGGTTGGGAAACACTGCATTATAGCTCCATTGACTTCTGGAAATGCATTGCATCACACAGTGACAACATGTGACATGATAGTGTTAGCAAAAAACTTCAGAAGAGAAGGATTTAGGAGTAATGATTACTGACAATCTCAAAATGGGTGAACAGTGCAGTCAGGCATTAGGGTAAGCAAGTAGAATGCTTGGCTGCATAGCTAGAGGTATAACAAGCAGGAAGAGGGAGATTGTCATCCGGCTATATAGAGCACTGATGAGACCACATTTGGAATATTGTGCTCAGTTCTGGAGACCTCACCTACAAAAAGATATTGATAAAATTGAACGGGTCCAAAGACAGGCTACAAAAATGGTGGAAGGTCTTAAGCATAAAACGTATCAGGAACTCAATCTGTATAGTCTGGAGGACAGAAGGGAAAGGGGGGACATGATCAAAACATTTAAATATGTTAAAGGGTTAAATAAGCTTCAGGAGGGAAGTGTTTTTAATAGGAAAGTGAACACAAGAACAAGGGGATACAATCTGAGGTTAGGTGGGGGAAAGATCAGAAACAACGTGAGAAAATATTATTTTACTGAAAGAGTAGTAGATGCCTGGAACAAACTTCCAGCAAACATGGTTGGTAGATCCATAGTAACTGAATTTAAACATGCCTGGGATAAACATATATCCATTGTAAGATAAAATACAGGAATAAGGCAGACTAGATGGACCATGAAGTCTTTTTCTGCCGTCAATCTTCTATGTTTCTATGTTTCTAGTCTTAGCTCTGATCTTAGCCAGACTGATGAGCAGAAGGCAGCAACAGCTATCACTATGAGCAAATCTGATCCCATCAGTATCCATTTTGTTATCCATTTTGTGGAACAATATTTAATCAGGATTGCTGCAATAGGTGAAATGTGAGGCTGTCACGAAAGAACACATTTTGTAATTTCAAATACTGCAGAACATGACAGCCAAATTGGGAAATGTCATTTAGGATTGTAAGCATATAAGTTGAGACTTTTTCTCTGGCTGCAACTTTTTGTTCAGACAAAATTCACATGTCAGTCTTAATTTGCTCTCAATTGTTTTCATGCAGTTCTGCTGGTTTCTTTTCAGGCTTCTGGATTCTCTTCTTCAGAAATGAATTTGTTAACGACTGGAAGTGGATTTATTTGCAGACTTTCAAATGCCCACCTCTCGATTATCTTTCAAGTTGGGATAAGTGGGAAATTCATATTTAAGGGCAAATTTACTTTATTTTACTTTTGAGCCACTATGTGAACCAAATACAAATTGTTGATGGATGTTAATCTTCTCTGAAGTAACTCTGAAGTTACTATGCATAAAAACAGCAATTTTACAGAAGCTAAAGGAGAATGCACACAAGATGTATTATATTAAATTGCTTGTACAAATGCATGCATTTGGCAAATTTGCATACATAACTACATATATTAGAAAAAAGTGCATATGCACATGGGACAAAATGAATTTGAGACAAAAATGCCAAGAACAGAAAATACAATAGTAATACATTTCGTTCTATATAGATCTCCGGTTGATCTTATATAATGATGCTAAATTTGCTCATTGCTCGCGTCTCTCTCCCTCCCTCCCTCCTTCCCTCCATTCATCTATCGACATCAGTTTAAAATACAGTGGTACCTCTACCTACAAACGCCTCTACTTACGAACTTTTCTAGATAAGAACTGGGTGTTCAAGATTTTTTTGCCTCTTCTCAAGAACCATTTTCCACTTACAAACCTGAGCCTCTGAAACTGTAAAGGAAAAGGCAGGCAAAAGCCTCCGTGGGGCCTCTCTAAGAATCTCCTGGGAGGAAACAGGGCTGGAAAAGGCAGGGAGAAGCCTCTGTGGGGCCTCTCTAGGAATCTCCTAGGAGGAAACAGGGCTGGAAAAGGCGGGGAGAAGCCTCTGTGGGGCCTCTCTAGGAATCTCTTGGGTGGAAACAGGGCCAGAAAAGGTGGAGAGAAGCCTCCATGGGGCCTCTCTAGGAATCTCCTGGGAGGAAACAGGGCTTCCACCCTCCCTGTGGTTTTCCCAATCACATGCATTATTTGCTTTTACATTGATTCCTATGGGAAAAATTGCTTCTTCTTACAAACTTTTATACTTAAGAACCTGGTCAGGGAAGGAATTACGGTAAGTTCATAAGCAGAGGTACCACTCTATTGTTATTTGCTCAGGATTTGTTTAATTGAATTGGATTGTCTTTATCATTCAACAGATTGAATATTCTAATTCAGATAATAGTTTCCTTCATTGTGGCAACTTGGGCTTGTAGTTTCCAACAAGTATATGGTTACACTTCCTGTAACAGAGAACCTCTCGAAAATCTAGTGTGTGTGTATGTGTGAGTTTCTTTCATTTGTTTGAAACCATGGCTTTTGATTCTAGTTTGGAATTTGCACCAAAGATTTATATTAAGAAATATACATTTCTTTATATTTTCTCTAATTTTTTTATGCTCGAATGTTCTAGCACTCATTCAATTGAGTGAGGTATACTTCTTTGTGCAATCCATATAAATCCAAGACCCTTTTGCTTGTCAATTACTGGCAGCCAAAATTCTATCAACATGCACGTGAAATTATAGCTTTTAAACATAATATTTTCCTATTCCCCATTTAATTACGAAAATGATTTTAAGATATGAGAAAATTCATCAAATTACTCACTTTTCCTAATGGCAGACAAGTTACGAACAAGTTGACAAGTGCCAGTCTAACATCTAATGTCTGGTGCTTGTTAACATGGGCAGATAACTTACTATAACACATGAATCCAGTCTGTATATAACTTTAAAATGCTTAAGAATACTGAGAATATGACAAGAGGTTGCTTGCAATTGCAATTATTAACTAGTATGTAATTTCTAATATCTACATAAGCTCTCCTTTTTAAAATGTAGGATTCTGATGGCTAATTTTCCTATGCTTGTAGGCTTATAGGAAAATGTTCCTGTTTGAGAAATTAGTCACATCCTGTGGAAGCTTATCTAGCAGTTATATTAATTATGGGAATCAGGTGGAAAGCTTTTTCTTCTCTCAAGCTTACATTTCTGATTGTATTTAATTCTTCATTAAGCTGTACAGTACATTGGAGTGGGAAACTGGAAGGCTAACTTTAGGAAATGCCAATGGCAAACAGTGCTTGCGTACAGCGGCCAACAATACTACAAGGATTGTAGTACTGTCTAGCCCAGTGATGGCACAACCTTTTTCCCTTGGGTGCCAAAAGCGTGTGTGTACACACTATCGCACCTATGCGAGTGCCCACACCCATAATTCCATGCCTGGGGAGGGCGAAAATTGCCTCTCCTGCTGCTCTGGAGGCCAGAAACAGACTATTTCCCAACTTCTAGTGGGCCCAGAAGGCCCATTTTCCCCCCTCCCCAGGCTCCAGAGGCTTTTCTGGAGCTTGGGAATGGCAAAAACGCCCTTTCCCATCCCCCCCGGAGGCCCTCTGGAAGCCGAAAATGCCCTCCCAGAGCCTCCATGTGAGCCAAAAATGAGCTGGCTGGTGCGCATATGCGTGCTGGAGCTGAGCTAGGGTAACAGCTCGCGTGCCGGCAGATATGGCTCCGTATGCCACCTGTGGCACCCGTGCCATAGGTTCTCCATCACTGGTCTAGCCACTAGAAATCAAACTGCATTTGTGGAGAGTTTATTTTCTTCAGTTTCCAAGTGTTCTTTATTTGATTTTGTTCAATTAAAGGTATTATAAAGGTACTTTTAATTTACTGAAATTTCTAGAATTTCCACATAACTACACTTTTAACTTTTGGGAATTAGGAAAATATCTTATCTATGTCCTTTCATTGTTCAGGTTCAGGGCAGAACGAACATTTTGTATATGTGGAAAGCAGGATGATCTAATGGAAAACTATTTTTTAAATCCATTAGTGTGGATGACGATATTCTTTTTTTGAAGACGGGAATAGGGGCAAGAAGCAACTGGCAATCTTTGGCACTATGGACAATAACTATAGTTTCATGCCATTGTGAGACTGAATAATGTCCACCTACAAAATTGAAGAAAACAATACCTGCCTATAAAAATGGAGAAAACCAAGATAAGCAGCACTATTAGCAGCCTCTGCTAATAGTGGCTTCTGCACTTCCACTGAACAAAAAAGAGCTGCTTTGCTTTGTTCTTCTTTCAGAACAAAGACTGGAGAGGAAACCCATCACTGGCAAATTGGATTCAGTGTTGCCATTGTGAAAATTCAAACCTTTCTTGCATAGAAGTGACACTAGCATTATTGTAAAAGTTCATTTTTGGCTCCACTTTTGTGCCCACCATTATGCACTATCAAAAATTGTGCAGGACTGTTGGACATGGAAATAGTGTTCTACATCCATTTTTGCTTTAAAAAAAAGTTTATACAAACTCTGTTGAGTTCTTGAATTACTCCTGGCAAGGAACTAAATGCAATTTTCAAAAAATGTATTTTTTAAAAATACAACTTTGGAGTTGTCTTAAATCAAATAACCTAGTACCCAGAATTCGTACTGCATGTAATTCTATTGCTATTTATTTATTTATTTATTTATTTATTTATTTATTTATTTATTTATTTATCTATCTATCTATCTATCTATCTATCTATCTATCTATCTATCTATCTATCTATCTATCTATCTATCCATTCATTCATTCATTCATTCATTTATACTTGTATGCTGTCCCTCTCTGTGGACTCGGTGCGGCTTACAACATTTCAATTAAAAATACAATATGTAAAACACTTCTAATCCAATTAATAGAAACAATTAATTTAAACATTATCTTAAAAAACTAAACATTTAAAAACCAAACATTCACATGCATATTACCACATCTTACACATTCACTGCGTAGAGGCTGGGGTCTAGTGGCCCCAAGCCTGATGACATAAATGCGTTTTCAGATTCTTATGAAAGGCAAGGAGATCTGGACATAAAATAGAACAGGAGTAAAAAGAAGAGAGGTAACACTTATTGGGAATTCAAAAAGCAACTGTTCTAATTTTTTGGTCAATAGACCTCCATTTCAGTAAGAAAAACATAAGGTTTCCATACATGGGTATTCCTGTAAAAATTCTTGGATGATGCAGAATGATGCTACAAGGAAAAAAAACTTTATTTATATTTATTTATTATTTTATTTATTTATTTTGTCAAGTATGTATATGAATACAAAGTATAAACATTTATATGAATATGTAAAGTACAAACATGGTTTTGAATACATGATATTTTATGAAATACATGGGGATTTTAGTACATGGCTGGTTGGCATGCTGGTGCGCTTATGCACACCTGTTACAGACCTCTTATGAATTGCATGAGATCAACGATGGACAGTTTAAGGTCAAAGTTTCGGGGGTTTGGAGAAGAAACTACAGAGTCAGGTAATGTATTCCAGGCATTGACCACTCTGTTGCTGAAGATGAATTTTTTCCAATCAAGTCTGGAACCATTTACATTAAATTTGCGTCTATTGCAAGATCATGTACTGTTGCAGTTGAAGATGAAGTAGTCATTGACAGGTAGGGCATTGTAGCATATAATTTGGTGTGCTACACTTAAGTCAGATAGAAAGTGATGGAGTTCTAAATTTTCTAGGCCCCAAATTTCATGTCTGGTGGCATAAGGCTGTGATGGCGAACCTATGGCATGCATGTCACAGGTGGCACACAGAGCCATATCGGAGGGCATGTGAGACTTTGCCATGTTTCAGCTCCAGCATGCATGTGTGCGCTGGCCAGCTGATTTTTGGGCTTGGGAAAGGCAGTTTCGTCCTCCGGACACAAGCTTCCCTGAAGCCCTGGAGGCAAAAAAATCTCCCAAGGACAAACTCGAAGTTCAGGAAAATGCACTTCTGGTTTGCCGTTGTGCTGTTTTTTGCACTCCAGAGGGTTCAGGGAAGCTTTCTGAAGCCCCAGAATACAAAAAACAACACAACGGCAAACCAGAAGTGCATTTTCCTGAACTTCGAGTTTGTCCTTTGGGGGATTTTTTTTTTACCTGCCAGGCTTCAGAAAGGCCTGTTCATTATTTACAAAATTGTAGAATGCATGGTTGGATTTCTTGCAGAAGAGGGGTTTTTTGGTTGATATGATAATTGGTGCATTCAGTCTTTATTTGTTGGCATAAAATTTTGTAGCAGCTTTTGAAGTTGGCTATAAAGCCAGTTCTGTTTTTTCACCAAAGAGATTTTTGTTTGTTTGTTTGGAGTTTTCTTGATGTTTTGTAGTTTGTTTTTTCTGTTTTGGGGAGTTATTTGGAACTTATATGGAAATCCCATAGCCCTTCAAATGAATTTCCCACTAATAATACTCATTGAAATACTCAAAGTTAAACTGACAGACGAATCTAGTGCAAACAAAGATAAAGAAATAAATCATATTAAATATGACAAAAATTCCATTAGTGCAGACACAGTACAAAAGCCGTAAAAAGAGAGCAAGTGTGTTAACTGTAATGTCCAGCTGGAATTCATGCCAAGTCATGTCACTTGCTGAACTATGTGTGTTCCTTGTAAGCACATTTCAAAATTTTCTTTGGCAAGATTCAAGCTTGAAGCATCCTGTTTTTACGGGAGGATATGTAAGCCAAGATTCTTGGGATTGCCCTGCCCCCTCTTCTTCAAACAAATGGCTAGTACAATTGATTAAAAGGCATTGTGTGGAGTTTTCCTCCTTAATGAACTTTTTTTCTGGAACGAAAAGAGCTGGATGAAGTGACAAAACATAAAAGGGTTAAAATGGAAGATAATATTCAAACATTTTAACTGCTCTACACTACCAGCATAATGCCCCACCTCCTGGCAGTTTCTATGGCATAGAGGCCTCCACATGTAGTACTGAGAAGAAGCCAAGTATTTTTTGAAATTTGCAATGATATTATTATTTCATCATGATACTCTATCACACTTCTGCAGCCTAAGGAAACAGCCCATTGGGAATTGTTTGCTGTTTTCCATTGAAAATATTTCTTTTTAAAAATCTGTGCAGTCTTCAGAATTTCAAATTTGTTGAGATTGTTGTGGAATCTTTAAGGAACTGCTGCAGGAATTGTAAACTGGAGATAGATGTCCTACTCCTCCCCCTCCACTGAGGGTAGGGTATTCAGTTCTAACATAGATGGGTTCTTTTAAATCATTAGTTTGAAAGAGGAGTAAAAGAAGGTATTTATATTAGTATTGATGTTAATGCTGATTTTGGGGATTGCTATTTTATTTTTATTTGCTTCATGTCACTTGCAACGTCTACCTAAACAACAACTTACTCCTTTATAATCCCCATCCAAGATAATTAGTGAAAGAATGTAGAAAAGTTATGAATTCTTCACTTCTGCCAGTGCATGCTGATCTTTATCAGCCAAAAGACTCAAATCCAGGAAGCCTCCATTGGCACTTACACGTCATCTGCCCAACAACTTTAGCATTGATTCCTAATGGAAAGCCCAGTGGGTTGCTGAATGCTTAGACACAAGCAGACATATAAATGACCCCACAAAAAAGGTGCCAGGCTTTGAACTACCATGCCAGCAATGGACAATTATGAGTAGAATTTATACCTCACAGCGTCTGCCAGGATTCTGTTTACATGGGACACAATATCTCTCAGCTGTGTCTAGAGGGACTTTTGCACAGGTTCGCCTGGGGTGGCAGTTGTGGCCCTACTTGGATTGGGAGTCTCTTCTCACAGTCACTCACGCCCTCATCTCCTTGAGGCGTGATTACTGTAATGTGCTCTACTTGAAGAACGTTCGGAGACTTCAACTAGTCTAACATGCAGCCACGCGAGCCGTGATGGGTATACCTATATATAGCCATATTAGTCCAGTACTTTGCGAACTCCCCTGGCTTCTGATCAGTCTCCGAACGCAATTGAAGGTGTTGGTTATTACATATAAATTCCTTCCTGGCTTAGGGACAGATTATTTACAGGACCATCTTCTGCCTCATATGTCCCAGTGACCAGTTAGGTTGCAGAGAGTCTACCTTCTCCAATGCCAGCTGCCAGGACCATGGGGAAGAGCCTTCTCTGTTGCAGCCCCGGTCCTCTGGAATCAACTCCCTTCAGAGATTCGTACTGCCCCCATCCTCCTCACCTTCTGAAAACACACTTATGCCGGCAGGCCTGGGGCTGTTGAGCAATTGTTCTCCACTCCGACCAATAGTATAAATGAATGATGACTGTATGATGTTTACACTGGGTTTAAATTCTTTTACTTGCTTTTATTTTATGTATTGGGGTATTTTAACTTTGTAATTTTTTTTATTGTTGTAAGCTGCCCTGAATCTGCTAGGAGAAGGGTGGCCTATAAATAAAAAAATAAAATAAAAAATAAAATAAAATAAATACCCCTCCTGGGTGCGACTGTAATGTCCCATGTCAAATTGTAGATAACATCACGATTGCCTGTCAGCAGCGGACATACACTAGTTCAGTATCTGATTTTTTAAAAATATAAATGATGCTGCATTTCAAAGCTTAGATGGCGTTGAATTTGGCATTAATATTTGATTTGAACATAGAGCTTTTTAACATTTATATCTTATTGTGTTTTACTAATCTAGGTGAAATGTTAATATATTTTTCTAGTCAATGTATATTATGCCATATGTTAAATAAATAAATGAACAAGTATCCTGAAATAATATAAATTCAGGGCATTCTGACAGATAAGGATCTTTTCACATCACCAATGATTTTTTTTTAAAGCAACAACAACACATCCAGTCTTCTCCTAGACTCAGACAATTATCCTGAAAACCCAGCCTGGGTTACCAGCAGTCCTTTCCTCTGATGAGCACAAAAAATGGCTGCCAGCCAAGATTTCCCCCTCCCTCTCTTTGTTCTGCTGCACCACTTATTCACAATAGTGGAGAATATAAGAAAACTGCTTGTTAAACTTCCCCGAAGCCCTGTGTGAGAACATTGAAGTGTCATGGTGAAGCAGCTGGCCTACTGCTGCTGGGATCAGGGTCAGGCATTGGTGAGAAATTCCACCAATGAGAAAGCTGCGCGTCCCAGTCCCTCACAATCCAACCATTTCAAATCCCCCCCAAACCCTCAAAGATTGGAAGTCTGGGCTAGCCAGACCAGAAGAAAATGGCCTCTCCTGCCCAGGGGTTGCCAACCAAGGAAACAAATAGGTCAGACTTCCACAGAGACATGCCTCAATAATGAGAGAAACCAGCTGTGCTGCTCCTGCCACCCCAGGAAGGAAGGATGAAGTGAAATGAATATAATTTCATCAAGTCTATAAAGATACGAGCAAGAAAAACTTTTGCAATAATGATAACAAGGCAAATAAACAAAGCAACCGTTTCTTGTGTATTGACACTTTCTAATAGCATCATACCAATTTCACATTGGAAGCAAGCATGCGCAAATATCATTTGTATAATGTTACATTTGCATAAGGGGACGAATACACATTTTACTCTCTTTAACACATTTCAGATGCAAATCCCAGTAAGGGTGTGGCTACCTGATGAAGGCAAATAAGCCTGAAATAGATCTATAGTAGTCTTCCTTCCTTTTCATTATCAGAAAAAATATGTTACATACATGCATGCATACATACATATATATAGACTGTTGTGAGTTTGGGTTTTTTTCCCGTGTAATATTTTGAGTGTCTTTGCGACATTTTGGTGAAATCATATTCACCATCTTCAGGCTGAAGTTATTGGCTTCTGCTGCTCTGAGTAACTTCAGCCTGAAGATGGTGAATGTGATTTCACCGAAGCGTCGCAAAGACACTCAAAATATTACACGGGAAAAAACCTGAACTCACAATAATATACATATTGCATTCGGGATTTTTCTGTGTAGATTTTCATGGGTATATGTATGTAAATTTTTGTGCGTTCAAGTTTTTCCCCATGTAATACTGTGTTTGCTTTTGCAATGTTTTGGTGAGCTCACACTTGCCATCCTGAGGCTGAAGTTTTGGCTTTGTGCTGCTGTGAATACAGTTTGTTTGCAACTATATTCACAGCAGCACAAAGCCAAAACTTCAGCCTGAGGATGGCGAGTGTGATTTCACCGAAATGTTATTACATGGGAAAAAACCCAAATGCACAAATATTTACATACATATACCCGTGAAAATCTACAAAAACAAATATACATACATACATACATATATATATATATACATACTTACACACACACACAGACACACACACACACACACACACACACACACACACACACACTGTATATAAAGGGGGTGGACAAAAATGGAAACACTTGACTTTTTGGCATCATAATGTTTGAATATGTTCAAATCAATCAAAACTTGACATATTTTTATGTGGTTTTTAAATTAATTCTGTTATTTGATATGTTTTTTTAAACTACCTTTTTTTAAAACAGAAATTTAAGGAAATTGGTTATAACCTTCTAGAAATGGCAGACCTCTCAGACTTTCAAAGAGGCCAAATTGTTGGTGCTCAAATGGCAGGTGCTAGTGTAACAGAAAGTGCCTGAATGTTTGGCGTTTCAAGAGGTAATGTCTCAAAAGTAATGACTGCTTTTGAAAGAGAAGGGAAAATGTCCTCAGCCAAGCACAGGTCTGGTCTAAAGTCGAAGTTGTCTGAGAGAGACCGTTGGACTCCAAAGTGAATTGTTAGAGTGGATTGCAAGACCACAGCTCCTAAAATCACTGCAGAGGTCAATAGACACGTACAGAAACCAGTTTCCACAAAAACTGTTTGAAGGGAGCTTCACAAATCTGGATTCCAAGGAAGAGCTGCAAGGTATTTCCATTTTTTTGTCCACCCTTGTATATACGGTACACACACATGCATATACATATACATATGAAATTGTATCTAAGCTATTAGATTGCATATATTTTAGTATGTGATTATATTTTTGAATGAGTGCTGTTGCACTGGCTAGCTAGGTATATAAGATTACTTTGCCAATGAGAAATAAGGTCAAATATATGAAGGCTTTTAATTAAACCACCAAGTGTTCAACATGAATCCTTGATAACTAGATTTTTCACAGATGTGGGAGAAGGGGCAGAGTTGCAATGTGGGTGTTTTGGAAGGAAGAGAAAAGGAAAACCAAGCTGGAGAAAGAGGAATGGAACCTATGAAGAAATTTAGCAAAGAAAAAAGAGTGCATGATTGTTGTATTTAATCCAGAATACAGGTAGATGTTTTTCCTCCAACTGCTTTGTTGGGTTGCTCAGTGTGGCATACAATAGCTGTATCATTCACCTGTTAAAGCAGATTTGTTGCTCCTTAAGGAAGGCAATAGACTGTATAGTTATCACCTGAAATGGGATTTAATCCCTCCCACAAACTATACAACCTACTACCTCACCTCCACAAAGCAACACACATTTGCATATTTGTAGAACTGTATGCCTGACACCCAAGTGTCCCAAAATGACCATTGTTCATGACAATAACTTGCATGTAAGAATGGGTAATCCCATGGGAGCAGTTGAACTGACTGTCTCCTTAGGAAAGACAGTAGATTGTATAGTTAGCTCAAAGGGAGAAGATGGCTCCACAACTATTCAATCTACTACCTCAGCCTCAAGGACAGCATTGTTTTGATGATTTGGACTGGCAAACTTCAATAATGGCTAAGAAGTACATTGATAGTCTTGAGGTTCAGATAAAGATGGCTGATCAAATACAATCTACAAAAACAGAAAACGAGGAAATATCAGCAAATACAAAATGTTGGGTTCTTGAAGTTGTATGAAACAAGTTTTCATTGGGGTTTTTTTTCAGACATCCACAATAAATAAGTACTTGCCCTCTTTCTCTCATGAGAGATATACAGAGTGGAGACCAGATTGGACTGATCTGCTGGGAAGATGATCTTTTCTTGATTTGCATGAAAAATACTCATCTTGACCTCTTCTGGTAGAAGCAGTCAGTCAGATAACCTAATCCACCTGCTGCACTTCATTCCATTTTACACCAATGGCTAGCAGGCAATGTACTTCTCAATCTTTGTTCCCCAATAGCCATTTTATACTGTACTGTTGGACTCCATGATATTAGACTTTTGTTTGTTTTTGATTTTCAGATTAAGCAGTAAACAATGAAATGTAGTCTCTCTTTCGTGGAACAGTGAAATACTGAAACAGTGAATTCCTTCCTTCCTTCCTTCCTTCCTTCCTTCCTTCCTTCCTTCCTTCCTTCCATCCATCCATCATCCATCCATCCATCCTGCAATTTTCCAATTCTGATCTATGTGATAGGAAAAACTATAAAACTTATTTTTCTCTATCAGAACTCAAAACTAAAGGACATAAAAAAGAAAGGCAATTGGTGCTTGCTTTTCCAATGTGGGTGGGAGGAGCAGGGGAACCCACCAATTGCAAACCTTGGTAATTATGACCAGGTCAGACATCAGGCTGTCATTGTTGCGGAGGAAAACTTAGATAAGAATTTATTAAGCTGGCTTCTTTTCCACTCAGTTCAGACATGGAAGACAAGTAGCATAGTTTTCTCTCTACAATTCCTTATTGTCTGTCCCTCTCTTAGTTAAGAATATCTGTTAAGGGAGGAAAAATGAATAATCGTATAGTACAGTATATTTAATGTAGTTTAGATCTGTCCATTTTTAAAAAGCTGAATTATAAACTTAGCTTGAATAATACAGAGATTTTAGATGATGGACAAAGTCCATTATCTAATGTGCAATAGTACCTATATTAGTAGCTCAACTGCCATTACATGGGACATGGAAATAAAATTAATAATAACTAGGGAGCATTCTCAGGTCTAGATCCAAACATATGCTATTCTGAGAATGGAAGAAAACAAGCTTTATTGCCCTTTTATCTCAGAATAGCTCCTTTTTTTAGTGCATGGGCTCTCCCACTTTAAGAACAAGATTTGAAAGGGCTACTGGAGAAAGGAGCAGAACTGGGTGGAAAGCAACTTTCTTGGCTTACCTTCTGCCATCATTTCTGCGTCCAGTAGAATCCGTTCTCTCTCTCTCTTCCTGTATATTGAGCAAATAGTTAAGAGAAACACATAAATTAGTTGAAAATTTAATATGCAACAATGATTTATTTATTGACTTTATGTTTTAAGAACAGCTTTTGAAGGGGCTACTGGAGGAAGGAGCAGAACTGGAGACAGAACCGTTTTCCATTTCTAAAATAATGAACATTATAATGGGGGTGGGGGAGGAATGAAAACAAATATTTATATTATTTTTAAGGGTACCTACAATGTGACAACCAAGATGGAACAAATTTAAAACTGCGCTTTGTAAGGAAGTTAGGAATTAAAAATGGTATTTATCCACTCTTATTCTCATCTTATTTTCATTAAAGTGCATTCCTCAAAATGTAAAAACAAAACAGTAAAATAATCCTAATGAGAGAGATAAAGAATGATTTCTGAATAACACACCCAAATAGTTGTAGCCCTTGCACTTATATACTGCTTCATAGTGCTTTGCAGCCCTCTCTAAGTGGTTTACAGATTCAGCATATTGCCCCCAACAATCTGGGCCCCCTTTTTACTGATTCAGAAAGATGGAAGGCAGAGTCATCTTTAGCCCCATCAGCATCAAACTCCAGGCTGTGGGCAGAATTTACCTGCAATACTGCACATTAACCATTACACCACCAGGATTAAAGTTATACGACCATGTAGTACGTGATTTTGGCATCTGGCTAACTTTTCTTTCTGATACTTTCTCTTCTCTGCCCCCTTCCCTCCATTCCATATGCACTTCTATGTCTAAAATGGCATCTTTCTTAAGTGTTGTCCTGCAGTTGAGTGGTTATGGTATATTCTATAATACCAACTGGCTTCCACATTTCTTTTTTAATGTATTGTTATTACAGTTTAATCAGGTTTGTGTGTGTTGACTGATAAACAGTGGAAAAGTAGCAACTTCCTGCCAGTTTTCAGCAGGAAGCTGAAAAATACCCACCTTGAAACCCCAAAGAAAACAAAACTTCATCAATTCAGTGCTTTCAATTGGAGCTCTTATTTTATCAAATTAAAATAATAAAAGTATCTTGAAAAATTTGAAGCTATATATTGTCTTCTAACAATAAAGGTTTTTTAAAGATATAAGTAACAGTAATGTTTTAAAAAATATGTAACATAATTAACCCCCATATAGGGGGTTAAAATATAGGTAAAATTAAAAAATATACATACATTTTATTCTATTTTTCTAGACAATTTTATCTAATCAATAATTTTTAAATAGTTTTCCACTGAAAATATTGGATTTTTACAATGACCAAAATGTCTAATGCAATATAAATCTTTCAGGCAATCATGTCAGATAGTGGTATTTCAGTCTAGCTTGATGGTGGATTTGTTTTACATCTTTTGATTTAATAAGAAATATCTAAGAGGAAAATATTAATGCTAATCTTTGCCTGCAAATGTCATCTGATTCTATAAACAATTCCCTCCTCTTCATTATAGACATGAGCCAAGCCTATAGTTTTATGTTTGCAGGTATATATGTATATATGTTTAATTATACAGTATATACATTTCATTATGTATATTTTGAAAATTGAGCTCTAAGTCCCTTTTCATAATGTTAAGCCATTCTGAACAGTTCTTACCAGACTGAATTTCTTTAAAATTTGTTTACGTAGATGTTTTACAAGCACATTTTTACTACCACTAATTTGTACACAATTCTTTTTCACAAAAGTGGGCAAGTATGCTAGAGTACAATTTATAATTGGCCAAATCATAACGTTATAAATTATTTTTTCTTTCTATTCTTTTCTGTGATTTAATATGACTAGCTCCAAAATTTTAGCATTTATTTCTCTGAAGTTTATTTATTATCCTTGCAAAGATTATTCCATTCCATTAAAAGAATATTGTTGTAGTGTAACATTGGAGCTTGGAAGAACCAAGTTCAAATCCAGCTTCATCTATAGAAACTCACCATGTGACTTTCTTCTCAACTAACCTACTTCACATAAACTTGCAGCAAGATTCCCCTGCTATCTTGAATCTTTGCAAGAAATGCATAATATAAATCTATGTATGTAAGATACAATAAATGTTGTAAGTATCTGTGGATAACCCATGCCAATCAACAGAAAACCTGTATGCAACCTTAAGTCAGAATTTGCCTCAAACCTGATAAAAAAAACTAATTTACTCCATTCATTTTTTCAAATGGTTGAATTAGGCTCTTCACTTAGCCCATGAATGGAATGTTACTATTCTACTTGAAGCTCATGAGAGCTGAAGTCTAAAACATCTGAAGAACACCTACTTGTGAAAGACAATAAGAATTTGACAAATGAATGTTGAGTGTGAAATATTTAACGTTTCTCAATAAAAATTGTTACAAGAGTGCTTCTTGACATAAACACATACAAATATACACATACTGTATGTGTGTATATAATTTTCTATCATATAATCTGTGTATGCCCATTTGCAGACAAAAGATTTTTTTTTAGATTTAAAAGAATACAGTAAAACAAACCTGGCATTAATTCTACAATATAACCAGATCAAAATTTTGGAGCTGTATAAGCTAAGAGGATTTAAGTAGTGCCTATCTGGAAATCTGATGTGGAAGCATATTTCTTTTATTTATCTCACTGCTGGGCACTTATATCTGTATAGAAATTCAGCTTTCTAAATATTTGAAGTTCTCAGTGATATTCTTACAAAGAAATTGAAACAAGGGTAAGTGCTGCACTCCTGTATCTTCTGATGGTACAGGGAAGCTCAAACAAAGACGTTCAAAGTATTGTATTGATGAAAAAAAATGTGTACCGTATGCGAGTCAACAAGAGTTTCATAATCTAGTTTCAATGTAAGTCTGCTTTCAGTAATGGCTCCACAAGTGTTCTTTCTCATCTGCTATTTGATGGACACATTTTCATTTTTAAAAGCCATACTTCACCTAGATTTTAAATATTAACAATATTTACCTAGATTAGCATCAAGTTACCCATTCTATTCTATTATTTTCAGATGAGAGATTACTAAATACACACACATACACAGAGCCACAGTTCCCAAGGGCAATGCTGGATATAATAAGTAGCAGACATGGAATTAAACCACCCCAGTGACTCCCAATTTGATCCAGGAAACCCTGTTTCTATTTTTATTATAACAATAAGGGTCAGCATGTGATCAGGCTCCTGCTTTAATAGAGAATGTCTAAGCACAATAGAAAATAGCTGCTGTTGTGAACAGAACACATAGGAGAACACGGAAGTCACATAGGAGCAAATCCCATTTTTTCAGTGGTACACAGTAAATTTCTCAACTAGTTATTTCATAATAATGGAGCCCCAATAGTTCACAAGATATAATAAATTTGTAAATATTAAATACAATTGATGTTAAAGACTTCTGATCCTCTGAATTCACATTTCTTGGATACAACAGTGGAAATAAAAAGCATGTTCATTCATTTTGAAACGGTAACTCAGGGTGGGGGCCGGGAGTAATGCCAGAGGGGGGAAGCGTGATCCCAGGGAATGTGCTTTTTTTGAGTAGGGGTTTTTTGCACCAAACAATAGCACACAGCACAGAGCAGGAGATATGAAGTGCAGATAACAAACCCTTAAGAGACACCATGGAAAAATATTTAACAGGGATGAAAAGAAAGGAGGAGAGAGAAGGAGATAATGAGACAAACGTAAGTCTCCCGAAAGCTAAGAGGAGATATGATGAAGCGTATGTAGCATTTGGCTTCACTGTGACTATGGTGGGAGACAAGGAAAGTCCAGTATGTTTACTGTGTCTAAAATCGTTGGCAGTGGACAACATGAAGCCAAATAAATTAAGGCATCACTTAAACACATTATACTCCAATCACACTGATAAGCCGTTTGAGTTTTTTCAATGAAAATGTGCCAAATATTACAAACAATCACCCCAGTGAAAAGTTGGTGTGTGTGTGCAAAATGTTTACTTCTTCCTAGAGGGGGTGTAACAGAAAATAATTGAGAAGCACTACTGTAACCCAACATTTCATGTATGGTTGGAACAGCTTGTTTTAAAGATGTAATTGAAACAAGCAATTAATAATTATTGACAGTTAGAATATTTGAACACAAAATATTCAACTGAGCAGCTATTTGTTTTGTTTTATTGCCCCCAAACAAGAAAATAAAACTAAGTGCCTTAGCATTTTTTAAATATATATATATTTTTGATTGTTCAGTTGTGGGGGGTGGGAAGAAAAAGTACAGATTGCAAAGAGAAGGATCTCCACAAACAAATACAAAAAAGTATCTATTAATCTAATTAATTAAAGTGGGGGAAATGACTTACATATATAACATGAAGGTAGACCTTTAACCATCACCCCATCTTCAAATAATATATTTACTTGGAAAATTTCAATCTCTTATAAAAATAGTTACGTTCCCACACAGTCTGAAATTTCATAAAAGGAAGTAGCATTGTTGCTACATAATTTTAGAGGAAATATCTTCAGAATGAATGCTGATGAAAAATATGGAACTGGGATTTTATTTGGATACAGTAAAAAAGTGCAAGTGTTACAATATATTGTGGAGGGGAGACAGGTAGGGTTTTTAATGACTGGAAGGTTCCCAAGTCATCATATGTAGATAATTAAAAAAATTATTCCTTGTGGCAAGAATCAAGTGCTTAGAATCCTTATTTCAGTCACATTTCTAAGAAAAGAGATGTCACATCTATGTTTCTATATGGCTTTATATCAAAGTGCCACTGTCCACGACCAACATCTCTGATCAACTGTCTTAAAATTCTAGCATTGGCAAAGCCAAACCATTCCAAATGTGGCCAAGACAACACTTTGAATACAAACAAACACAAGCAATTGCTAATGCTAAGCTTGCCTGAAAACCCAAATATTTTTGCTGAAGCCTTTAGGGCTTCAGGTGCTGTTCTATCTTATCAAGAGAGTCTGACAGATTATAAAAACAAGGATCAAAATAGCTGCTTTATAAGTAAATAGCTGCTTTACAAGCATAGTCCAGAGCAGGGCTGCCAAAATTATCGGAGGCAGTTCCCAGATAGAAAAGTGGTGCCAGTCTCCCTTAAAATTTTGTCAGTCCCTCAGTGTGATAGCCAAACTTGGAAACAATTAACCTGAAACAAAAGCCCAGGATTAGTTTCACTGCCTGCATTCTTACAAAATGGCTGACAGTCAGCCATTTTGTCATTTAGATTTCCGATAGAAACGCTGCAGCAATTTGATGTAGGGTTCAGGTAATCTTTTCCAACGAAAGCAACGAGAGCAGCAGCAAAAGTGTTTTGAAAATGTTTAAGACTTTCAGAAACAGCATAGACTTGCTACATGCTGAATATTTGTTTGATTACTCTGCTTCAAAAGTATTTTTTAAACCTGCATCAATAACAATTATCAAATGCTTTCTTTTTTGTGTATTTTTTAAAAAAGGAATGGAATTATAGTTTTTTGGAGTTGCTCTCAAAAGAGAAAAGTGAAGTTATAGAAATACTAGTTGGAGTCTGCTCTCATTCTTAGCAGCTAACAATCATTCGGTTAAAATCACACTGTGATTCATAGCATCACAGTATATATATAAACCCAGTCACCATGTCTCTGGAACAGGTAGAAAGGCAGCATATGGCGGCTACCTGAGTGAAAAACAAACATAAAGGCAATGTCAAGGTTGTCAAGAAAACAGCTTATTGTTCTGTATTTTTAAATAGGTATACAGTATTTAACTTCCTTGACCGAATATGACTCTGCATCCATCTTGCCCGAACCTCTCCCTCATTCTTTTAAAAAGGTTGGATCAAGAAACGAAGCACAACCTAAATGGAACTAGTTTTTAAAATTACAAATAATCTTATGCAGTTTATGGCACTTTCGGCAATCACATTCCACATGGTAATTGTAAGAGAAATGAATGGATCCTTGCGGGAATTAATTGCACTTTCTCAGCAACAAAATTTGGCAGACTGGGAAAATGCAATGTAACCCTTTCTTAGAGATAAGACTATCTGGATGTCTGTAACAAGTGACTACTGTACTGGATGTGTAGTGGACATAGAAAAGTCATTAGGTGGCCAACCACAGCTGTTACACTATTTTGGGGAAAAGACCTACCTTTTTACCCCCCCCCCTCCTTTGTTTCAACTATAATCAAAATCAGGAATTCTGAGCAACAGTTCTAGTAAGTGATAAATGAGTTGTTTAAATGTACTGACTGATGGTGTACAACTGTGTGCAGCTATTCAGGTTAGTTCACTAAGGCTCATTCTCTGAATAATAGGAAGGAGATGTACACATAAATATAGCTTGACTATATTGAAATCTTTAAAACTTCCATTATAATTATAAATACACACATAACTTTCATGTCCCAGTATCATCTTTTTGATTTATTAATTATCCAATAATTATATATAAACTATTTCTAAATGTAATCATAACACAAATTGTAATTGCAAATTAGTTCTATGCCAGTGAAGTATTTACTGACTAAAATATCTTGCAGAAAACCAATCATGATACATATAAGGCTTCAGTACAGTAAAGTCTTATGCTATATATACACATGATGAAACGTTTTGCTGTTTAAAGAATCCAACAGGGATTAGTACAGTAAAGAAAGAAAATGGTTCAAACAGTAACTCTTAAGAACTATACTTTGTATTGAATTTATACAGACCCAGACACCTTTACCATTGCTACTAGTGCTAAGTTACTAAATGTCTTAAAGTTCACTGTCTTTCCAACATGTGCTCAGAAAGGGTCAGGATTGTTTTCTTCCCTTTTTTATGCTATTAAATAGAGATATATTTCTTAGAGTAGCTGATGCAACTGCATAGCCAAATCTTTTCTGCTGAATGATGTGGTTTATCCATGTGGTGTCTCCTACAGTTATTAATTGGCAGGGGTATAAGGGCAATTATCATGCAATGCTAACTCTATCCTAACTACAAGCAACTTTGAAACAGTATTATCCAATCAGTCACAATGGTGCTTCTCTTAAACATGTAATTTATCAAGACGTGGACACCTTTGAAGAAAAAAAAAAGCATGCAAAAATATATGTTTTAAAAAAAGAAATGAGATAATTCTCCTAATTCCCTATTGAAGTTTACACATCCTAAAGTTGCCATGTTAAAAGAAAAACTGCTTTAAGCAGTGATTATGTCTTATCATAATCACATTGGTCAATGATATACAATTATTTACAGTTCTGGTATTTAATCAAATAATAACTCATTTCAGACATCCAGGAAATGGATAGTAGGACCATTTCCTTTGATGCTATGAACAATCTTCCCAACTGATTTAAGGCACAGATCCATAATCCTCACTGTATTGCATCAAGAAATGCTCTCATGATAACTTACAGTAATTACTCATTTTGCCCCAAAGATCCCCAGGAGTTTGGCTTTTTGCCCAAGTTTCTTGGTTTTGTTGAGGATGGTGCATTGCATACAGAGTCAAAAAGGTTGGGTTCAAATATGACTGGATAGTTACATCCTAGCTTCTTTGTTTTCCTCTCCTAACAGGCAGCAGCCATCTTGCTTATCTTTATCTTGGTTACAATTGAGAGAGTCCAAAAATATTTCACAAGAGAGTTTTCCACTCCTCTGCTCGAAACAGAATACCTTATTCCACCAAACCTGAAATTTTGGGCTTAGAAAACCTAGAGCTACATCACCTTTGATCTGATCTAAATGTAGTTCATAAAATCATCTACCACAATGTCCTACCGGTCAGTGAATATTTCAGCTTCAACTGCAACAACACATGTGCATCAAATAGATTCAAACTCACTTGAAACTCGACTGCAGAAAAATACTTTCGCAACAGATTGGTCAATGCAAGGAATGTACTACCTGACTCTGTAGTTTCTGCCCCAAACCCTCAAAAGTTTAACCTTAGACTGTCTACAGTTGACCTCACCCCATTCCTAAGAGGTCTGTAAGGGGCGTGCATAAATGTACTATTGTGCCTACCATCTCTGTCTTACTGTCCTTTTGTCCAAATTTACCTATATAATAATAATAATAATAATAATAATAATAATAATAATAATAATAATAATCCCCACTGATGGGTACGCCTTGTCGTGGTAGTGGGGCTTGTGTGCTTCAATGAAGCTGAGAGCTGTGCCGGTCGTAGTGTAAACTACTGGTATGTCTAACCTTGCCGGAGTGGTCAAAGCAGAGGAGCCAGACTAAACGTACCTAACCCATTTAAACTAATGGAGAGACAAAACATCGCAGTCCCAGGAGACAGCAGAATTGAGGAGAAGCAGCTAGAGAAATTAGTGAAATACGAAGATCTAAAAATCGAGCTGCAACGACTCTGGCATAAGCCAGTGAAAGTGGTCCCAGTGGTACTTGGCATGCTGGGCACAGTGCCAAACGATCTCAGCGGACATTTGAAAACCATCGGAATTAACAAAATCTCCATCTGTCAATTGCAAAAGGCCGCTTTACTGGGATCGGCAAACATAATTCGCCGCTACATCACGCAGTCCTAGGTGCTTGGGAAGCGCCCAACTGGTGATGAAATACGAAATCCAGCATAGTGATCTCGTTTGCTGTGTTGTACTGACATAATAATAATAATAATTTAGATTTGTATGCCACCCCTCTCCGAAGACTATGCCTACTTTGCTCTTGTTTATGTTTATGCCATACGTATTATCTTGTACACCTTTTGACAAATAAATAAATAAAAGTTAACCTTGCAAAAGGGAAGCAGGAAATAAACAAAAGAGGTATGGGAACCTTGGAGAATGTTGGTTAGAACAGAATAACCATGTTCCAGAAAACATGTTGCCTCCATACAACCAAGACCAAAGAGTTAAGCTTGAGAAAGTTCAGATTCTGAAGCTTCATGCTTTTATTTGGCCAATGTACAGGAGAAATGCATCTTTCCTAGAACTGCTTGTTGGCACAAAGTAGAAGCATGACTCAGCTCATAAACACATAAACTGTGGAAAATTTCCCAATGGGAAAAGGCAGGAGTAATGGAAACCACCTGGTCATGTCAAACACTATTGACCCTGCCTTAGTAGGAAGCTGTAGTAATACTTCAATATTTTAAAGCAATTATGGAGACTATAGATTCTTCTACAGGCTTCTTCTATAACATCAACGAGTCCGTGGAGAGGGGCGGCATACAAATCTAAATAATAAATAATAAAACATGCTTACAAAGAGAAAGCCAGCTGTTTTTTTGTGTTAAAGGTAAGATTGCTATATGTCTGCTTTCCATAGGGGAGCAGTGATTAATAGCACAGTGTAATTATTCAGTAATTCTAATGCGTGTGCCAGATCTTAAGTGCTACCTTTTTGAACCAGTAGGAACACTTGACATTTTAAGAGCATGCCAGAGACAAATAAAATGGCTGCTGCAGGAGCTTATTTCTCACTGACCCAATCCTCAGTCCTTCAGCATCCATTTTATATTTGGAGTAGATCAGTGGTGTTTTGGCTTTCTGATCTACAATGGAAGATGAACATACTTCTGTAAGTGGAAGGATGGGCTACCCTTTGATCTTGCTTTCCCTTTGCCATTGAGAAGCCAAGATGATCACAAGGGGGAAAATGAGACAAACAGTTGGATCTTTACTAAATACATCCTCTACATTCATGATCAGTACCTTCAGATATTCTTTCCTCTATTCCACAGGCTATTTAATGAATATTCCAGGTGTCCCTATTTTTGCTGCCTTTATAGCCATTTCCTATTCAAGAAAGCAACAAAGATATATTGACAGTTCTTGTAATGGCTACCCTCTAGTCAAAATATAATTGGATTGTTACGAAGATAATTTCACCCCAAAACTGGTACTGTATCTTTTTCTAGAAGTGCCCCATATCTTGCTTAGTGAGATATAGGTCAATGACCTAATGTTACAAGCACTGCTGCTATTCAAATAGCTACTGTTCAATTATCACAGTGTTTACTAAAATCTGCTTTTGAAGCCAAAACCTGATCAATAGGCATGATCAGAAGACCCCATTAAAAACTTAGTATCTTAATAATTGAAGGCCACTAGATTTTCTTCACAGCACAAAGAAGACAAAATAACAAAATTTGAAGCACACTTCTCAAGTTCAATTCAACCAACCTTTTATATGGGACTACTGTAGGAATACTATGCAATATTGTGAACTCAACTAAAATGTCTCATTTTAGAACATGCCAACTGGATGGTAATCTAGCAATCTCAACCACAGAACAAATAGCCATAGAGGCACAGAGCCCAGAAGCCAGACAAGTTTCGTACAGATTTTCTATGCCAACTGGAATCAGCTATAACCAATACAAAGATCATGTTTCATTCATTCTAGAATGTCCACATGAAAGGCCTTTTGCCATGATTAGAAGTAAAATACTACTTTCATGCTAGAATATCTTTAGATGGCTACTGAGATGGAGGGTAAATTATGAGACATGGCCTGAAAAACAATGAAGGATCTTTGCACCACATATTAGCACAGGGTATCAAACTTGTGTGGACATAGAGTTGTCACGTGACATCATAACTCCCCCCTTCTCTAAAATGGGCATGGGTGTGGCCAGCGCTTAATGCATACAGCCCACAGGATGGGAATTTGACACCCTCAGATTAGCAGAACATGCTGATGAGCCCTTTTTATGTTGCATGAGTCAAACCCATGAGCTTTGGGCAGTGAATTAAGTGTTCAAATGATATTATCTATAGAAAGGTATTTTATGCAACTTGTGAATTATAAGCAGAATAGCTTTCTGCTCATTCTCTTCAAAAGGAAGGTAAAGAAGATTCTTTAGATCACTATAAAATTAGCTCCTCCCAGTTCTTTCCAATGAAAAAGTCTATTTGATACATCCCATTAAGAGCACGCTTTCTGATTGGAAAGATACCATTGATAGTATCTAGGCTACATATATTTGTAGCTCTGGGGAATCCAGAGCATGATACCATGGTCTTTCGAGACTGAAGGATGCTAATGCAAATATTTGTGGTGTTATGTAAGTAATAAAATGTAGGAAAAGTTGACTGAGAGCAGCATTGCCATGAGGCCCCATGAGTTCTTTGGCTACTGCTCCAGCTGTAGCTATTGCATAGATGACTTGCATTCCCATCGCTTGACCAATGATGGATGGGAGATATTGCATCTTTGGCAGTGTCATTTCTTATCCATGCATTTGAGAGAAAGAAAGAACAAAGACCAAGAAACGTCCAGCCTGGCTCGGAAACCCCATATGTCAGTGTAGTGGATGGGAGAGAAAGTAGGGCTGGAAGACATGGATTGCCATGAATTCTTGACAATAAGAAAGTGGCATGTATACTTTTTATGGTTTGTTTGTTTTTTTTGGGGGGGGGGTATAAGTTTTTATTTTTTTCCTCCACACCTTACAGAGATACAAATTCCCATATTTTATGTTTTGAGATTTAGACTTTGCTTTGCTACCCAAGGCACATAAAGAACTGGTCTTAGACTGTTGTAATAGAACATGAGTTTTCACAAATAGAGAATATATGTCTATGCTGTATTTGCAAATTTTAGAAATGCTATACAGTATACTTTTAAAAAAAATCTGAAATAAATATCTTTTCATATCTTATTCCAGTGGCAACACTAGATACATTAGAGACATTAAGCATTAGTCCAATTAAGCTATACTGTAGACTCCATAATGTCTTTCAGAGCTCCTTTCTAAATTCGTTGAACTCCAGATGTATTGGAACTGCCTGAATTCTAAGCCAACATGATGATTGGCTGGCTTGGAATGCCAGAATTTTTAACATTTAGTCCTGTGGAAAACATTGATTTGGGAAATGTTGCTTTAGAAGTTAGCAAGACTCTATAATAAATAGATATAGAGGGAAATATAGCTGAAAATCTAACTTCGCCTATACTTTGTAAAAACAGAGGAACTGGTTTAAAGAAAAGATTTCCATGGATAAATGTGTAAGTGCAGACCTCAGATGTCTGTCTACCATCTATCTATCTCCAACATAAAGATGAACTTCATGTATAAAAAGGAAAAATCACAAACTACTCTCCCATAATGAATGGAGTTTATAATGCAGGATTTGAGAATTATTTCTGATTAAGGGTTTGTGTGCTTCCAGAATGATTTGGAAGAAGGACTTGCTTGAGGGTACCATCATGTTGCTATTCACTAATGGAGCCAAGACTTTTGTGGGTTTTCTATGTGATCCTGAAAGCAAAATATATCTTTGCTTTAAGAATATATTCATTTAAATTAAACAACCCCTTAAAACAATGGCATGTTTTTTTTCAGAAGCCTGAAAAGTCCTGGCAACTTTAATGAATAACAGAAGTATGGGGCTCACTCTGAGAGTGGAACAGTTTTTGAAGCCTGCCCAATTCGAATTACAGTACTATAACTTTACAGACAGAGTATATTGTCTTATTGCATTTAGCAATTCAACATTCATGGTCAGTGCATTACCAGATCATGCCATAGAGGAGAAAAGGGAAAACAATGACATGGAATGGCAAACAAGTAAAATGAAAATATTAAATTTGACAAATAAATAAACAAATAAAGCAGGTATAGTTTGATTGCAGAATTCAGCTACTGTAAGCTGTTTCCACAGACTGAAAACTCTTCCAATTTTGAGCACAAACAGCAGATACAGAAGGAAGGAGAGAAAAAGATACTTCTGTTGCATTATTAAAGGTTTTCTAAACAATGAAAAAAAGCAATTAAACACAATTATATATGTTCTTAGCCTAAGCAAACTGGAATCAAAGATAAATACTGATATCCAGTAATAGAAATCAAATAACTGTAAAGTATTATTATCTTATGCATCATCAAATTAAGTTTAATGTGGAGGTGATCAACTAAGTGAAATCTGTTTAGAATGCAAGAATTAAAATGCAGTTTAATGTAAACTGCAGCTTGTTAAGAAAGCATTTCAAATTCTAAGCATTAAAATGTATTTACTTATTAAATTTATTTGCCACCTCTCTTGCAGTGGGGTGACTTGCAACAGAAAAAAACAGAAATGAAAATGGCAAACATTAACAGTAGCAAAATAATGAAATAATAAAATAAACAAGGGAAATGCAGTATTATGAGATTAAAAAATGGCTGGAGAGCAAGCAGGGAATAGGTGAGGAGAGTGGTATATAATATAATAAGTCACCTCCAGACCTGTATGGCACTCCCTCACTGGGTCCTCAAGTTATGAGAAATAAAAGTTTACAATAGTTGTTGATAGCTCTGATAGCACTGCTTTTAATATGGATCCCTTAAATTCATAATTATATGTCCTTCTAGAAACGCGCATTGGCAAGCATCAATATGAATAAAAAGCAAAGGTCTGGTTCTACCCTCAAGCATTTTATTTTGAGATTTCTAGACCTGAACATTTTATTTTGAGATTTTTAAACATGAACATATTAATTGTGTACAGATAATGCCTTTAAATGCTGTCAAGACTTGTTTTCTCCCCAACTCAGCTATGGTTCTTTTTGTGTACTAGCAGTTATACCTCTGCTGCATAGAAAAGTTTAATGGATAATCCCTTTATTTCTCTGGTTCAAAGAGAAGAACTTTGATGGAACTCTGATGGAAGAACTTTAATAGTGACAAAGAATGTGACCAGCCAGAAAATGTTGGACTACACATTCTAGCTGCATAAGCACCTTGGCCAACATCTGGAGAGTTTTACTATGTCTTCTGAGAATTTACAGGATGGTTCATAAGACATAAGTAATGTTCATTAACAGGAGAAGAGTAGATAGGTATTGGCAATTATACCTATGAATCCTACATCAATGATACTGACCTACTGACCTACTAGAGAAAGTTTTATAATTCTATAAAGCGGGGGGGGGGGGGATGCCTATAGTCAACTTCATTTTAATGAATTAACAGATAAATAATATCTTAGAATTGTTTATTTACTTAACAAACATGCATCTAATAAATATGAAAGTGCATATAAACTGAATAAATATCATTTACATGATGACATCATTGCAGAAATGATACAAATCTATCACTTGCAAATTTTCATCAATTGTGCAATGATATCATGCAAATTGTCCAAATCAATGCAAATGATGGTATTACATAATTGGAGTTCTAAATTATCATGCACATTTGGTGCTTTAAATGTAAAGAAAGGTAAATAAAGATTTCTTTGTACTTTCATTCACTGGGCAGCAGAGGGATATTACAAAATGTCTGGAAAAAATGAGGTAAAACAAGTAAGCGTTGGTGGAAGGTCTAAAAGTCAAATGTGGCCATGAATGTGCATTATTGCATATAATGCAATATTATTGCATTATTGCCCCCTTTCTTTTTTTAAAGTGTTAATCATGAATACTGGAAGGGTTCTTGAGAATTTTTAAAAAATATTTGCTGTGTTAAAGATTTTACTATAAATGTTTGAACTGTCCATTCTGTAGTGTAGGGAAATATGCATTTTGAATTTATCATGTCAGAATAATTTTTAAAAACAAATGTTAACATATTAAATATTCATGACTCACTTTGTGATTCTCATATTTGTAATTCGTTGATCCAGAGAAAACACAGTGTACTTATTTTTATCACATCAATGATTAAACAAATTAAAAAATGATCATTAAAGTGAATGTTTGAGTTCCCCTTTAGTTAAAACCATTACTTTTGGGGTAGGGCTGCACCAGCGGTGGGCTATTAGCCGGAACGCCAAATTGCGCTCGCCACCGCAGCTCATAAATGCTTGTGGGGGCAGGGCGATTTTGCTTCTGCACCTGTGGAGGTAGCAAAATCACACATGGAGCTGCAGGTGTGCCCATGTTTCGGCGAGGTTTTTTTGTTTCCGCGCATGCTGACACACGGGTGCACTTGTGGCTCTGTGCGCGATTTTGCTACCTCCAGAGGTGCAGAAGCAAAATTGCGCTGCCCCCGATAGAACTAACGAGCTGTGACGGCGAGTGCAATTTAGCACCGCTGGGCTGCATGTATGACAAAGTTACACATTTTGATGCTATCCATAGAGTGAATGAATGATTAAAAGAGAAAAAGAAAAAAGTGACGTTTAAAAACTGGTAACCAAAACCAGATCACCAAGCAATGGAACCATTTTTGTTTAGTCTGCCATTTTAAAGAGTATTACTTTGGTTATCACTTTACCTTGAGGTTATCAATATAGGATAGTAAACTATTAGATACTTTTTAAAAAACTATAAAATTTAGGTTTTTAAAAAAATGCAACAGAAATTCACTGAAGTTGACAGACATGCTTTAAATTCAAGTGAGGTTTGAAAAGAAATGGAGGGGGGGGAATCAGGAATGTTGGATTTAATTTCTCATAGACGAAGATGAATACATAATCTAGCCAATAGATATATACTCACAACCTGTAATTTACACAATGGTAGTAAATATTGTACCCAACCTTTGATAGGGAGTAAAAAGAATTTTGTTCCAATTTATACCGAGGAGCTATGGTGGGCTGCAACTGGTTTAAATACTACTTCAGTGAACGTAACTGACCTAACACGAACCTAACACACTTGCACACAGCTTTCAAAAGCTTAGCTGCTTACCTTCTAAGGCAGCCCTGGTAAGTAAAATAATGGAGGCGTGGAAATCAGCTGTGCCACGCGAATCAGCTGAACCAGAAAGAAGGAACTATAGGACAGGATGGTGATGGTGATGAGCTGGGCCAGCTGATAGTCACAACTACCGGTTTGCCTGAATTGGCAGCAGCCCATCACTGCCAAGGACCCAAAGTTGGGGAAAGTTCTAGAAATTCACACTGAAAGTCTGAATAAATTCTGAATAAGTTGTATGAAGAATCCTATCTCTTGAAAAATGTTAAATACTAATTAATTACTAAATTACTCTCATTTTATGTATACATCGTACACCCATACAACAAAACTAACTCAATGGGACAAAAAGGCTCCAAAGGTCCTCATTATTAAATTGCTACAGCATCATTTTATGAAAGATTATACTACTACTGTATTCTTCAACTCAGTTAACTTGCTTGATATTAAGCCATTATAAACTCTAGAGAAAGTGCAGAAGAGAGCGACCAGGGTGATAAGGGAACTGGAAACTAAAACATATGAAGAGAGGTTGCAGGAACTGAGCATAGCCAGTCTGGAGAAGAGAAGGACCAGGGCTGACATGATAGCAGTGTTCCAATACTTGAGGGGCTGCAACAGAGAGGAGGGGCTCAGACTGTTTTCCAGAGCATTAGAAGGCCAGAGAAGGAAATACAGATGGAAACTGACCAAAGAGAAATTCAACCTGGAAATAAGGAGGAACCTTCTGATGGTGAGAGTGATCAAGTACTAGTGGATCAGTTTGCCTGCAGAGATTGTGAGACCTCCAATACTTGAGACTTTCAAAGGGAGACTGGACTGCCATTTGTCCAAAATGGCAAAGAGACTCCTGCTTGAGCGGGAAGTTTGGACTAGATGACCTACAGGGTCCCTTCCAGCTCTAATAAATAAATAAATTAATATCAAATAAGCTAGTTTTGAGACCAGACTTGGTAGCTACACAAATTATGGTTAGGGTTGCTTAAACAAATGGTTTCTTGCATGCACCAAGAAATGGGAGTATTGTGTAATGTTATGATTTCCATCATTCCGTCTTCAGCCAAATAGGGTTTAATTTAGAAACAATTTACCCGTCTAGAAATTACATCGCTCTAATATTCTGGTTCTTGTAACCTTTTTTACAATGGAAGATCTTCAATAGTGCAATTGCACTATTGAAATCATTCCAATGATGTGCTTCTGGAAGTATAAATCCAAATATTATTTCCTGCTTCTATAAGATTCCTTCTTCCATGAAACCCTATTTACAAAAGGAAGAATAAATACTTCAAAAGAAAAAAGAAGTTAAAAGTGACAGAGGATCAAAGGCACTTAGCAAAGATACTTAGCAAAAAGTACAAAAAAGGGAAATAAACCAAAAAGCATACTGATATTTTTTTTTAAATAATTGAACGTATTTACACACGCACACACACAAAATAATGTAAAGGAAGAACTTTACATAAAAAAGGGATATAGGAGGAAAATCGCCATAATCTAAATTACAGTAATATATCTGGAAACAGAGGGAAAGCAGATTTCTGTTTCCTCAACGAAGACCACATTTTTAAATTTTAAATTGTAGGTTATGTCAAATTAACAGCAATTATGCTGTTAAAGCTAGCAAATAAACCACAGGTCTATAGCTGACTATTAGGGATGGTGTAAAAATGTGAAGAAAAGCGCTCAAAATGACAATGCTTCTTGTTAAAAGTATCTCCCTTTATTCTCAATCTGGCTGAATATCTGCTAGTTTGGCCTAATTCAAAATGGTGTTGGCAGCCCATCCCTGCCACCACCTTGTTCTTTCTGACAGTTTTCCTCACATTTCTCAGGCAACTTGATAAATAGATTTTTGGCTGTTTTCTTAAATAGTAAAAAGTAAAGTACCATCTCTGAATGTTCTTGAGTAATTAATACATGCTATTCCAAAGATGAAAGGATTATTTCAGGGATGTATATAGTACTACTGAACACATTCCGTGGACAGTAAAAGAAAAGGCATGGATTCATGGAATACAGACATTTAAATTGAAATATTTTTTGTTTATTTATTTATTGGATTTGTATGCCGCCCCTCTCCGTAGACTCGGGGCGGCTAACAACAGTAATAAAAACAGCATATAACAATCCAATATTAAAACAGTTAACAAAGATTCTTAGCATTTGAACTTAGCCTTTGCTTCTTGCTGGATATATATAATTTTTTTTGTAAATCCCATCATGCAATTTTCTGTGCACCCACACAAATTTTCTAATCGTGATCTCAGCAGAATTTTAACACTTTCGTTTAAATCTGATTTGGGCCTTACAGAAAGTATGAGTAATTCAGCACAGGGATAGGTATCCGTGTAATGAGGGACAGTAATGAGTTCATCGAGACATTATTTGAAATATCACATTTTACCTCATGCCTACTTGGTAACAAAATGTTGAAATTTGTATTAGGTTAGGCAGACTTCAGACTCACTGAAGTAGTGAGAAGGATAAGGATAGCGTGATACAAAATGGTGGATTATAGCAAATGCAGGGTAATATGAAATGAAAAGAGTAATTACTCAAATGAAAGACAACCTCGCAAAACATCAAGAACTGAGAAATACACTTTATTCTTAGATTATAAAGATTTCATCTAGAACACAATAGGCATTCTAGCCAATAGATTATTGCCAAAATTGCGGACAAAAAGAGGTTCTCCATTTGCAAAGAAGGGATATTTTTACCCAAATAAAGTAAGCCCTCCTAAGAATGACAGAAATTAGAACCAAAGTCTGTCCTCGTTATTACTATTACATTGGGAAACAGGAAACCTAGAAAGAATTAATGAAATATTCCTTGCTTCACAGTTCGCAAAAGCAGTTGTTGAAGCTCTACATTCAACACGTGCTTTTAGTAAGCAGAGCAAAGATATCTTTCTGTTTATTGTCCTGAAAAATAGTTATTAGCAGAAAAAAAGTTTTTTTAGCAGCAAAATGTTTACAAAACTTCAGTTGCTTATTGATGGAATTTTCTATTTTCAAAGAAACAAATTCTGTTGTTTTGGACAATAGAGGCCTAAATTAAGCTTGACACGAGGAGGCCAGATTTATCAACACAAATCAAATCCACAAAATTCCATTCCAACCTTGAATGGCAAATGGCATATAGTTTGCTGTAGAGTAGTCCATCAAAGTTTATATCAGCGGCAACCGGAGAAAGGCTTGAGAGTGAAAAGGAAAATTAAGCAAAGTGGGTATTTTGAAAAATTCACCCACTTTCCTTGTTTCTGAAAAAATATCTATAGATTTCCCCCAATAAAAAACAAATCATGATTTCACGTAACAAATCTTGAAGAATATCACAAAACAACCTAATACCCCAAATTATCTCGGTGAAGCCAAAATTGTGTCAGCGAAACAAAACAAAAAATTGAACAAGTAACAAATCATCATTTAAATGATAGGTACAGAACAGATTGCAAATAGTTAACACTTACAAAATTCTGAGATGAGGATAACATGGCCGAATTCTCCCTCTTCTTGAAGACAGCATAGAAAATTCCCCCAATCATTCCTCTAATTATTTCTTTATCCCTTTGTTAGCTCTATCAAAATCTCTGCCCCCAGAAAGGGGCATTTCTTGCAATGTCTTTCAGCCTTGCAAAACTAGACAATCTTAGGAGGGGCTGCCATGTTGAATTGCAAGTCTGATATGATTCAACAATTTTCTTTCTCCTGCGTAGGGTGGCAAAAATCCAAAATTAAAAAAAACTTCCAATTACCCAAAATCAAAATATTTTGAAAACTCAAAAGGAAAACCTGATTAACAGTCAGGAGAAATAATAAACAATAAAGCCCACCAACAAGTTGGGTTAGTTTAAATAAATGGAATCTTTTAAGACAAAAAGCGAGAAGAACGGAGGAAGGAAGAAAGGATGTAGGAGTAGCAAGTGCCAAAGCACTTGGACAAATAAAATGGCATTTTAAAATATTTTCAAAAAGGAACTACATTTGATTTCGTACCCGAAAGAGATGTGCCAGGGAGGAGAAAGATTTTGCTGCTCAGTAGCCGCTGGCTTTAACTTCGATGATCTGGACAATCATCAGGAATGGTTTCTTTTTTCAAGAAAGGCCAGTTTCAGTAAAACAGCTCTCTTCCCCCCCCCCATGCGTTCCCTTTTCCTTCTCAGAGCAGTTCAGCGCCAAGAAATGGGCGGTGCCTGCATGCCAGGCTTCATCCGAATGAGACGCCAAGGCCGACAAGAGGCTGGCATAAAGAGAAGCTGGCACAAATTCCTCCACTTGGAACGCCACTTCAATATACCCTTCAAATAGTCTCCCTTTATTAGCAAACTGGGGAGAAAAAAAATCCATGGCACCCCTCCTCCCAATCAAATATCTCTAAAGTTTCTCAGTCTCTATTGAGAACCATTTCCAAAGGGCAATTTCCAACCAATACCTATTCTTTCAACCCACGCCAGTTAAAACAAGCAGCTCATTCTCTCTTTTCTCCGTGTTAGCAGCCCAAGGTACGTACATAAAATAAATGTTGACTTCTACTTTCCTAACTTGGGATGTCAGGAGGCGGCAATCTCCTTTAAAACACAGCCAAAGAGGATAAAAGACAAAAGAACACAAAAAAGGAAACAAACAGAAAACAACCCTCTCATACAAGAAGCAGTTTCGTTTTTGCGAAATATTTCTTTTGTCGGCGGCAAGAAAAAAAAGAGTTAAGAGGCATAAATGGAGATGAGGATGGTTTAAAAACAAATCAAAGCAAGCAAACAAACTACCAGGATATGCCAGAAGAGGACACCCACCCTCCAGCTCCCATTTTCCATTTTTTTCTGTGCCAGCTTTAAAGAGAGAGAGAGAAAAAAGAAATTAAAAAAAGAAAGTGAGCGAGCAAGCGAAAGGGGCAGTGAATAGCTGCTCGTTCAGAAATGGGCCTACAGCCATTTCCACTTTAGAAGCCTCAGCAGCCGTTCTCTTTCTTTCTCTCTCTCTTTCTTTTTTTTTGTCCTCTCTCTCTCGCTCTCCCCGCATTCTCCCTGCCCACTCTGGCTTAGCTGCCAAGTCAGAGTTGGCACTGCTTCCCAGGCAGCACGGAACAAAGCCATTTCCCATCCCTGTACAGGCAACTGTCAATAAGCAAAGTGACAGTCACATCTCCTGCATGTTAATCCTAATGGACAGGAGAGGTTTGCAAGAGCCCCTTCGCCCCTCCAAAGCCGTACAATAAAATCATTTTTAAAAAATTAAAGGAAAAAAGCCTCCTTCGACGACCCTATTTGGAAGGATCATTTAAAAATACAGCTGTCTGCAATAAGGATTGGAGAGAGAATGAAGGGGGGGGGAGGAAAGAAGAGGGTTTACCCACCAACACCCTGGCAAAAAAAGAGGCTGCTCTGCATCTGTTGTACCTGTTCCTGTTGCCTTCCTTCCCTCTTGGAATCGTGACAAGAGAGAAAAGTCGCCTCTGGTGGGTTGCTCAAAGCTGCGGGTCTGCAGCCCTGTGCAGGAAGTTGGCACCGATCCCAGGTAGGACTTTACTCCCACATTTCTACCCTCCACCCCCTCCTGCTTCTTCCCCTCCCCTTCTTCTTCTTCTCCACCCACCCACCATCTCCCTTGGTAAATTTCACCCTGCTCTTCCTCAAGCCTATACTTAACTTACCTTTTCCCCCTGCACCACTGTAATGCACGGGTGGTGCATGCGTGTACATTAGGAAATCAATCAGCTGCACTCAGGACCCTCTAGAATTCAAGCTAAGAAGCACAAACACCCCTTAAGGGTGACCCGGGTGAAAAAGACAGCAACAGCTTCTTGTCTGCACTAGTTCTCCTACATGCTGTTTCACACATGGGTTGGGTAGTGGTTGGGTTAATTCTTTTTTTTTTTCCATGCTGCCAAGGAGACTGGACAGAACACAAGGGGGGGGTGGGGGGTGGAAATACTCCGAACTCTGTACAGCACAATGAATGGAAAATGTTGAGCTTCGTGAAAACTCCCAAATCCAATCCCTCCCCTGCCCTCCCCTTTCTGCATTTTTAATACTGCCCGGCTTCTGAATTGTTTTGAGCCCACGGTTGGGAGGGAGGGAACATACAGTATGGATTCCCTGCTATTGGCAAGAGTCTTGCTGGGGGTGGGTGGGGGGAGAGCCGAGTTCTCACAATCAAACAGCGAGAAGAGCAAAGAGAAATTAACATCCAATTAGTGCCATGTTTAACGAAGGAGACAGAGACAGCCGTTGTTTTATTGCTCTGTTCTTTTCTTTTGGATCTGACAGGCAGCGCAAAAGGCACCCCCAGATTGCAGTGACGTCATTTTCTCCTCTCGTCCAAGTTTCACAAAGGTTTGTCAAGTTAGACAAAAAAAAAATTAAAAAGAAAAAAATGCATTCATAGCCGAATGTCACAAAAAAACAAAAATTAAAAATAAGATTTCTCTCTCACTTTCTCGTTCTCTGTCTCCCTTTCTCTCTCTCTCTCTCTGTGTCTATGTCTGTGTGCCTTTGCTTGTTTTCCGGATCACTCAGCTTGTAAAAGTTTGAGCTGTGTGACACTCCTCCCGGCCTCCTTTGGCAGCGTGACAAGAACTGCTTTGGTGTATCAAAGAGAACAGGCAGCTTTTAAGGAAGAAACTCAATTCAGAGAGATTAAAGAATTCTAATGTTTTAATCAAGGGAAAGCAAGGGGATGAGAGGGAGCTTTGCCTTACATCTGGTGCAACATAAGTGGCTCTCTAGATGTTGCTCCTGCAATTTAGAATTAAAAGGGTAAAAGAAATGAAATACCAAAACGAGCCAGGAAACCACCCCACTGTTTCTCTCTCTATAGTTGTAATCTTCCAAGCCTTTTATAGGGAGAAAAAATTATTTTGAAATATTCCTGGTCATTATGGTTGCAGACAAAGTCTTTCCGGTAACGGATATGATTCTCAACCATTGGGGTAAGAACAGAAGCCATTTTACTTCACATTATTTCTATATATTTCTTCCTACCAGACAGTCCCATAGTCTCCTATCAAGAAGAAAAATAGGATCCTTAATAAGATGCTTTTAATCCTGTAAAAAAACCTGGCAATTTCTCACTTTCTCTCCCTCCCAACCCACGACCTTTATATCCGGGCCTCTTGTATCCTATCCAAACTGCTGAGAATTGATTTCTCCAGCTTGAAAGAAATGTAGTGAAGCTATACAAGCACATTTCCCTGACCAAATTAACTGGACTGAGCAATGTCCCTTGGTGACTAATGGCCGCTGTTGTAGCTCAGCAGCCTTCGGAACCAAGCAGAGCCCTTGAGAGGCAAACCTATCAATTCTGGGATAAAAGAATCCATGTTCAAAAACAGGATAACACCAGGAATGTTTCTGTATCAGGATTGTTTTGAATTCTAAGCCACATTGAGTATCCTGGGCAAAAAGCAACATGTAAATGAATACAGTATTCATGTCTCTATTTGAAAAAGAAATGGTCCGCTTCCTTACTCCTATTCCTTCCTTGTCTCCATAAGGACAACATCATTTTTATTTGTGTTCTCCTGTTATCTACCTTAAGGTAGATTTCATTGTCGTGAAATATAACCAATCATACATGGTGTATTGGCACTGGAAATAAACTGTGACGCCAGCAACAAAGCCATCGGTCTTTTCTTGGCTTGCAACATTCCCCGCTTTTAATCTAGGATGGGTTTTCTGGCTAGATATAGAGATGGATCATGACTTAATAAACATCAGCTGGCAGGAAGAGTACAGTAAGGTTGCTATTGTTAAGAAAAAGAGATCCCTACAATTGCAAATGAGTACTGCATACAATCTTGGGGAGGCAAAAAAAAATGCACCCTAAATACACACACACACACACACAAAATGACTTGCCCTTTGAAGTAAGTAATGGAAATGGTTCAAAGCAAGTTGGGCTCTGCCATGGCAAACAGCTTTGTACTAATCTGAAGATTTTGAAGATAATCTAGAAGTATTTTAAATATTTCTTCCTCTAATGTGAATATTGTATTAATATGGTTTTTTTTTACTTTGAATGATGGATTCCCTTTTCTGTAGAGTATTATAAAGAAAAGCAATATAAAATTTCCTTTAGAAATAAATCTAAATAGACCAGAATCTTTTTACAATTTGTTTTAAATCAATTTCTCAACTCCTGTGAAATTTCTAAGATTGGGAAAGATATTGGTAATTAGAAAACCAGAGCAAAAAACTGTTTGGGGGTTATTTGTTTTTGCTGCAGAATGGCATTTTATTTTGTTCTCCATTATTTTTGCATAATAAAACAAGAAGCAATTGCTGATAGGGATGCAAATTTTTTCGTAATGAATGCAAACCTGAACCGAATGAAAAGCATTTGCTTCAGTCTTCATTTGTTAAGAAACAAATGCTATTATTTGAGGGGTTTTGTTGTCTCATTCATACCTATTCATCACTGATTCTGGGGCAGAGTGGGGCTTATGCTTCTCTAGTGAAAGCAGCTGCCTTTGGCAGTCACCATTTTATTTTTTTACAATGCCTAAGATATTTTACATCATCCGAAGGCATCCTGTGGTTAAAAAAAAGTCCATCAATTTCACAGCATGAAAAATTCTAAAGGATTTGGGAAAAAAATAATAATGAAATGACGATTAGAAAAAAATCAGATCAGAGAAAAAGATATAAAAGCAATCCAACCATCAGAGCCATAAAAGCAAATATATTTGAAATGATTGAATAACAAAAGAGGTACAATTTATTTTGTTAGTTAGTATGCTTATAGGCTGCTCCAATCATTTAACTCTGGATGGCGTACAACTCCCAAAACATGTAATCTGGGATTGAAAACAAATCATAGAATGTAATACATGTAAAACTGGCACTCATTTTAACCCAATAAAACCAATTCCTTACTTGGAAGGAGAGTAATAATAATAAAATTTAAATAAAGCCAGATCAAAACCACAAGCTGGTAATGGTTAGAACACAAATGTCATAGTTGATCCCTTTTGATCTTCATCAGAAAAGGTTTTTTTCGCCTGCAAAATTCTTTTCATATTATGCATAAATTTTGCTAACTCTCACTCCTATGCTCTGTCTTATTTTAATATACTATTACTGCATGAATGGTGTTATCTAGGTAGTTTGTGTGGATCAGTTCTTACCTAAGAGCTGGGAAGTTGTTTTTCCTCATACTAGAACTGCTCTAGAACTTTGTGATGTTGGCCTGACAAAGAGTTCCTTGCCCTGGAGTTTCCTGTTCCAACTAAGCACAGTGGTTGGTCACAGTGAGTCTTTTACAAGAAGGAATAGGAAGTCCACCCTGTGACTAGAATGCTCAAAGAGAAGAATGAAAAAAAGTGGGGATGAGTATCAAATGAAAGAACCACTTTTCATTGGGAAGCTAAACAACTGTTCCCTCTTTTCTTTGCATACTGAAAAGAGACCCATTAAGCCCATCCTTTCTGGTTCAGTAGACTGATGGTGGTGGTGGTGGAGGAGAGGGGATGGTTTTATTCATATGCCCACTGCTTGCACAAATGGAGCTTTGCATGCTTGTGAGCTCACCTGCTCCCTGGTTCCAAACAGACCATGGCCCGGTACTGTGCCATGGGCAGAAGTTGACTCCTGCATTAAGGAACTCAGTAGCCTGTTCAGGTAATTTGCTTCCCACTGCTGCTATTCCAAGGAAGGATCTAGGACAGTGATGGAGGACCATTTTTGGTTCACGTGTCAAAAGGGTGCCCACACCCATTCCCTCCCCCATGCATGTACACCATGCTGCCTCTACACATGCGCACAATCCTCCCTCCCATACTTGTGCATGCACACAGGCCTCACTGAAGCCTGGGATGGTGAAAAAACAGGCAAATGGACAAACTAGAAGTTAGGAACAACGGACTTCCAGTTTGACCGTTGTGCTGTTTTTTGCACTTTGCACCCTTCAGGGAAGCTTCCTTAAGCTCCAGAGTGCGAAAAACAGGACAATGAGAAAACAGAACGTCCATTTTTCTGAACTTCCTGTTTGCCCATTGGGCTGTTTTTTGCACACTGGGGCTTCAGGGAAGCTCCCCTAAAGCCTCCGGACAACGAAACAGCCTTCCCCAAAGGTGAAAATCAGTTGGCTAGCATGCGCAGGAGCTGACATTGGGAAACGCTTTGCATGCCCTCCAATATGGCTACACATGCCACCTGTGGCACATGTGCCATAGGTTCATCATCATGGGTCTAGGATGTATGCTTTGCAAAAAGCAATTAGCCATATGGTGATGTTTCCCTGACATTCCAACTGGAAGAGTATGCCCTACCATGTCAGGTTTCAAGCATTGTTTCTTGCTTAAAAGCATTGCTTCAAGCAATGTCAAGCATTGTTTCTTGCTTAAAAGAATCTATTAATTAATGCCTATTAATATAAAAAACAGTAGGTAGGTTTGTAATTGGTTCCAATATATGGACCAGTTTTAAAACCTGGGAGTAGATCAGTATAATATTCTATTCTGCCACTGTGATTATGTCTATCTATTAAGAGATAGTTTGGTATAATGGTTATGATTCCCGATTGAGAAAACAAGACACGGACTTTTAGTCCCACTTTAGGCATGAAAAACAACTAGGTGGGTTGGAGCCGTTCAGTCTCTCTCAGCCCCCGAGTTGTAGGAAAAATAGGAGGAAGGAATGTTATTGTATGTTTGTCACCTTGAGTTATATATAAAATAATCAAGGTGGGGGAAAATCTAATAAGTTCATACCTCAAGATATGTTTCTAATTTTTGCTGTGATTAAAACAGTCCATCTCAGCTCTATTACCTCATTCCTATTAAAATTTACAATTTTTCATTTATATTGGGATCCCTCAATATACATTTTTTCCCTCATAAAACTCTGTAATATGGACCATATTAATAGTCCAAAGTCACCAGTGAGATCCATGATCATACAGAAACTTCAACTTGGATCTCTGTAGTGATTGTCTAACACTTTAATGACTACAATTTTATTTAGACCAGGTCATTTCTAGTTGATAGCTTTTGGTTTCGTTAAAAAAAGTTTTGCAATACAGTATAGAATAGTTGGTTTCAGAGCATGCCATTTTTTTACCTCTGGAATGGGATATCTGGCATATTCAGGTGTGATTCAGATATTTCCAGAAGTGCACTTATCATAATAAGAAATAATTACTTTTACAAAAATATTTTCCCATCTTGGATTATATACGCCTGGAAGTGCATGAATCATTTGGGAATGGATCAGCTAATTCTAGGGGGAAAAAATGGAATTCCTGAGCTAAATATGTTTTGTGCACAAGTATTTTGTTTTGCTTCTTATCCTTATTTTATAATTTTTATGCGATCTTCATTTCTTTTAAAAAATCTCTCTACAACTTTAGGAGCAGGACAAACATCATTTCTTATGTTTAGGGCCATTAGATTCTTGCTCCCTGGCCAATGAATGTGTTGAGAGAATGTTGAGCGAATGGAAGGATTGTTTTTTTAAAGGTTTTTTGGGTTTTAGATTTTTAATTAATTAATTAGATATTGTATATTGTTTATTATATGTTGTCAGCCACCCTGAGTCCTCGGAGTGGGGCGGCATAGAAATCCAATAAAAAATAAATAATAAATAAAATAATAATAAATTTGTCCTGCCCTTGGCTGAGACATGATTTCAATGCCTGGCTTTTTCACTCTAAATTCAGTAATCAAGGATTGATTTGGATTATAGGTTTCCTAAAGTCATATCCAAATGAAACACCAAGAAAGGAGACTATGGATTAATGCAATGGTTCCCAACCTTTTTTTGCCCAGGCCCCAGCTAAACATCTCTAAAATCCTGATGCTCCCCCCTCCCGTGACATATAATTCTTACTATTCAAAAAGTGAACTCCTACTCCTACACGTGGAGGCCATTAACTTGGTTTAAACAAGGTTCCAATCGCCCCTATTAAAAATCAAATTGCTCCCCGGTTGGGCATAGGCCCCACACTGGGAACCACTGGATTATTGGATAGTAAAATCCAGTTATACCATTCGGGGGAATTTTACTTCCCCCCTCCCCTCCTGTTCGGATCTGTTGTCTTCTTGTCTATGTGCTTCCTGCTTTGGCACTGTTCAACAGGAGCAGAGGAAAGCAAACATTCCTATCACTCTAGGCCAAGGGCGTGCTCCACGGCATCAATAATGGATCCTCTGTTTAGCAAGCAACACTGCATCATCTACAGTCATATCCTACACACTCTTGCCCTGATTGGAAAGCACCTTCTCTGCACAGTAGGCTACTCTAACCCAGTACAAAGCAGTTACCTGAGTCTGATACTTGAGAAATTTTCCCCTCCTTTAGAACAGAATTTAGACAATCAGGAGAAATTTAAAACATATTTGCTCTTAAATTCATGGGCCAAATATTGTGATTATTCAAATGCTTGCCAACTATCCCAGATTGGTATGTTTCAGAATTTTGATATTGACATGCCACTGACTTTTAGTGTTTAGTAAGTGGTGTCTGGATTAAAGTTTCTCTTTAGGTGTTCAACCAATCATGCTTTTCCTCAAGGTTTCTTGATTTCTCCACTCCTGCGCAAATGGATAATGTTCTCTGCCCATTCAGCTTTACTCTAAAACTCACTGTCCTGATTTCCTTCCTTTTGGGTGGGTATGTTCTTTTTGTGGCATTGCTTGATATTATTGAAGTTATGTATATTTTGAATTGACTGACTCCAGCTATTATTTTTTGCTACAGATTAGCTGTGTGAATGAATGTGTATGAATGAATGAATGGTGCATTTGTATAGTAACCTTATGATAATGAAAGTCTAAAATTTAAGAACATCCAGGATATCATTAAGCTGCTGAAGCTACCAAGGCATGACAAATACTCAAAATTGTGAGAGATTTAATCTTAAAGGACTCAGCATGAATTTACAGGTGAGTACATAGAACCAAATCCTGACTCACAGAATCAGAGTTGATTGTAAATTGCAAATCTGTAACGATGGGTTTATCTTGCAAGTCTGTGAAGATGGGTTTTACTTTCTGCAATACACTCCATTAATTTGCAACATAATTTTGTATCTTTTTCTAACAATAAGAGAAAAGGGAGCAGCTAAACAACTTTTAGAATTAATAACCTTTTAAAAAAAGAACACACATACAAGCCACAATATAATGAAAGTATGTCAGGAGCCACTGAATTTGGAGATGAAAACACCTGCATTGAAAACCTAACTTTGAAATTCTCAGATTCAAAACGTAAAAATGAAATTTTGTAATATGAGCAAATTTCAATCTCAGTTTTTGCTTGAGCATAAAGCTTCAAAAATACAAACTTTTCTAAGTCTGCTTTGACATAGATACTCAAACGTTTCAAATAATGTAATGATTGTGCTGGTCAATTTTGGGGGGTGGGGAGATGAGTAACTAAACTCTTTTCATCCATCATATATAATTTTCTTAACTTAATCTTTGAGAATTAAAGCCATGGTTGTTTTAAACTTTTATTTGGATTTGTTTCTTTGTTAAGAACCCTGCTTGAAAAAAATATCAAAACATACACTGAAAAACTGAAAGATTAATACTTACAATTAACAGTTACAATTTTCTGGGGAAAAAAGCAGGTCTCTTCGTAATGTGTGTGTGTGTGTGGTGGTGAGATGAAATGGAAAATCATTTGCTGTTTAAGATGATACCATTATCTCCAAATGGAACTAGATATAAAACACACAGGAAACAAATAAAAAAGGGCGATGGGCAAATGCTCTCCTTCAAGATAGATGTAAGATACAGAGAAAGACACAGTTATACACCACAAATATTAAATAAGTGAACCACTTGTCAGAGTTTGTTACTGAGAAAGGCTGCAGAATTACAAAACGGGAGGTACTTAGGGACTTTGCTCAAGGAAATAGTTCTCAAAATTCAAAACAGCTGTATTATGCTAAAAATAGGAAACGAACAGAAGGAAGTGAGCTCTCAGCTGCATGTGTCCTGTTTTAGTAGATCTGAGGTACTGTTCTACTTCTGGTGCTTCCTCAACCCAGCAAAGTCTGTGCTGGACTTGCCACAAGCACATTTGAGCTTTTAGAAAGAACCACTCCGTCCAAGTTGTTTGCCAAGTTCTTGGTGGAATGCAGAGGAGTTTTAAGATCTAAGTTACCTGAAAGGCTTCCTGTTGCCACACAGTTTTGAGATATTCAGAAATTCTTCATAGGGTGCCTTCAACAAATGAGAGATGGATAACCAAAAAGTGGAAATAATCTCTAAGCATCTTTGTTGGATTCACATATAATGCTAAGCCAACATGTGATTTTTTTTTGGCTCAGCATATTATGCAATCCTAGCTAACCATGAACCTATACTACAATAGCTTAGTAACTGTAAATTCAATATTTATCCCTTGCAGAGCCAGGTTCATATCATATCTATCTATTTATTAAATAATTTATATATTTTAACTGTTGATTCTCAGTTTTAAAATTGCATAGTTTAAAAATTAAAACGGTTATAATATTCTGTATTATTTTAAATTGAATTTTAAGCCCTGTACTGTACTTAATAAACAATACTGTATAAGCTTTTGATGGCTTTGAATGAATGAATCTGAAAACGTTCTGCTGTCAAACTGCTTTCTAAATTTGAGTAAATAACTCTGTACCTTTGCTCAATTTTTAAAAAAAACCAATGATACCGTCTGCTCTTTGTTGTCTTATTAATACACTACTCAGTTGTACAACCAAATCAGTCAGCAATCTGCCAGCTGACTGAACACAAAAATGCAGAAATTGATATATCCCTCTTCTCTCAACCAAACAAGAATAGGATCTGGCAAAAAATTAAAAAAATAAATGCATCATCTCTGAAGCAGATTGTAAAATATATCAAGTGCTTCTGAGAACAGACTGGGAGAATTATGAGAACATTCAGACTAGCCATATGAAACTGCCATGTATCTAAATCATAGTCTATCATGAGTCTGAAGTTATCCCAATAGATGGGGAGAGTCTGTGTCATGTAATGACAATAAGACTATTTTCAAAAGGCAATGACTGAACAAAAGTCAGTTTGGCAATTAGATTTAAGGGATAAATTAAGGACAGAAGTTAGCAATCTGATAAGAAATCTCAAACAGCACAAGAAAGAAAAAATATACCACTTGTATAGTCTAATTTAAAAATCAATATGGCTTTTTTAAGGTATTGCTTAGATAAACATCTTCCAGTTAAAGAAGGGCAATACCACCATCAGGTTTATTTAAAAATTACTGTTTATGGAATAGTACTATTCAAAGCTTTCCGTATATAAAGCATTAGTAATCCCCACTTAATCATTCCTATGGTGACCTTGTACATTAAGTGTGTCACTTTTCTCCTCTGACTGGAAAAAATGGGTACTGATTAAGGTTAAGACACAATAATTTGCTTAATGCTAATGAGTCATTACATGACATAGGAAAGACCTTCACTGGGGTTTTATCAGCTCATACTTGACTTATAACCGTATGTGTTTTCATAGGAGAAACTCATATTGTAGTCAATAGGATGTAATTCATAGAAAATATAAATAGAATAATGTTCCTAGTTATGAAAGCATTTAATCTATGTAAGTATGTCATAAACTGGTATCTTTAAAAGATAATAGTCCATGTAGTTAGCCTTGACTCATATAAATATAACTCTGCATCGTGGGTGAGCTCAATTTGCACATTTTATGATTAACAACTTTGACTAAACTAAAAGCGCATATTAGATAAAATGTTGTCCAAAAATAGCATGGATAAGAATGAATAAATAAATAAAATAAGAATTAGGACCAGCTAGTTCAGGGGTAGGCAAAGTTGGCTTTTCTATGACTTTCTGGGACTTTAACTCCCAGAATTCCTGAGCCAATTATGCTAGCTCGGGAATTCTGGGAGTTGAAGTCTACATGTCATAGAAGAGCCAACTTTGCCTTCCCCTAGACCAGTTACATCCTTATTTTAAAAGAATATTGCAACAGAATCAAGATACCAAATATTACCATTCTCTTATATTAAAAAGCAGTATTAACACAATTGAGGTCATTTTCACATTTTATTTTTCATATGTCATTTTGCTGATTTTTGGACAATACTATTCATCTGATTAGATCTGGATTTTATATTCTCCAGTTGATACCAGAGGCAAGAGGAACTAGATTCAAATGTGCAATTTTTCCTTGACTATCTCTAGCTGTATTAAAAAGATAAAAACTATTGTACAATCCTACTTATATTAAAAAGCAGTATTAACACAATTGAGGTCATTTTCACATTTTATTTTTCATATGTCAAATAAGGTTTGAATTAATATACTTATTTATATCAACAAGCAATATTAGCACAGTTGAGGTCATTTTCCCATTTTATTTTCAAACAGATGTCAAGTAAGCTTTGAATTAATTTGCTGTAACTATACATTCATTTTGACATAAACAATTTAAAATTTTTGGCAAAGATCAGAAGCTATGGAAGCACCTGCATTTCTAGATTCCATAAAAATCATTACCCAATAAATTATGCCAAATGCTTATACAATGCTTTTCAGATGTAATCTCCAAATCATCAGGGCAAATTTATCAGTTCAAAAGATCATGATGATAAAATAAAATTTCTGGGCCACTGCATTTAGAAGACAAATTTTATCCCTTTAAAGAATTCCTACAACCTTTCTGAAGCGAGATATTATGAACATTTTCCTTTCTGGGTTAAAAGAAAATATCAAGAAAAACAATGACAAAATAGACATACCATACTTCACTGTATGGAAGTTACAAAATTAATGCACTTGGCTTCTGACTCAGAAATTTCCTGAAGCCAGCTCAGATCCATTTGGGAATTACTGAGTAATACATACACACATGCAAAAAGCATAAAACCTATCTCCAAAGTTAAGTGGGATGGAGTCACTGGCTCTATTTACAGCAACACTAGATGGAAACAAGACTTTCTTCTGTGTGTAGATAAAGCTAGAACACAGCTTGCTAAGCAACATTTTCAGTATTAATATTGCACAACGAATTAGTGTACTTCAGAATCCCAATGTTACATTTTCCTTCTTTAGTCAAGCTTCCCGATGACCAACATCAATTCAGGTTTTTAATAGTAGCACCAAAAAGACAAAGCAGCATATTTCCCATATTCCCTTTGTGGTATCTTCTGCATGATTGCATTTTGAAAATAGCTTTTTCTTACCTTTGTGATATGCATGATTTAACTGTATAAAATTTAGAACTGAAGCCACATGAATTCTCACTTTCACTTACAGTACTCAGTCTTTCTTTGGCTCTATTTAAGAGTATGCGAGTAAGTAATTTGAATATGACAATTTGTCAGCAGGCAAGAATATTTAATTGATTAAAAAAGATACTCCTTCACAAGAAATATAAATTCACTATGCTATTTGCAAAGCTGCTAAAAGTGGGCCTCACATTAATTGACAGATCTCTTTGGAGCGAAAAGTAATATAATAAGTAATTTGATGGTAGCAATTGTAAGGAAGGGTGTTTAAATGTTAAACATTTAAATGTTTGGAAAAATCTCAGCAGTAAAAACATCTTAACAGTGCAATCCTGTAGCTGTTTGTCTGAAAGCCATTCCAACTGAATTTAGTGAATTCTAAATCAGTAAATTTACAGTCTAAAATAAATACTAGAAAAGCTAACTGTGATCTAATGAGTTAAGTGTTCACATTACAAGTGCTGCTTAGCTGGAATAAGTAACCTGCAGTAGATATCCCTAGCCAGCCAAGCTTTTATCGAAAATAAAATCAGTAATGTAGTGCAACATTATTTCATATTTATATTACTGACCAGGAAAAATACTGCTCATGGTATTCACCAATGTCCTTTTCTTGGCTCTTACTACTTTACTTTAGTCAGAAAATTGTTATTATCAGATGTATTATCTTTGCAGCTGTACTGAATCTTGACATCAAAAAATCCTTCTGACATTTGGAACGCCTCTGTATGACACGAGAACTACCACAACTCAACTATCATACGTACACAACATTTTCTTGTACTAGGGGCTCTGTAGCCCAGTTTTCATTATCAGAGAATTCTTCCTAAATCACAACATACCTTGATTTACAAACATTCATTTACTGACTGTTCAAAGTTACAGCAGCACTGAAAAAGGTGGGTTATGACTGATCTTTACACTTACAACTGTCACAGCATCTCATGGTCAACATTTGGAGATTTGGCCACCAATTTTGGTGTCATGGGATTGCCATGAGCAACCATCCCAGCTGGCTTCCAACAAGAAAAGTCAATGGGGAAAGCTGGAATTGTTTAACAACTGCATGATTCACTTAATAATTGCATTGATTCACTTAACAGCCATAGCAAAAACTATCATGAGCCTGACTTAATAATTTCCTTGCTTAGCAACATAAAATCTGGTCTCAATTGTGGTTGTAAATCAATATTTACCTGCACCAAGCTTAAATTTGTAACCAATACTAAATTTAAACAAAAATCTAGACAGATCCATATAAATAATTCATCCTACTCTAGGGTTTAAGAAGTGCCTTTGTCAAATATTTAACTTAAAAAAACTATATGATGCAAATGAAGCTGCATTATAAAAACTAAACGATCAGGTTTATACATGTCATGATTAAAAAATTCCATATTAAGAGGTTTTGCGGTTTTGCTAAATGTTAGGAATGAAAGGTATTCCAACATCAGTTGGATTTAATATGTAGACATGACAAAAGCCAAAACTAGTAACGAGATAAAATGTAAGCTATTTTCTCTAATGGTACTAAAATGGGGAATCTCTCATTCCATCTTAAATCTTATTTAGGGAAAAGTGTAAATCAGATTCTGCAAACCATGACTATGCTTGAAAACATGAAAAGTTGGGGCTGCCCTTTTGATCTAAGGCCTGACCAGCACTGCCCCCTTCATCTGGCAGGCACGATCTGGTCAGAAATAGCTGAACTTTCTGTTGTCAAACTTAATGAAATGAGCTGTTCTTACTGGTAAAAGTCTTTCATTTTACAAATGAAAAAGAATGGTAAAAACATGCTGATTTAGAGTCTCTTCTACAAGGATCTAAGTTTTCTTCTGTCTCCCAAGTGAAATTAGTCAACCAAAATTGTTGCTGGTGTGGATGATCTACGAAAAAGTAGGCTGGAACCTCTGAAGAGCTGCCCCTGGAGAAAGGAGAGGAACATGTTATAGAAAATAAGTTTATTAAGATCTCTTGCCGAGAACTGCAATAATCACAGGGTCAGAGAGACCACAATACCTGGCAATGAAACCTCAGGCTTAGTGAACATGGGAAGATATATATGTACAAAAAGAAAATGTGGAAGTTGGACAAAAATTGTAACTTTTTGAATATTGATGAAAAAAAGCAAATATATAGAATGATGTCAGCCAGAGAAAAAAAATTGCCTAGAGCAGTGATGGCGAACTTTTTTTCCCCTCGGGTGCCGAAAGAGCATGCGTGCGCGGTACTGCACATGCTTGAGTGCCCACATCCATAATTCAATACCCGTGAAGGGCAAAAACAGCTTCTCCTGCTCCCCAGAGGCCCTCTGGAAGCTGGAAATGGTCTGTTTCTCAACTTCTGGTGGGCCCAGTAGGCTCATGTTTCACCCTCCCCAGGCTCCAAAGGCTTCCCTGGAGTCTGGACAGGGTAAAAACGCCCTTCCACATCCCCCTGGAGGCTCTCTGGAAGTCAAGAACACCGTCTCAGAGCCTCGGTGTGAGCCAAAAATCAGCTGGCCGGCACATACATGCACGTTGGAGCTGAGCTAGGGCAACAGTTTGTGTGCCAGCAGATATGGCTCTGCGTGCCACCTGTGGCACCTGTGCCATAGGTTCACCATCACTGGCCTAGAGACTCAATTCACAAATTTATTTTCAGTGGCAATACATCCCTCACTTTAGTGTCTGGTCTCTTTCGTCTCTATTCTTAGTAGGATTTCAAATGAACGCTTCCCAAAGCCTTCATGAGAGCAAAATACTTTTCCACACTAACTATTTTGAAGATTTTAAGACACTCTTTATTTTCCTTTTAGGCATCACAACAGAAAGACATTGAGTGAAGCAGGTTCAGTGACAAGGAATCAAAAACTTTGGTTCTGAACAGTGGTATTTAAAAGGTTTTACAGAAATTCAATTAAAAAATTAACGGCTTCTTTGTTATGAGAGCCAGAGAGCCACTAGAATAGAGACTACAATGCTTTTTTGGGGGGAGGGGGGGATTTATATTGAATGTAAAATCAGTTTCGAGTTCTTGCTATGTCTGATGAACAGAAAACCTTGGACACTGATTGAGATACATTGTTAAAGTTTATTTTAAAAAGTATCATATTTTTGTTTTTCCTAACAAATATACTGTGTCAGTAAATGGTTGCAAATGGATATGATTAACTTAGTTGCAAACTAAGCAATAATGTGATATAGTTCTACAGGTTTTATTATGCAAATGTCACAGGCGATACAAAATCTGTTTTCACTTGCAAAAATCTATCCAAGATTACTAGATACGAAAATGAAACACTGTTCCTTCCAAGGAACAACATTAATTCTCAAATATTTCTGGGGGTTTTTTTGCCTCTGAAATTTGTATAAACTTTTGTGAAGAAAGAAGAGTGGGATATTATTGCACAGAAAAATTGTAGACTCACGCTCCTATTAAGACACAATATATAATTAGGGCATGTGTAAACAAAGGATTTTGGGGAGGGAGAGAAAAGAATGAGCAGAATCCAAAGCAAACTACTATCCTATACTTGATCAATAAACAAACAAACAAAATAAAAGAATCAAGTTGTTATCTGATAATATATTCTGATGATGTTATAATTCTATTTTTTTTTTTTAAATAAGTTAATAAAGGCATAGAATGTCCCTGTTTGCACATCTCAATATATGCTGAAAAACACCACTGAACTGAATAATACTAACATTATAGAAAATAAAACATATGCTTATAAAGACAAATAATGATGTCATGGTTTGGATTAAAATAAAGCAAGAGATTTTGGTTTTCAGTAAAAAATAATGTTCTTATAAGAAACAAAGCAAAATTTAAAGCTGGATCGCTATTGTTCTTTACTAGTTTTCTAGTTTTGCCTTTTAGCAATACACGTCTAGGAACTCTCTACTTAATATAACACATATAAAGAACCCATGTATTGTAAATTCCCTTCAGTGGGAAAAGACTGAAGGAGCTTTCAAAGACTAAAGGAAGAAAATGTAAAGATAAAAGGTGAGGGAAGACAATCTTTTTCGTAGACAACAAGAAGGCCATTTTATCTGCTGCTTGATTTTATATGTTTGTAACTCAGATAAGAAAATAAAAGCCGCCCCGAGTCTATGGAGAGGGGCGGCATACAAACAAACAAACAAATAAATAAACAAGTAAATAAAATCAAACAAACAAATAAAAACAAACAAATAAATAAACAAAAAAAAATAAATAGTAAAAGAAAGATAGAAAGAAAAAAGATGGAATTATTTACATGGGCCCGTATTAGTGTGGGGCGAACCGAACTTGCAAAGTTTGGGCTCGTGCCGAACTTTGCAGTGTTCGGCAAGCTGAACCCGAACCCAAACTTTTTAAAAAGTTCGGGTAAAGTTCGGGTTCGGATTCGGCATTCGCTCGAACACTGCGAAACGCCGCCGCCTGGGAGGAGAGTGGGGAATCCCATCGTGGGATTCCCCACCTCCTTTTGCTTGTGGGCAAAAGTAGGTGGGAAATCCCACGATGGGATTCCGGGGGCGGGGCTTTGATGTCACGGAGACTACTTTCTCTCCGTTTTGGCCGGCCAGGAAGTAGTCTCCGTGACGTCAAAGCCCCGCCCCTGGAATCCCACCATGGGATTCCCCACCTACATTTGCTTGCAGCGCTGCTGCAGCATCCTTTTCTGTAAAAATAAAAGGAATTCCCTATCTCCTTGTTTATTTTTACACAAAAGACCGCCGCAGAAGCTTGCTGCTGTTTGGGTTTGGGTTTGGCGAACTCACCCGAACTTCATGGCAAAGTTCAGGTGAGTTTGCTGAACACGAACTTCGTTGGGTTCTCCCAACACTAGCCAGTATCAATTTCAGAGAAAGAATGATACTCACCTGAGCACTAAGATGTCTCCAACAATGAATCCAAGAAGAAAACACAGGGGCATATGGAGGGAGCCCTGCAAGTAACCTATATAGCAGAGAAAGCTGTCAGAGAGGAGAACATACACATGACCCAGTACTGAGACAGAACAAGCAAGGCATACGTGGCAATAAGTATGTTTGCTGGAGAAAAGAAAGCATGTTTTTGCCTTAGAAAGTAACTAGCTTGTGTTTTTCCTAACGTAACACTATAATAAATATTTCTATGATGTGCTGGACATGCCCATCTTCCGGATTAGGCAGAAATTTTATTTTTAAAAAATCTTAGTCTGTACTTTATAATTTAACTCATACTGGACACGATTGTCCCCAAAGTGCTTTTTCAAGAGGCAACACAAAATTCAATACAATTTTATTTTAAAATCTATTTTTATATTGTTCTAAGCCACCCTGAGTCCTTTGGGATTGGGTGGAATAGAAGTAGAATAAACAAACAAACAAACAAAGAGGACTTTCTGTTTTTTTTAAAGACATTTTGCTTTTCATCCAAGAAGCTTCTTTAGCTCTGACTGGATGGTAGAGCATCTTTGAGACAACCATGACCAGAATGACTAAGAATCTCCACAGACACTGGATATTGTTGCCAATTTTTATATACTGACCAAAGTTTAATATTGACTAATTTTAAAACTGACCTAAAGTATTTTACATTGACCTGAAGCAGGCAGATGTATATCATGTAATTTTGAAATGTTATAGGCGTTTTTATAAGGCCTGCAAATTCCCTTTCTATTCATTTTTCCTCTTTCTCGTTTCTTCTTTTTCTTCTTCCCTTATCTTTTTTCTGACTGCAATTCTAAAATAAATTATAATAAAAAAGAAAGGAAGTTATTGGCAAACTGTATTGCTTGTGCATTCTATAATTAGATATTGCACAAATTTATAGGATAAGAAATTCTTCATCAGGTTTTCTGTCATTTGATAAATGTCAATGGTTATAAACTTGAAACGTACTTTTCAAAGATTCTATATGCTTTATGTTTATTAAACTAAAAATGCATGTAGATTGATAAACTTGTTTGCCCCAATCAGACTAGACACATATACAAGCAAACCAGTTATTTTCTTCCTTTATTGATTCCAAATCTATCCATATAAAATATAGTCTCTCTTCTCTCTCTCTCAAGTTTTTTTTCTTTCTTGACAAAGAAGACAGAATAGTAGTATTGGTTTTCTTTATGCATACAAGACTTAAAGTCTTTTATCTAGGAAACTGAGACGATTGAGTAATTCTGCCAAACAGGAAACCCACTAAATTTTCACTGGAGAGATTAAGCTTTATTTGCTGGAGTGGGGGTGGGGATTAATATCACATACCCACAGTTGTTCACTGCCATGAGATCACCCACAAGAAGAAAAGGGTATGTCAACATGCTCACGGCAATCTGTAAGAAAGAAATAGCTGAAGCATTCCTTCTATTCTTCACAGTTAAGTGAGAAAATAAAAGTAAATACTGTAGGTATTTGTGCAAAAGAAATTAGAGAGGACCAGTTTACTATTTTTTTTTTACCAGAATTGAGTTAAATATTAGTACAGTAATACACATATAACCAACTCACTGGATTACAGAGACAATTGTAAATAATAAAAAACTTCACATTAGAAGAGAGTTCTCAGTACTTAGAATATTGCAGCTATGTTTTTCTGTTGATATGTATATCTGGGAAACAGAATATATCTTCCATTCCTATTAACTGCAGCAAAACATCTCCCACTAACTCCTCTGTAAAGATAGACCATCATGATGTTGCTTTTGTCTTATCCCCAGTCAACTGAGATGTAAACTGATATTGCCTTTACTTATTCCAGGGTTATAACAGTGCATTCCATTTCTTTTATAAAGCCTGCAATACAAATGATCATTGATATATCATTTATGATGTGATTTATGATGCAGGCAGGGCTGGGATCTGCCATCCCCAGACAGCTAGGTTTTGTAAGGGCAGGAGAGAATCAGACATGGGGAGCTGACTCTTTCTCTACTAGAACTCCAATTACATGGAGCTGCTCCCATCTGCTTGCTCAGCATCGGCACCTGATACCAAGACTAACAAGGGCTGGATAAGGTAGCAAGGGTATGGGGCAGAAGTCAGTTTCTCCACTGTCAGATCTCCAATCATATGGAACTGAACCATCCAACTTGAGAACTGAAAGGAAAGGGCTTGGCTCCTGTAACCATTTGTGTTTGATGAAACTTTCTGTAGTTGCTGAACTCCCATAGATTGAAACTGCCTCAAAAGAGCTCTAAACAATAGTGGGTTTTTTACATATTACAATTATCAATTGATGAGGTATTTGTAATCTGTCTCATATCTGAACATTCATCTGGGTAATCAACCTGTTTTCCCATTTCTCTCTTTCCCAACATCTCATTTTATATTATATGTATATTAAGTCACTCAAACATCGGATGAGGTTAACCATAAAAGCTTACGCCTTTTAATAAAATCTGCTAGTTGGAAAAGTGCTGCCAAGACTTCTCCCCTCCACCCCACCCCAATTCAGGGAGTGGAATTGCCTTTGGTCATGCTGACTGGAAATTGCACTTCCAATATATTAGAAAAAGATAAAGCCTGGGAGGAATGACAAGAGCCATGAATCAGTAAGATGTTTCATAGATGTTGTTAGTACTATGTACAAGACAGTTGGGTTTGCAATATATAAACAAGCTAACAATGAATGTCTGTATATATTGAAGTACTATAGCTTTAAGAGGTAGTGCTGCAAATTGCCACAAGAGGGAGCTAGAAAGCATGATTCTCTCTCTCTCTGCTCTCTCTGTTCTTTCTGCTGATTCACTGTGATTGATGTAGTAAGCTCTGTGCTAGTTGATATATTTGTAAGCTGTAATATATGTCTCATATGTAAGACAAAGACAGATTTGTAATATTATTATTGTATTGAAAGATATTGACTGATTTGAATGTGAATGACCAGACTGTTTAACTTGACTATGCTATTTCTAAAGTAAACACTATTTTATACACTTTAATGTATCTGTCTTGTATGACTGAATAATTACTCATATTTCCTAGATATCTGCTGGAATTCCACATTTTCCTCTGTGCATGTCCTTGATAATCAAGGGTTCTGCACACTCCTTAACAGATGTCACCTTGCTCCATAAGGCTGGCAAAGATGTTTAAAAATAAGTCAGCTAAATGATGGAAGTGCCACCAGATACCTGGATCTTACTATCAAATGTGATGGACATGTTTAGAAGCAAAAAAATATTGGATAAAAATAAAGACATGGTTGGAAAACATGATAAAACAACACACTGAGTTAAAACCGGAAACATTTCTGCTGGAAAAACAGTTCCTTGAAATTTATAATAAAGAGAACACCTATTTAATTATTCATGTATTAACTGCAGCTAGAATTGTATTTGCACAACATTGGAAAAGTGAAGAAATTCCTATTGATGAGAAGATGATCAGAAAAATAGGAGAATGTGCAGAAATGAATAGAGCAATAATGGAATAATGGAATATTATATGGTATGGGAAGTATTTTATCAATGGTTAGAGAATAAAAAGGGAAAATGGAAATATACGTTAAGAGGAAAAATGAATAGGTTGTTCAATTGTTTAACATGCTATAATTTTAAGATTAGAGAATTAATATTATGTGAATGAGGTTGTAAATGTTGAAGACTGTTGCACAGAGATATCTGTACCCCAGATGACACACTTTTTAAGGAAAGATGAAAGGTTTTTATTTTGAAAATTAAAAATTAAAAAATGTTTTATAAAAACAAAAGAGCCATGAATCAGAAACATACAGCTATACACAATACAAAAGGCAGAAATCTTACTTACCCCCATCACAAATTTAGTGTAGCTCCGAATGACAGAAGCTTGGTTGAACTGTAAGAAAAAGCAATAATCCAAATGCAACGTTTCTTGGGGACCAGGGCAACATGTGTTAAATAAGTCACCCCGAGTCTTTGGAGATGGGCAGATGGGCAGCATACAAGTTTAAATAATAATAATAATAATAATAATAATAATAATCCCCACTGATGGGTCTTTTTCTTTCTGAGAAAAAGAAAGTATGGATCATTGACATCGCAATCCCAGGAGACAGCAGAATTGAGGAGAAGCAGCTAGAGAAATTAATGAAATACGAAGATCTAAAAATCGAGCTGCAACAACTCTGGCATAAGCTGGGCGCAGTGCCAAAGGATCTCAGCGGACATTTGAAAACCATCGGAATTGACAAAATCTCCATCTGTCCATTGCAAAAGGCCGCTTTACTGGGATCGGCAAACATAATTCGCTGCTACATCACGCAGTCCTAGGTGCTTGGGAAGCGCCTGACTGGTGATGAAATACGAAATCCAGCAAAGTGATCTCGTTTGCTGTGTTGTACTGACATAATCATAATCATAATACAGGAAAACACTTGACAATAAACTCTTGCTATGGTACATGCAAAGATCATGGCAGAAGTCTCAACACAATAGCAACCTCATCAGTAACTGACTCTCAGAAGGATTGGCATCATTTAAAAAACAACAACAATGGAACCACAGTATAATTTTATTAGGAAAAAAGTCAAGAGATTAATTAGAAGAAGACCCTACTTGACTATAATAAACTTTAATCACATCAGACCAACTTAATATTTGAATCTTATCAATAACCGGAAATATCAATTTTTTTATTAGTTAGGAAATAGCTTTCGATGTTCAGTACATTTTTGTTTTTTCTTAGACTTATTTTATTTTCTCTAAAAAAAGACAGTAAGTGAATATGGGAAACCTTCCATCATAAAACAAAAAATAAAACAAAACAAAAAACTGGCCAGAGGGAAATGATTGTTGTACAATAATACTTAGGCTTGTGAAATTCTGGTTTCTTCCAATCCATTTTCTTGCTTGACATTATTATTATTATTATTATTATTATTATTATTATTATTATTATTTATTAGATTTGTATGCCGTCCCTCTCCGTAGACTCGGGGCGGCTCACAGCAATGATAAAAACAATATATAATGACAAATCTAATAGTTAAACTCTAAAATAACAATAATACATTTAAAAAGTCTAAAAAACAAGAAACCCCAATATATAAAAAAACATAAATACAGTCATATCATACACAGAAAACTACATAGTCAGGGGGAGATGTTTCAGTTCCCCCACGCTTGATGACAAAGGTGGGTTTTAAGGAGTTTACGAATAGTTATCATGAACTATTTATTAGATTGATATCCCTTTGTCCCAGGCTTGTATGGAAGTCTACTTGGGGATGTCTATTCTCCCAACCACCACGCATATGAGGTGGACTGGACTGAGAATGTACAACTGAATTTTCAATATGAATTTTCATGGCTGAGTATGAACGTGGACCTTATCGGGGAATAGCCCGATGTCTTACCCACTACACTGCACTGGATCTTTGGGGAAGAAATTTTAGAGGCTAATAAGATTAGGAAGGTCATCACTCACATTGTCATCCACAGCGTAAGTGTTGATAAAATGAGCCAGAAGGTTGCAACACCACAGAAAAATAAGATCCCCTAGGACGTGAGGAACTAAACCTCTGAGGGAAGAGAATAAGAGAAAATATTAAATAAAAATACTCTAAAATTAACCTCAGACAATATAGAGAATAACAACAGTAAAGTCTATAAACATTTATGCACATGAAATTTGTATTTGGAATACAGTACAAAAAATCTAGAGATATTGGAGCTTAGAGACTAAATCAAGTCCTAAGGCATATAGTAAGAAAATTAAAGATACAAGATCTTAAAACTTCATCAATGCTCCAATGCACATTGAGGAAAGAAAAGGAAGAATGAACCCCAGGCTAAATATTAATGCACAAAGAACAAAGAAATCTGATACACAGAAACATGCCTTGGAAAACTAATAAAAATATGAAATATGAAAAATATGAATATATTAATTAATTCAGCAATAGTAAATAACTTTGAGCATGCAGAAAGCAACAAGGATGAGTAAGAGCCATTTAGTATCATATCTGTAGCTATAGGGTAATAGTCACTAATTATGAATCTGCCTATGTTTAACTGCAACAAAAACATTTCGTTAACCCATGAACAAACTGGATAAAATATTTTAACCGTTGTTTTTTTTCTGTTAGAGAGGATTTTGACCATTTAGAAAAGTTAAAGTAGAAACTCTTAATATTTTTTTTAGAATCTTAGGAAACGCCAATTATACGAGATGCAAATCTTAACCAGTGAGCAAGAAATGTTGATTATACTCCTAATTTAATACAGTGATGTCTATTTTCTAATTCAAAAAAACTTTACTGATTTATTCTATATATCATTAAGTTAAATTTAGCGCTGATTAAAATGTAGGTGCTGAAAAAGACTAATAATTTCCTCATTTCAATCACTGTGCTTGAACAGGTCTTGCAATTCTTCACAAATATATCTAGGAACTTTATGACGGGAAAAGTTCCAAGTCCAATTATTTTATGAATTATTTTTATGTGGAACATGAATTGTGATTGACCACGAGGGACAATAAATTGTCAAGTATTATCTCTTTCTCTCTTTTATATAATGACAGAAGGCATTAGCACATGTAATACATTTTTAATAAACAATTCTGAACTTTGAACTGAATTATAATACTTAAGGAAAGCTGGTTGATTTGAATAAGAGCTGATTCTTCTCACTGGTGTGAGAACTGATTCTCAACAACACCACAGCAAGTTCAGGCTTAATTAAATTTGCTGGCAATTGAAATATACATACTTACACAAAGAATCCCAAGAGTCCTTCTTCTTTCCAAATTGTCTTGACTGAACTAAATATATGGCTATTGACAAAGGAAAACCATTAGATTTGGGCCAAAGGGCTCTCTCACACATTTTTCATCCTAAAGTAAATAACTGCATTGCTGTATTTCTTAGAAATAATTATTGATATGGATCAAATATTTTTATAACTACCAGCCAGTGTAATACTATAAAATCCCTTGTTATTATTCTCAGATTGAGGTATAGAATGTTAAGAAGATCTCACCTGTACTTAACTTCTCGTCCTACAAACTGGACCATACAGCGCATAGATATTACTTTGGAAGAAAAAACAAGAGATATGAATATAGAAGTAGTTTACTTACATATTTTTATACTGAGAAAATATCTCAAAATTGAAAAGGAGTTTCAACTGAAACATTCTACAGGCCTCTGGAATTTAGAATTCTCCTCCCACAGTGATTTATCAGATGGCTATTGGAAACCTAAAACAATTATATGCAAAGTAATAACAATGACTTGAATTCCCAGTGATCTGGAATTCAGGGCCTTACTTCTTTTGATATTAAATATATAATATTTTATAGATATAAAGATGACTCTGAATTTAAGAGGACATTTCGCCACAGGAAAAATAGATAAGGAATAAAATATATACCAAAAGACAAAAATCCTGTGAAATGTTAACTTCTTCATTTTACCAATCTACAATGGTCAATTCCAGCTGAAGCTACCGGTAGCCTGAAAATGCCTCCTAGTAAATGTGTGCCAATAAAATACTTTTGTTCACATATTGTATACCTGTATATAAGCCTGACAGGAACCACACTCCAGTATAGGCCAGGGCCCAAAGAAACACATTTTAATAACTTATTATAGTATTGTCTGTAAAACAGGACACCCTATTATAAAATCAGTAAGTTTTCTACCTGCATATAAAATTATTACACACACAAATTACATTCTCAAACACACACTTACACACCTCCTTATTTCCAGTAAAAACAGCAAAACAGGAAGGATATGAAGAAGAAGGGAAGGGGAATAGTACCAGAAAGGTGGAAGTTAAGTGGACAGAGAATAAAAGAAGAGAAGGCAAAGTTTTAAAAACATATATATCAGGCAAAAAAGACGTTTTTTTTGCAAGCTTGGACTAATGTTCTGACTAATTTTCAAGGCATATACGTTTTTTGAAAGAAACTACTATTGATATGGCCTGCCCATTATTTTGTTTGCAATAGATCATCAGTTCTACTCTGTTACAGTTGATTAATGTGGTGGGATGGGTGTTTTACTAGGGAAATGTGGTAATATATGGACAACAGAACTAAAGGTGTGTGCAAAACCTTCTCAGAGCGAAAGATTCTGTGGCCAAAACACCTCATTTTGACTCCATCAAAAGTGATCCCAGCTCTAATGGATCATTCTGAAAAGTAGAGGTAGGCTAAATCCATGTCGTGTCCACATCATTTACTGTATGCTAAAGTTGAAACAGGGGTGAAATGTTCCCGGTTCTCTCGTGCCTATCAGTCATCAGAGATCAGCTCACAAAGGGAGGATGAGGCTCCACTTACCTACTCAGATGCCACTATTTGGGTTCTTTTACTCTCTGTGCATGTACAGAACATTTTACGCATGCGCACAGGGTAAAAGAACCAAAATGGCAGCATCCAGGCATGTGGGCGGAGCCTCGTGTTCCCTTTACGACTGGCTCTGACAACCAATAGGCACGAACGAACCGGGAGCATTTTACCCCTGAACTGAATATGTTTCAGGTTGAAACATTTTGCTCAACCTTATCCATGATAACCACTGATTCTAGCTCAGAATCAACAGAAAATTGGTCATCATAAAGTGAGATCATGTGCAAATACTTATGTAAATAAAATACATTTGAACTATAAGGTTTATAATTTTATAGGGGAAAATACCACAAAACAAACATTTACGTAGAAACGGGACTTGACAAGAGCAGATTCCATAACTCACCATGAAGTGGATGAGAAATAATTCGGGATACACATTGCATTGTCATCTCATGGCAAGTCTGATAAAATATCAAAATAGAGCACTTTTTTTAAAAAAAATCTTAAGCAAATCATCTCACAAAAAGTACACCCTAATGGGAAACTCCTGGTTTTAATTATCTTAAGTTTCCTTGTTTGGAAAACGTATTTGCTGGATTACAAGTAATATTTATTTATTTATTTATTTATTTATTTATTTATTTATTTATTTATTTATTAGATTTGTATGACGCCCCTCTCCGAAGACTCGGGGCGGCTAACAACAATAAAAAAGACAATGTAAACAAATCTAATATTTAAAAAAAACACAAAACCCAATTTAAAGAACCAATCATACATACAAGCATACCATGTATAAATTCTATAAGCCTAGGGGGGAAGGGAAAATTTCAATTCCCCCATGCCTGACGACAGAGGTGGGTTTTAAGGAGCTTGCGAAAGGCAAGGAGGGTTAGGGAAACTCTGATATCTGGGGGGGAGTTGGTTCCAGAGAGTCGGGGCCGCCACAGAGAAGGCTCTTCCCCTGGGTCCCGCCAGATGACATTGTTTAGTCGACGGGACCCGGAGAAGGCCAACTCTGTTATTATATTAATATAGTTTCTATGCTACTCTACGTCATTCTCTATGGTTTACACCATTGCGGTAAAGGACTGTCATATACTGTATATTATTCAGATACAGGTCGTCCTTGAGTTACAGTGGTAACCAGGACTAGCATTTACATTGTTAAGCAATGTGGTCATAAAGCTTGATGTCACATGATGCTTAGTGCCGTTGCTTTGTAACCGCAATCCCAGCACTCCGTTTTTGCTGTCGTTAACTAAATTCCACCAATTGTTAGTGGAGGACCTATCCCAATCCAAGCCATTCCTGGCTTGGTCCCTCCCTACCCTGAGCCTCTGTTCTTCCAAGATAAGGCACTACATACTTTTCAACTCCCTTCACTGTCCATTATGCCCTTTTGGCCACCCTGCACCCTGTCTCCTAGGAATGGCAAATAGTCCCAGAATTGCACAGCTCAGGAGCCTCTTGGCACAGCATGGCTCTAGGGCTGCAAGAAGCCTCTGAACTGCACTGCGGTGCAAAGCTGCAGCTGCTCCAGCTCAGACCAGCAATACAGTGCAAAGCTATAGGTAACCATGAAGCCCCAGCTGCCCCAGCCTGGCTCATTAGTGCAATGCGAAGCCCCCAGTAGCCCCCCCAAAATCCCAGCCCGGTCCCAGCTGACCTTGAATTCCTGGACTCTAGAGCAGTGTTTCTCAACCTTGGCAACTTGAGGATATCTGGACTTCAACTCCCAGAATTCCCCAGCCAGCATTTGCCATTGCAATGTTACTCCTAGCGTGTGATCAAAATTCAGGCACTTGGCTATCTGGACTTCAACTCCCAGAATTCTCCAGCCAGCATTTGCTGGCTGGGGAATTCTGGGAGTTGAAGTCCAAATATCTTCAAGTTGCCAAGGTTGGGAAACACGGCTCTAGAGGTCTCTGCTGTTTTGCACTCCCCCACCAGGTCTCTGCCATTACCAATGCAGAATGCCTCTTCTGGCTCTTTGTGAGGCAGGTAATGGCTGAGTGAGTCCTTCTTCTCCAGGTTTCACACAAAGAAATGGCTGCACATCAGTGCTGGGTTCCTACACTGGGTACTAGTAGTAAAATAGGAGATGCGTGTGCAACTTTGAGTTGCTGGCGGCCGCGTGACACAGCATGATTTTATTTCTATGCATGCGCAGGAAACAATATATTGTCGGGAGACACACGCACGTGAGATATTTCAGCAATTTTTTTGCTCATGCAAAAAAACCTCTCACGTGCACATGCGCAAAAGCAAAATCTCGCTTGGACACGCATGCAACCTGAAGCTGTGTACAGCGCACCAGTAGCAGCGGTAAGTAGAAAGCCCCTCCTGATGCTGCACATGACCTTGGGAAGAAATCCTTGTGCAGCCAGCAGCTGCTCTCGCAAAGGGCCAGGAGGGGAGTGCTTGGGTTAGCAGCAGGAGTAGCAAGACAGAGGTCAGCTGGGCAGTGGCGCACAGGAGGGCTGGGGTTGCTGAGCATAGGGGCCAAAAGGGCACACATGAGGGATGGGGACAAGTGGGTACAGAAAATGGTAGCATCTCTGTAGTGGTAAGTGCCGGAATGTGCTGCCAAGTGCCTGAATTTTGATCACACGCGAGGAGTAACATTGCAATGGCAAATGCTGGCTGGGGAATTCTGGGAGTTGAAGTCCAGATATCTTCAAGTTGCCACAGTTGGGAAACACTGCTTTAGAGGTTTCTCTGTCATGTTTTCAGCCTCTTTTTTTTTACAGGTAGTTCTGAAGTTATGATAACTCATTTAATGACAGCTCAAAATTATGGGGCTGAATAAATAGTACTTATGCTCAGTCCCCAAGACTTACCATCCATGCAACAAGCACATGATGGGGTTAAGTTGAAAGAGAAAAATAAATCAAACTATATAAGTTTGAGACATACTTCAGTTTTACTCCGTGGTATTACAGTAATTTTTAAAAAATGTTAGTTCATTTTTAAAGTTCCCGAATGCTAAAAGATTGGCCTCACTTTTAGTAGTCTCAAGATTATATCTATTAAAAATAATTAGAGGAAAACATGTTAATATTTTGGTGTTTAGTAGTAGAATAGATTAGTAGGAGAAATCTTAGCATTCTTAAGTTTACACTATTCCCACCTCACAAGTCTTTCCCACCTCACAAGCCTCTGAGGCATTTTTTTTCAAATTGAGTTTAATCACACTGGAAAAAAGAAGATTTGGGGATTCAACATTCATATCAATCTTAATTTTCTTTGAAATATGTAATCTTTCCAAATGCAAAATATTTAAGCACTGAAAATTTGCTTTAAATTTCCACCTGTTTTGTCACTTTCCTGAGAGATGTCTTCATATCATCCTTATTGGAAACATGCTCCATATCTTCTAGAGGGAAGGCCTGAGATAGGTATAAGAGAGAAAGTAAACTAACACTCAAGAGATCTGATTCTGATAAACAAATAGTATTTGACATATGAGATTTTTCTAAGTGATACTCTCAAGTTTTGAATAGAAGAAAGGTGATCACATCTCTCCTTTACTTGTCTTCCAAGGAATTGGTGTGTGCATGGGGTGATTATTTTACTATACCTTAATTATATTTTGTTGTAACCAGTACCTAGACTAATGCAATAATCCAATAAACAGAAAGTCATATGACCTCAATTGGGACTGGAATCTGAGACATTGAGTGAGGCAGTTATTAAGTGAGGCACCTATATAACCACTTTGTTCAATGATCACAATCCTGGCTCTCCCAGATGTGTTTGTTAAGCAATCACACTGGTTGTTAAGCAGACAGACTGAAAGAGTTGCCTGCCAAAGGAGAATCCTCAGAATTCAAGCTTCGTTTCTGCAGCCCATTGCAGTATTTTCCTTCCCCTCCATGTAAGGAAGGGAACTAGTATGTGGGCTGAAGGAAAAAAAAAGGATGCCAAAAATGAAGCCATTTCTTTAGTCCACCATAAGATTTCTTCTCCCCTCCAAGCACACCTTCTGAGGGCACTGTACTTTCAAACTTTTGTTAAATGACCAGCTGTAAGTTAAAGATTACCTGGAGTATGGAATGAAGACTAATCCAGAGAATCATTCAACTTTGCTTTCCCTTCCACACACCCGAACTTTCCATCTTTTGAATCATAGCATATACTGTATGTATTAACATAGTAATGGAAATACAGATTTCTGCCTGTTCTGAAAACGTTCGACTCTAAAGTATGCTGGTGCCTCTTGTTCATGAACCACAGCATGGGCAAGCCTACACTTTGGTTGAAGAGAGATGAAAGAAATTCTCTTCCAAGCAATGGACCGAATGGAGGTAAATGATAATCTGCATCGTTGAATTAGACAGTGCTGAGGTTTTGGAGCTTTGCAAGCAGGCATGGATGGTGGCCAACTTGTCTCGGCAAGAGACAGACCAACCCATCTCTCATTCTTAATGAAGATGTGTCATTAAAGATTAGAAAAGTGAAATTAGCAATCCCACTGTCAAAGACAGGCCAAGGATATACAAACTAACAGGCCTTAGCAGGAAATAAAAGGTTACTAAGAAAGGATGAACAGTTTATTATTCTTGCAAGGTTAAATGCTTTCAAGATAGTCCTAAAGTAACTTGATGGTGCCTTAATAAGAAATATGGTCTTATTATGCACCAGCTTTATTGCACAACAAGAAGGTTGTGGCTAATGTTGCAACTGCTGTTGTTGTTTTTGTATTTGAACCCCTTCCAAAGTCCAACTAGGCAAATGAAGAAGCTGAGACTTTGTTGGCCTGGCCATTTATTACACAATTTGGCCTCACATGTAGCCTTTTCAGCACAAAGAGATTAGAGAACAAATGTGTGACATACTGTACCTTCTTCACTTGTTCTCGGTTTATGGTAGATAAAACACTAGAGATGATACGAGGAGAAAGACCACGGAAAAGACCCATTTTCCCATCAACTTCCACAATGTGTCTGGCTAGAAATAAATTACATTGAAGTTACTTCATCATGATTCTGCAAAATCCTAACATTCAGATGGCTGGATATCTATATATAATAATGCACATTGAAATTTAAACTATCCACTGACATTAAGATGGTAAAAATTGTGAGAAAACCTTGCATTTTCAACTATTTCAACTGTGATCTTAAGAATTACATCGGATTTTATAGTGTTAAGGCATAGTATGAAGATTCCTTTAACTCATGCTTAACTAGGTTGCCTCTTTCTACCCAAAACGCTTTAGATTATCTATAAAATTGTTGAAAGGAATTTTATACAGCTTAAGGTACTATAAACTTCAGATAGCTGGAGAGGAAAGAAAAATGCCCTAGCATGTTATAATACTGCAATTGGTTACTACTATGCTTGCAAAACTGACTCTAAATTTAGCTAACTTGAAAATAAAATTTCTTCCCTAAATATGCCTTTTTTATATGAGAAACTTTTTAATTAAAACAATTCTACAAATAATTATAAAATAGTATTAAGAGTTCAATCATGTAGTTTGCAAGCAAGAAAACCCCAAAACCAATTACCAAAGCACAGAATCTTCTAAATGAAGAACCAAATGGTTTATATTATGGTGCTTTTGCATGTCAAATAAGTCTCAACATGGTGCACATTGATCCATCAAGGCTGCCAGCCATCTGAGGACAGAAGAGCAATCATAGCACAAGAGAAGCGAGCACTCCACAAAGCCAGAGCTGCAAATGCTGCAACAATGGTGCCCACACATGTCTGCCCAACATGTGGCAGAATATTTTGTATCCTGTATTTTATCTTAGAATGGATATATGTTTATCCCAGGCATGTTTAAATTCAGTTCCTGTGGATTTACCAACCATGTCTGCTGGAAGTTTGTTCCAAGCATCTATTAATTGTAATATTTAAATTAATATATTAATATTTAAATTAATATATTAATATTTTATATTAATATATTAATTTAAATATTAATATTATTAGATGCTTCAACAGTAATATTTATATTAATATGAAATTAATATTTGTCTTCATTATTTGAGTTGGCTACTTATTCTCATTAGACCTATAAGCAAATTTAATCAGGACATGCTCACCATATGTAAAAAATCCAGGAAGGTAAAATACTTTCCTGCCCAGTAAATTTCTCCCAACAGTTGGGGGTAAAGGTTCATGGCCAACCTAAAAAAAAAAAAAAAGGAAAACGTAACAGCAGTTTCTTACACATGTCTCCACCCCAGTGAACTTTATCCATAGCTTTATAGCTCAGATAGGGGCCACTCCTTGTTGGTCTCAACCCCTACTCTATTCACTTGTTTCTTTTTACAACACCGTTGACTCCTAGTGACTGAGTGGACCAATAATCCCTGTCGTTTTCTTACAAGATTTTCAGAAGTGATTATCATGGCCATCTTCCCAGGGCTAAGAGAGTGATTGACCCAAAGTCATCCAGTTAGATTCATGTCTAAGGTAGAGATAGAACTCATGCTGTACAAGTTTCTAGCCTTGTATGCATGCATGTATGCACACACTCTCAAACACACACACACACACTTTATTTATAGGTGCAAAGCACTGGTACTTCTTTTTAATAGATTTCTTTTGGGGGGAGGGGGGTGTTAGCTAAGTGGTATACTGAAGTCTAGCTCCTTCAGCAAAAAGAATGACACATTCTAGTTCTCTCCTTTGAATTGAATTACATTTTTACCAACTAAAACACATTGAAATATGCTTGAGCAGACTCACCAGTAGAAAATAAATCTCTACCTTTCCAAAGGCAGGGATGCCTAGAGTTATATCTCCTTGTCATTTGAAAGCCTTTCTTAATCAAAAGCAAAAGAATTACACTGTTGCTTGGAAGGAAAGCCAGCAGTTAAATCTTAGGGTTGTAAGAGGTTCAAGTGGCAATAAAACAACATCAGAAGAAAGCCATGGCCAAACTACTTCCCATCATTAAGCCACCCACACCAAATTACAGTAGCAGACCTGTTAGGATCTATTAATCGTCCCCAGAAGTCCACTCATCTTAAAAGCTTGCCAAGTTTTAAAAACGAGATTTTCTTTTTGGAAGCAACTTGTCTAAGGAGCCAAAATTCCTTTATGAGATCTGTGCAAACACCAAAGAGGAGCTGTAGGGCAGTGTCTCCCAACCTTGGCAACTTGAAGAGATCTGGACTTCAACTCCCAGAATTCCCAAGCCAGCATTCGCTGGCTGGGGAATTCTGACAGTTGAAGTCCAAATATCTTCAAGTTGCCAAGGTTGGGAAACACTGCTGCAGGGAAATCGGCATCTCTTTCGCGAAGCCAGCCCTTCATATAATGAATCACCCGCAAACCCTAGAAGCAAAGAGCGAAGAACTGCCTTCGTGGGGCACCTCGACGGTCGCCTCCCTCACTTTTTCAGGCTGCTAGTCCACAATGATCCCCGCACCCCTGTAACAAGACATCTCCTTCCCTCCGAAACCTGCATCGGAGGTTCGGTCCTCCAAAGCCGCACCTGCACCAGAAGCTTCACGTAGAGCAGCGGGTGGCTGAGGACCGTGAAACCAGCGCTCAGGGCCACGAAAAGAGCGTCGGCGCCTTCTGCCGGACCGGGTCCCATTCTCGGTCCGGCGGGAGTAATCCCGGGACTCACAGGGATGTCAGCCATTTCCCCCGCCCCCCTCCCGCCCGCTCCTCCCAACCAGGAAGCGCGAGGTCACGTGAGCAGGCGCTTTTGGCGTCATCCCGCCCTTCGAAGAGAACTGCCCTATCGCGAGGGGCAGCTGGCTGGCCCGGCCCGCCCCCCACCTCAGAGACAAAACACGCGTAGAAAGGCCGAAAGGCAAATCGGAACGCGAAGGGAGGGTTGCAACTATCGCGTTTGCCTCCTATTGCCCAGAGAAGGGAAAGCTTGTGGGCTCTGATCTTGCAGGAGCGAGGCCGACTACGGGATTTTTCTGCTATATTGATTCAATTGAAAAGGAAAATTACTATTGCTGATAGCCTTCTCATCGTTCCTATCACCCGTCTCCTTCCGCTTATGACTGTAACTTGTTGCTTATATCCTTACGGTTTATATTAATAGAGTCCCTAAGGAGTTGGCCGGCATAAAAACCAAATAGAAAAATAGATGGATGGATGGATGGATGGATGGATGGATGGATGGATGATAGATAGATAGATAGATAGATAGATAGATAGATAGATAGATACATAGATAGATACATAGATAGATAGATACATAGATAGATAGATACATAGATAGATTCCTTGTTGCTTGTTTTTATTTATTTATTTATTCTTTGTCCAATATACAATACATATGGAAGAGAATAGACATTAAGTAATATATATGACGATAGAAAGTAAAAAGAAGAGAAGTAGATGGGAGGGAGAGAGTATATATGATATAAGAGATGAGAGAATATATATAGATATAGATATATAGATATAGATAAGGAGAGAATATATATGACATATGAGATAAGGAAAGACAATTGGACAGGGGACGATAGGCACATCAGTGCACTTATATACGCCCCTTACTGGCCTCTTAGGAACCTGGAGAGGTCAATCGTGGAGAGTCTAAGGGAGAAGTGTTGGGGGTTGGGAGTTGACACTGTTTGTTTGTTTATTTATTTTGTCCAATGCACAATAATACACAATGAAGATTATAGAGGTTATACTCGAGTAAAATATATTAGAGAAAGAATAGAAGTGAAAATTTAGGAATAGAATATATCAATTAGAGAATAGAAGGATATTATGATAGTAGTATAAGAAGAACAGAATAGAAGAATAGTAGATACGATATTGGAGAGACAATAGGACGGGACGGGAGGCACACTAGCGCTCTTATGCAATCTTCGGAGAGGGTCAGCATACAAATGTAATAAATAAATAAATAAACAAATTTCCGCGAAGTAGAGATGCGGAAGTAAATACACCATTTTTGGTTATGGACAGTATCACAAGGCATCCCTTAACACTTTAAACCCCTAAATTACCATTTCCCATTCCATTAACAACCATTTACTCGCCATTATTACTGGTACTCGCCATTGAATAGTGATCCTGATATTTATAAACATAATTATTAACAATAATCAATTTTTTTTGTTATTTATTTGCAAAAATTATTAGTTTGGCGATGACGTATGACGTCATCGGATGGAAAAAACTGGTATAGGAAAAAAATGTGAAGTATTTTTTAATTAATATTTTTTTGAAAACCCGTGGTATAGGCTATTCACAAAGTTCGAACCCGCGAAAATCGAGGGAACACTGTACTGCTTTGGGACAACCGAAGGGGAATTTAGCACCAACATCTGAGGCACCACGCCAATTATTTGACATTGCTATGTGGCTTCAGTCTGCAAAGGAGGCCATGAAAAAAAAAATTTCATGCAAAAAATGTAAAGGATCACTGAAGCACCAAGGTCAAATACAAGTCAAATACAGTGCTACCTTTACTTACGAAGTTAATTCACTCCGTGACCAGGTTCTTAAGTAGGAAAGTTTATAAATAGAAGCAATTTTCCCCATGGGAATCAATGTAAAAGCAAATAATGTGTGTGATTGGGGAAACCACAGGGAGGGTGGAGGCCCTTTTTCCTCCCAGGAGATTCCTAGAGAGGCCCCACGGAGGCTTCTCCCTGCCTTTTCCGGCCATTTCCTCCCAGGAGATTCCTAGAGAGGTCCCACAGAGTCTTCTCCCTGCTTTTTCCAGTTACAGTTTCGGAGGTTCAGGATTGTAAGTGGAAAATGATTCTTGAGAAGAGGGAAAAAATCTTGAACACTCTGTTCTTATCTAGAAAAGTTCGTATATAGAGGCATTTGTAGGTTGAGATACCACTGTACATAAGAAGATAACAAATCCTTTCTTTGATGCTGCCCTCTGAGGTCAGATGTGTGAAAATGCAGATACTGCAAGGATTTTGTTTTTCCTCCTCCCCCCTTTTTTTTTGCTATGGAGAGTTCAGCATCTGCCCAGTAGTTGGGGTTTGTGGGGAAGGATAAAGAGGAGAACGAGATTACTTTTAGAATAGAATAATTTTTTTTTATTGGCCAAGTATGCTTGGACACACAAGGAATTTGTCTTTGGTGCATATTTTATTAATTTATTTATTTATCGGACTTAAATGCCACCCTTCTCCAAAGCGTCACGGCATGTGTTCTCAGTGTAAATAAAAGACAAGAGACATTTGTCGAGAATCATGACATACAACACTAAATGATTGTTAAGTGCATGATTGGTAAGTGCACTAAATGATTGATTGATTGATTGATTTGATTTGATTTGTATGCCGCCCCTCTCCGTAGACTCGGGGCGGCTCACAGCATACAATAAAACAATTCATAACAAATCTAATAAAATTTAAAAAACATTTTAAAAAACTATTATTAAAACAGACATACACACAAACATACCATACATAAATTGTATAGGCCCGGGGAGGATGCTTCAGTTCCCCCATGCCTGATGGCAGAGGTGAGTTTTAAGGAGTTTACGGAAGGCAAGGAGGGTGGGGGCACTTCTAATCTCCGGGGGGAGCTGGTTCCAGAGAGTCGGGACCGCCACAGAGAAGGCTCTTCCCCTGGGACCCGCCAGATGACATTGCTTAGTCGAAGGGACCCGGAGAAGGCCAACTCTGTGGGACCTAATTTTGGGGAAATCTGTGGTTTTTAATACGTTCTTAATTTTTTTAAATGTTTACTTAAGATTTTTTTTTTAAAATTCTTTAATTTTACACTGCTGTGAATCATGTCAGTGAGGTGAGTAGTTATACACATTTGAGAAATAACAATATATAGTCAACAATATATAGTCAACAATATAATAGATCAAGCCCTTTGAACTATGGTGGTGGAAAAGACTCCTGCAAGTCCCTTGGATTGCAAGACGATCAACCAGTCCGTCCTAGAGGAGATCAACCCTGACTGCTCTTTAGAAGGCCAGATCCTGAAGATGAGACTCAGATACTTTGGCCACTTAATGAGACAGAAGGGCTCACTGGAGAAGAGCCTAATGCTGGGAACGATTGAGGGCAAAAGAGGAAGGAGATGGTAGAGAATGAAGTGGCTGGATGGAGTCACTGAAGCAATCGGTGTGACCTTAAACGGTCTCTTGCATGTGGTAGAGGACACGAAGGCCTGGAGGAAAGCTGTCCATGTGGTCGTGATGGGTCAGATATGACTTCACAACTAACAGCAAAGTGGTAATAGAAATTATTAGACTTTCAAACCATATTTCCTCACCTTATTTCAGTTCTGGCTTATATTATAGACTATTGCTCTCCAATGATAGTTCTGTATCGGTCAGCCTGTCCTTACTCCAATCTGCAAAATGGGAATAAGCACATATTTTTGTACACAGTTCTCAGGTTCCCACAGGAAAATGGTTACAGTTTTACTGTTCAGATTGTTAAAATATCATCTTTCCCCATATTTTCATTTTGCAACAAATCTGAGCCTTGGTGGCGCAGTGGTTAGAGTGCAGGACTGCAAGCTGTTTCTGCTGACTGCTGGTTGTAGTTCACCAGTTCAAATCTCACCAGGCTCAAGGTTGATTCAGCCTTGATTCAGAGGTGGGTAAAATGAGGACCCAGATTGTTGGGGGCAATATGCTGACTCTGTAAATCGCTTAGAGAAGGCTGTAAAGCACTGTGAAGTCTAACTGCTATTGCTATCTTCAATTAGAATATACCTTGTACTATGTTCCAATAACATATCACTAATTTTAATTCCAGGTTTTTTTAGTGTTCCTTATGAGTAGCTTCTGTTGTGTCAAAAGCACTTACAGTTTTGTTAGTAGACAGTTCAATAGTTAATGAATTGTCTGTCTATTCAGGTTATATACCCTGAAGTCATATGGTGTATCTCCAGTGTTTGAAAGATTTAAATTTTCATCTATCCAATCAATGTCTGGATTTAAAAGATAAACTGCAAAACCCTGTAAAAACATATTTAATATATAGGCATGTATAATTAATTCTATAATATAGTTTGCCCCAGGCAAGCTCTTTTTTTCCTGTCTCTCTGGTGGCATTAGATTGTATATAATTTTGATAGATAAATAAATGAAAACTTAATAATATAACAGAACCACATCCATGAATCAAGACAGACCCAATGGTAAATGAACAGAAAAGTTAATACATTATAATTAATGCAAAATATATTTTGTGACACTCTGCATTTTCATCCTTTCTCTTACAGTTTTGCCCTCAGTACTTCCTCAAAAGCTTCCTGTTTATAGGATGTAATTTACAAGAAGCCTTTCTTGTCTCCCAGAGAAAGAGACAATTTGTAGATTGTTCACTTGGTTATACAATCCTAATCAGTTTTTTTTAAAAAATGCAGCTATTTCTCAGAAAAGTTCCAACTAAGAGACCATAAAGAAGAATAAGGATGATGGAGGAGGAGAAACAGAAGCTTCAAGAAACTTCAGTGGTCAATCTGGTGCATATATTTGAGAACTTCAGGTACAAAGGATTTTGGGAACTGTTGTAATGTCAGGGTTGAAGGCCAGATGAACAAGAAAGAGCTCAAATAGTGGAAAATTGAAATATAGGATTCATCTCGTAGGAGAAAATGCTTTGAAGTCAGACAATTGTGGTACACAAATATAGCTTTCCTCTTTGGAAACATGATAAGGACTATTTTTTTCCTTGGTGCATTAAACCATGGAGTATAGACCTGCATACAAATTATTTAAATAATTTGGATATTTGACTATAATAAAGGTCTGATGTGAATGTTCTTTAAATTACGTTAGCCTCAAGAAGTTTGCTTCCCTGCTATGAAATGGTATATTCAATGTATACTGTACTACGTAGTTTTTATGGTGTGGTTTCCAAATCTGTCCTTAATTTTCTGCTGCCTTATAGTAGAACATATCTGAAAACTCTGTTTCTCATACTTGATACTTATTTCTCAACTAACTAGAATTTGCCATGAAATTAGCTGGATCTAGTCTTTTTATTTGGATATTTTGCCCACATTATTTGAATATTGAGAAGAGAGAGAAAAAAGAGGTTTGGGAACAGCAACTGTATTACTGTGCAGGAAGAATGGGTTAGCAAACTTAATTCCTTCCAGTTGCCAGAGTTTTGTAGACTAGGTCTGGTATCCAGGTCGAATACATTTTTGAAATTTTATTGTATGACCTAGAAGTCCCCATATTTATTTATCTGGTTTGGCTGATCTGGAACCTGAGTACAGTTTTCTTGTTGCTTGTGAACTGTGGTTTGCTCTTTAAAGTGAAACTTTGGTAAAAGGAAATAATTACTGACTCCGGGAAAAGTTGAGGAAGCTTAAGTACATTATGAAAATTTTAAAACAGAAAAGAGGATGTAGTCCTTGGGAGTAACACTCAGTTTGGAAAAAGAAGTGCAGCTTTATTTTTGCATAGGCTGATCTTATCTCTAAGAGACATAAACAGAAAATCTGATGACTAGAAAAGAAAAAAGAGAGCGGAGTGCATTTCTGAGGATCCTCCACCCCATGTCTACTCTTTCATATTATAAGGTAGCTTTGGGAATTGGTTACTTTCATTCTTTATGATATTTAGCTGCATTCTTTCATTTGTGATCCCACTATATAAAGCGCTGGGGAGACCGCATTTGGAATATTGTGTTCAGTTCTGGAGACCTCACCTACAAAAAGATATTGACAGAATTGAATGGGTCCAAAGATGGGTTACAAGGTGGAAGGTCTTAAGCATAAAACTTATCAGGAAAGACTTAACGAACTCAATCTGTATAGTCTGGAGGGCAGAAAGAAAAGGGGGGACATGATCGAAATCTTAAAATATGTTAAAGGGTTAAATAAGGTTCAGGAGGGAAGTGTTTTTAATAGCAAGGAGAACACAAGAACAAGGGGGCACAATCTGAGGTTAGTTGGGGAAAAGATCAGAAGCAACGTGAGAAAATATTATTTTACTGAAAGAGTAGTAGATCCTTGGAACAAACTTCCAGCAGACGTGGTTGGTAAATCCACAGTAACTGAATTTAAACATGCCTGGGATAAACATATATCCACCCTAAGATAAAATACAGGAAATAGTATAAGGGCAGACTAGATGGACCATGAGGTCTTTTTCTGCTGTCAGTCTTCTATGCTTCTATGTTTCATTTATTCACAAGCAAGTCACAGTATATGGCATCAAGCAGAACTTAGTTCTAAACTGGATAATGCCTCACTAAACTTGATGAGACTTAGTTTTGTGTAGGGAGTATAGTACTTTATACTAAGGTAAACATTTTTGGAATTAAAAATCAATATTATTAACTGCAAAAATGACATAATTTCAAATACAGATATTTATGAAATTACAAATAGTAAAAGTGATATTAAATGGTGTTCTGCATGTTATCTTCATTTAAGTGATACCTGCTACAATATATGTGGGCAACATTACAATTGTTTATATTTTACTTTTCAGCACAGAATCTTATCAGAAGGTATCAGTAACAATGACAAATTTCCATATTATACCCTGCATATTTTGCCTTAGAGATCCATCTGTAGTCTCTCTCAGGGCTTTACATTTTTGGGGGTGTTACTGCATGATGTGAGGGGAGTGGGCAAAATACAAGCAACAAATTAATTAATGGAGGTTTGCTGGGTGATTTTGGGTTTAGTTATCCTCTCCCAGCCCATCCTACACAAAATCGGGGGGGGGGGGAGGAAAGAGGTGGTGCTATATATTAAATTTTGAATTTCTCAATGAAAATCTAAAGATATCCAGATTTACTGTTAACATGTTTACATATTTCCTCTCCCAATATAGCTCTCATGATATGGCTCTAACGTTATAATGTATTTACTTATAATGTTCTACAGCAGGAGAATTAAACTCAATTTCATTGAAGAACATATCAGGATTGTATTTATTTATTTATTTATTTATTTACTTACTTACTTACTTACTTACTTACTTACTTACTTACTTACTTACTTACTTACTGGATTTGTATGCCGCCCCTCTCCATAGACTCGGGGCGGCTAACAACAGTAATAAAAACAGCATATAAACAATCCAATATTAAAACAGTTAAAAACCCTTATTATAAAACCAAACATACATACAGACATACCATGCATAAAACTGTAAAGGCCTAGGGGGAAAGAGTATCTCAGTTCCCCCATGCCTGGCAGCAGAGGTGGGTTTTAAGAAGCTTACGGAAGGCAAGGAGGGTGGGGGAAATTCTAATCTCTGGGGGGAGTTGGTTCCAGAGGGCCGGGGCCGCCACAGAGAAGGCTCTTCCCCTGGGTTCCGCCAAGTGACATTGTTTAGTTGACGGGACCCGGAGAAGACCCACTCTGTGGGACCTAACTGGTCGCTGGGATTTGTGCGGCAGAAGGCGGTCCCTGAGATTTGACCTCAGGGGGGCAAGGGGGGCACGGCAAGCTTAACATGACTCATGTCAGGGCACCTGTGGTGGCCCGAGTGCTGTGTCAGTGAAAAGGAATGACCCTCTGCTTTCACTGGCAGAGGGTTGCAGGAGACCATCCCAGCTGAAAATGGAGCTCCCATTTTTGCTGGCAAAGGCACCATGAGGTGATCTTTTCCTGTTCCCGTGTGGCCCCGCAAACCAGATCTAAGCACCCCATGGTCCGGATCCAGCCCGTGCACCTTGAGTTTGATACCACTGTTCTACAGTTTCTCCAAACTTCATTTTGTATGATTAAAGAAACAATAGGCAGTTTTAGATTTTCTGTGTCAATTGGAGTTTGTTATGTCGGGTGGGCGAAGAGGCTGGGGACAGCCTCTGAAGAGGTTTCATACAACAACTCTTTATTCCAACTACCGGTATGTACAAGATCCGGTAAAGAGCCAGTCTGACAGCTGACAGGGACAGGTGTCTCAGCCAATCATCAGTCTGCATTTTCCTGCTTAAACAGAGGACCTGGTTGTAAACAGGCACTCTTGACGTGTAACAGATTTGTTCTTCTGAATTCTAAAACCAAAAACAAGCTGGATTGAGCTACTCCTTGGATCTCTGTGAAAAGGATTGGAGTACTTCTGCAGACAAAGATCTAATCCACAAACAGACCAGAAACTCTTTACAAAGTTGCATTTTCAAGGATTACCAACAAAGATGGAACAATAGTGTTCTCTTCTTTGTTCTTTTTTGATATCCAATAGTCAGTGGATGAAATTTCCCTATCTCAGAGACAGCATGATCTCATTCCTGCATATCATCCTGTTGACGAATCATGACTCTAGTTGCATGTTCAAAATTAGTAACCCTATCTATGCTGTTGGCCTCTTTAACCTTTCTTTGTTTTCAGTGATGAAATTTAAATTCCAACTATTTAATTCTGCCGTTAAATAAGTACGATTGCATTAAATATGCTATTAACTTATATAAAGGCATACATGTTTTGTTTTTGGTTTGGGCCTCCCTTTTTATTTTGAAGAAGTAAACAGAACAGAAAATTAAAAAAAACTGTTTTTTTTCTGTGGACAGGCCCTGTTGCAGTCCTGAGAAAGAACAGATCCTTCCTGGGTTGAGGTTTCAACTAACAACTCCAAGTCCTATGGCATCTTCCATGTTTCCCCCTCTGACACATGAAAAAGCTATGAGAGACATTAAGAAAGCTGCAGCTATACAGCCTGGCCAGGTGAAATGCAGTACAGAATCTCTAGAGCGTCAACAGCAAGCTCCTAAAATGCTCCCTGTCAAATGTCTCTCCTCTTTTCGAGGCAAGATCACTCTCAGCAACTGGAGGGCAAAACAAGCCTCAGATTCTCTGCCGTACTTCACCATGCAATCTGGAAGCAGCAAGAATCAGGTACAGTAATAGGTTATACCAAGGCACTATGGATATAGTGTACAGATTCTCCTATTGGGATTTGCAGATCAGGGATAGTCCATAAATATTCTTTGGATGGTACATAGAAAGGCTGTGGGACAATCAAGAATATTTTGTCATTATACACTTTGATAGTTGGGAATTAGAATTCTAATTCTAACTGTAATCCAAGTGAGACTACGCTTGGAATACTGTGTACACACCTCAAGAAGGATATAATGGAACTGGAAAAGGTGCAAAAATGGGCAACAAGAATGATAAAGGAAATGGAGCACCTCCCTTATGATACCAGGTTGCAACGCCTTGGTCTCTTCAGCCTTGAAAGATGGCGTTTAAAGGGTGACTTGATAGAAGTGTATAAAATTTATTTATTTATTTATTTATTCATTCATTTATTTATTTATTTATTTATTGGATTTGTATGCCGCCTCTCTCCGTAGACTCGGGGCGGCTAACAACAGTAATAAAAAACAGCATGTAAATCCAATACTAAAACAACTAAAAAATCCTTATTGTAAAACCAAACATCCATACAAACAAACATACCATGCATAAATTGTAAAGGCCTAGGGGGAAAGAATATCTCAGAAAGAAAATCATGCATGGGATAGAAAAGGTGGATAGAGAAAAATTATTTTCTCTATCACACAATACTAGGACAAGGGGGCACTCCCTAAAGTTCATAGGTAAGAAAATGAGGACAAATCAAGAGAAATATTTCTTCACCCAGAGGGTCGTTGGTTTATGGAATTCACTCCCAGAAGAGGTTGTGACAGCTGTCAGCCTTGATACCGTGTTTCCCCGATAGTAAGACCCCCCCGATTGTAAGACATATGGGGGGTTTCAGGGGGGTCGGCTAATATAAGCCATACCCCGAAAGTAAGACATATGTCTTACTTTCGGGGAAACACGGGGGGTATTGCCGCCGGGCCGATTGCCGAGCGGGGACGGGGCGCGGGAGGAGGCAGCGCTGCACCGGACCCCTCAGGCTGCTCCGCCCGGGATGGGGCTCCTCCCGAGCCCCCGTGCGCCCCTCTGGAGGAGCCCCATCCTGGGCGGAGCAGCCTGAGGGGTCCGGTGCGGCACTGCCTCCTCCCGTGCCCCGCCCCCGCTCGGCAATCGGCCCGGCCGCATTGCTGGCGTTCCAGGCGGGCCGCCCGGCATAAGCAGCGGTTTCGTGCCTCTCTTGCCGAGCGAGGACGGGGCGCGGGAGGAGGCAGCGCTGCCCCGGACCCCTCAGGCTGCTCCGCCCGGGATGGGGCTCCTCCCGAGCCCCCGTACGCCCCTCCGGAGGAGCCCCATCCCGAGCGGAGCGGCCTGAGGGGTCTGGTGCAGCGCTGCCTCCTCCCGCGCCCCGTCCCCGCTCGGCAATCGGCCCGGCGGCATTGCTGGCGTTCCAGGCGGGCCGCCCGGCAGTCCAGGTTTCATCATTCATTTATCTCGGCTTGGAAATTATGCGGGTCTTTCAATCCTGCTGCTTCTTTTTAGCTCCTTTCCTCCTTTTTTTCGGTGCCTTTCATCAGCTGATGGAACCCAAACATTGCAGACCCTGTGCTTTTCTGACTTACCCTCGTTAAGGATGGAAGGCTGAGTCAACTTTGAGCCTTCGGGAACGTGACCCTTTCAATTTTTTTCCAATATAAGACATACCCCGAAAGAAAGACATAGGGGGGCTTTGGGGGGGTAAAAAGAAAGTAAGACACTGCCTTACTATCGGGGAAACACGGTAGCTTCAAGGCAGGATTAGACAGATTCATGGATGCCAAATGTATCGGTGGTTATTGAAATGGATGTCCATGTGCCGCCTCTATGTTGGTTGAGGCAAGCAGGATTCCCTTGAGTACCATTTGTTGGGGGTCATGGGAAAGGGAGGGTCTTGCCTTCTCTTTCTGCTCAAGATCCCCATGGACAATTGGTGGGCCACTGTGTGACACAGAATACTGGACTCGATGGGCTTTGGCCTGATTCAGCATGGCTCTTCTTATGTTCTTAGAATTGACCAAATTAGAATTAATTAGAATTAGTTTTGTCCAAAATCAAATCATTGAGCTGTTTCCTATTTGCATTGGTAATAATAAATATTAGAAAATGATATCCCACTACAAATCATGTAGGTGACCTGATTTTACAACCATTTATAAAAGGATCATTGAAATTTATGAAGAATTTTAGATATTTCATGAAGGAAAATAATTATGATTACTATTGGATTACCACTGAATTACTACGTTAGCGATACAGTCTCAAAAGCTGAAAAAGCTGCATATATCACTAATGACATCTCACTTTATCAACATATTTTAAATGATTATGAATCATAGGTTTCCAAACCTATTTCTCTTTACTCTGTATTCACAGGAACCAGAGGAGAAAAAGATAGCTTTGGAGCTGCTGGAAACAGAACAGGCCTATGTGCTTCGCCTTCATCTTCTAGACCAGGTTGGTTGTCTGCTGTATTTCAGCTTTGTGCTGTCCACTATCCAAAACCTGAAAACAAACTACTTCCATGATTATTATTTTTCTTAATAACAATGCATGAAGATATAATAAGAATTGCCTCCTGGATATTTTCATCCTGTACAACTTATTTTTAAAAATTCTATAAATCTTGGATTTCTTTAGCAAGAAAGCAATTGTTAATTTTTAATCCCAAAGTTTTCACATAGTAAAAACAGAGCCCTTTCTGATATTCCACTGTCAAAGTAACTCCTAACTATTCTGCTAATGGGACCCCGTTGATTTGGAAAATTATATGAAAAATAAAAATCCTATCTGTCCCTTAGTCAATTCTGTCCCTGTATCTTATAATGCTTACCTAGTTATAGCTGAATGAGAAATTGAAGCAGGATAATTTCTTCTGCTCTGCTAAGGATTTTTTAAATATATATATATATATATATATATTTATTAAATTTTTCCATTTTTTAAAAAAAGTACATAATCATATTTACAGATGAATCTACATCATATATACATTCCTATTGACATTGTCTTTTAATTGCTTTTAGATTTCTTAATATTTTATTTCAATGCTTCTTTTAAGTTTCTTTTTTTTTGTCCATTGGTACCATTTTGTCCAAGTTTCATAATAGTCCAATTCTTTTCGATTATTAAGCTCCATTGTCAATCTGTCCATCTCTGCGCAGTCGTATATTTTCTTGATGATCTCATTGTCTTCAGGTATTTGTGGATTTTTCCAGTTCTGTGCAAATACAATCCTTGCAGCTGTTGTAATATGCAAGCTTAAATATTTTACATTTTTAGAATAGGTACCTCTCTGCTAAGGATTTTTATTTTTATGGTATCTTTTATTTTGTTTCTATTCCAGATGACCTTTACTTACTATTATAGTAATTATAACCACTATAATTCTATGTTATAATTAAAACAATTGGTATTTTAATTGCCGTAAGTGTAGAAAATTCTAATCCAAATTTCCTGATTTTTCTCTTCCCATGTTATCTTTTCCCCCTACTTTATGTTGTGCTTTTAACATCCAAGTCTGCAGACAGATGTTATTGATCTTACAGATGTTTCTGCAGGAGACTTGGGTTGAAAAGTAGGGTGAAGCATTGTAAAACTGTGTTTTTTCATTGACTAGAATGTTCCTTACAGGTGTTTTTCTCAGAGCTAATGAAAGAAGCCAGAACTACAAAGGCATTTCCGGAAGATGTAATAAAAATGATATTCTCTAATATCTCCTCCATTTACCAGTTCCATTCCCAGTTTTTCTTGCCAGAACTGAAAAAACGTATGGAGGACTGGTAAGTTATGAAATCAGCCTGCTTGTCTTTTTTTTTGCCCACTACTTTCCTGGAAAAATATAACAAATTTAATAGCTTGTTGAAAGCTAGACGTGAAAAAGATTCAAGTAGTTTAAGCTTGAATCACTGAGAATTTCATCTGAATACTTTGTCCAATCTTGAAAAACATCTTATGTATGGAGAAAGTTGTGTTATGGTACATGGTACATAATGCAACCTTCTAACTTAGTTTCTTTTTACATGTATATATAATTTTATAAAGAATTTCATTTATAATAGTAAAACCTATTACAAACTAAACTTAAAGAGAAGAGAATAGGAAGGAGTAAAAAGTGCAAGAAAAAAGAAAGAGTAGAAATAGAAAATAATACAGTATACTAAAGAGAAGACCAAGATATATAAATGTGACTTCCAACGATCACCATTCTCCCTTACAACTGTATAATCTCTTAATTAGAGGTTGAGTTGGGGCAATTGGATGGAGCTGAGCATTTACTGGCTGGATACCATTCTTGATGCCACGTGAAGTTTGCAGCAGATTTTTTTTCTTTGGCCCATAGGAGAGAAACATCTATTGCTCCTTAAAAACCCCTTTGTCGTCAGGCATGGGAGAACTGAGATATTCCCTTCCCCCTAGGCCTATACAATTTATGCATGGTATGCTTGTGTGTATGTTTGGGTTTTTTTAAAATAAGGGTTTTAAAAATTATTTTAAATATTAGATTTGTTACATGTTGTTTTATTATTGTTGTTAGCTGCCCCGAGTCTACGGAGAGGGGCGGCATACAAATCTAATAAATAAATAAATAAATTTTAGGATTGAACTTTCCAACTGGGAGGATGATCATCTTCACTACTAGGCTATCATGCCACTCACACATTCTATTTTCATCACAACAAGCACAAAGAGATTTAGTGACACTTTATCGTCTCAAAGGTTACAAACAATTATGCTTTCATTCCATATCCTACTTCTTATGTAAAACAAATCCCTAAATCTTTTCTGTGCTGGTATCAGCGGAAAGGCATGTCAGAAGTAACAACACATCTTCTTTTAACCTTGGTAAAATAAACCAACTTCATATTCATTCCTTTTACTTTTGTCAATATTAATCTTTATTTCATTCAAATATTGTTGTAGCATTTGATTTTCTGTTGGTTTCTTCTTTATCCTGTTACACAGAATTCTTTAAGTCTTTAACAAGCCTGTTTTGTAAATCTAATAGGAAAAAAGAATCCAAGTCATTTTCTTTGTTTGCCTCTTATATTTCTCTTTTAAATGTTAGAACTTCAGCAAGTTTCTTTTATAGATCCAGTGAAACATTCTTTTCTAAGTCCTTCTCTTGGCCTTGCAACTGTAAACCCATTTTTGATATAATCTCTATCTTGCCTAGTAAAATTTATTCTTTATATACTATGTGATGTTTTCAACAAAAAATTTTGGACATTGTCTAGCCATTATTACACAATGCTAATATGTGGCTTATATTTTCTGATTCTATTCTTCAAAAATCTTCCTTAATATTTTTATTCTTATAAATTTCTGAATAATTTTACAACTATATAAATGTTTCCTTTGTCTAAAACCTTAATCCCCCTAGTGTCGGTTTTTCAAATCAGAAAATTACTTATCTTTGTTATGCCTTAAAAACAAAACAATCTGTTTCCCATCATAAAATATTTATTCTTTATAATTAATAACAAAATGGTATTATAAATTTTAATTTTATCTGGATGTTTAGTCTACTTATAACTTTGTAAACTCAAAATTTTATTTAGTTTTTTTCTATTTATTACAGATTTGTTAAATTCTTAAGTTTATGGTTAATATTCTCTTTAATTTAGGATTACAGGTAGTTGAAAACAATGTTCCATTATTGTTTTCATATTTGCTCTTCCCAAAGTCTCTAATAGCTTAGAAATAGATAATGAGCAATTTCTGAAAATAATTAGAGCACGAGGTTTGCAAATCCTTTAAAAGTTTCAGGTGCCATTGTGAGCAAAATGGCTAATCCCATTGTTTCCTGGTGCTTAAACCCACAGAAAACCATTATTCTGTATTCTCTTCACAAGGAGAATATGGACCATATCCTGTGATCATCAGCTTCACTTTTATAGAACAATCTTCAGTACACTATACCTCCCTGAATGGCTACTTGGCTGATTATGTGTTGTTTTCACAGTAGACAGACAAAAGGATATTTTGACAAACAGTATTTTTAGAACATTGATACTAATGTTGCTATATTAGTGATACTATTTTTTATTTATTTAATGATTTGTTCCATCGGTTTGTATTCTTAAGTTCTATAAAAATAATATCCACAACAACAATTCACTTTTTATGAACACTCCTATAATGTAATGCAATTCATTGATTGATTTTGTGCCATCAACTTGGCATTAATCCATCATGACCATTCAGATTTTCTCTAGGATAGGATGCAATAGGCAAGTATTTTTAGTACATTTATCCTGGCACTTTGTAGATTTAAATTGATTTACATTATATTCCTATCTGTTGTGGTTAGCTCTGGCCCAGCTCCTGCCCCAAGGACTGTGGATGTGGGCGAGACATCCACATGCCACAGGCCTGTTTTGCTCCCGGTGGAATCTGCTGATGAAGGCTCCTCTGATCAAGAAGACATGAGTGACAGGGAGGAGGAGAGTGTGGCAGACAGTTCAGAAGGAGATCAATTATCTAGCTCCTCCTTGGATTCGGAACACTATCCATCCCTATTTATTTTGATAGGGCTCTCCCTTTAATAGCCTTTAATGCATACACCTCTGTAAGCTTCTGTTCTTAAGTGAGCAAATTTATATCTGTTTGTACAGAAGTACCCGCTATCTTCAACACTTGTTACCAGCTCTGAAAAGTGAAATACAATACTGTATATAGAAAGTTTCAACAAAAGAGAAAAACCAACACAAGTCATTTATTGCCTGTTTTCCTATTTGGAACATATTCAGCTGAAACCTACTGTAATCATTTCTGAAAAGAAATGAAAAGAAAAATAGTACTACAGTACTTTTCTGGGAAGTATTTTTCAGAAGCAAACAATTGCTTATTAAAAGATGAGTTATGTCCGGGTATGAGTCATAAAACCAGTGGTAGATGGAGCTGGATATTTCTCCAGGATTCCTAGTCTATTTTAGCCTCTTATTTTGTTGAGATACCAACAATGTTCTCTTACAATTTTTGCTACAGGGATTCCAATCCCAGAATTGGGGATATCATTCAGAAAGTGGCTCCTTTCCTGAAGATGTATAGTGAATATGTGAAGAACTTCAACAAGGCAATGCATCTGATCGATGTATGGTCAGAAAAAGCATTGCCATTCCAGGAACTCATCTCAACCATTCAGGTAAAATGGTTTCAGAGCTCATGATACAATTTGTTTTTTTTAAAATTCAGATTGCTTTTAATTTGATTAGCTATATATTTGTTCAGTTATATAACCTAGCGTGCATATATCTTACCTGAAATTTCTGGATTTACTGCTTTGAATATTAAGAATTTATAATTATTCTCAACCATTTCATAGTGGAAGGCTTAGATAGGTAGGCTTAGAATCCCTACCAATGCTTTCCAATGCAGGATAGAAGTACATTTTAAAAAGGTACAAAAATGAAGATAATTTTTTTTAAAAAAAGTCTATGTCTAAGATCTGTTAAGATAATTGGAAAGGAATCTCCTCTCCATTTATTATTGTTCTGAAATATTAAATTTCTCTTTTTTTTTCTCCATGGAATTAGGCTTGGGCTTAAGGAGGGAACTTCTGTTACCATTAAGAGTAGTTTTCTACATTTGTTCTCTGTGTGCATGTATAATGTACAGGGTCAGGGTATAGAGAAAATGTTAATCCTTTTCTACTCCATAGGATTCTCCCAGGAAGTCCCTTTTTATCAATTCAATTTCAAAACAGTTTATAATCATTTAAAATATTTTTTGTTGACACCAATTCATTTGCTTTAAAAAAACATAGTTGTTGCATATGTGGGAGAATTTTTGTTTGCAGAGAGGAATGACTAAGCCTTCCTTCAACAATTGTGTGCCTTCCCTTTTTGGTTATGTTCTTTAAAAAACTCAAAACCCAGTCTCCTCGCTGAAAACGTGCCTTAGTGTTGATGGTCTACAACTGTGATGACGAACCCATGAGACATGTCTCACAGGTGGCATGTGGAGCCATATCTGAGGGCATGTGAGGTGTTGTCCTATATCAGCTCCAGTGCACATGAGCACACTGGTCAGCTGATTTTCGGTATGTATTCCAGAGGGTGGGGTGGAGGCCATTCTCACGCTCCCCAAGCATCAGGAAAGCCTCCAGAGCTTATGGATGGCAAAAAACGGACCCAATGGGCCAACTGGAAGTTTGGAAACAAACTTCTGGTTATTTATTTATTTTATTTTATTTATTTATTTTGTCCAATACATAATACACATTGAAGAGAATAGATATGTAATAATATAAATAAAGAAAATAATAGAAGAAAAGATATAAAAGTATAGGTGAACATATTTGAAAGGAAGAAAAGATAAATGAGATAAGGAGAGACAATTGGACAGGGGACGGAAGGCACACTGGTGCACTTATGCACGCCCCTTACTGACCTCTAAGGAACCTGGAGAGGTCAATCATGGATAGTCTAAGGGAAAAATGTTGGGGGTTAGGGGTTGACACTACTGAGTCAGGTAATGGGTTCCACGCTTTGACAACTCGGTTGCCATTGGACCATTTTTTGCCCTCTCAAGGCTTCAGGAAAGCCCCCTGAAGCCTGGGGAGGGCAAAAAATGGTCAAATGGCCCAACTGGAAGTCCAGCAGCTTTAGTGAAGTCTGTGTACATGTGTAGGGGGGCAGCGCAGAGAGTTGTGCACACATGCATGGGGGAAGGAAATTGCATTATGAGTGTGGGTATGCATGTGTATACCATTATGCGCACACATGCCCTTTTGGCACCAGAACAAAAAAAGATTTGCCATTACTGGTCTAGAAGAAGAGATGTTAATTTTTCTTTCCTAACTGCAATTGCCTTTGAAAAAAGACAGGCTATATATATAGGAACTATATATAGGAATAAGGCATGAAGAATACCTTGAGGTGGTGGTGTCCACCTAGCTTGATACTGTTTGGCTATTGATTTTCTGATTGGGAAATTTGAGGATGAAATTTGAGGATGAAGTGAAGCTTATTCAGGAGCTATTTTCCAATTCATCAAAGGGAGCAAAGCAATAGGGTGGAAACAGAGTGTGTGTGTACAGATACTAATGAATCCTTCATTGTCCTGGTTTTACTTTCCTTTTCTCTAATTTTTATTGTCCTGCACAGAAACGGGAAGTGTCTGCTAATTTAACCTTGCGGCATCACATGTTGGAACCAATACAGAGAATTCCCAGATATGAACTCCTCCTGAAGGAATATATTCAGAAACTACCTTTGGAATCACCAGACAAGGAAGATGCAGAGAGTAAGAGTTTCGCTTTGGTCCCTTCTTTTAGAATGGGAGGGAAAAAAAGTGATAAAAGTTGTCAATCTTGCCTTTGAAACTATGCCTTCCCGTCTCCTTGCTGAATAATTTTAGGTGTTTTTTAGTGATCTTTCTAATATGTTTAGTGCTCTTCCTAATGCTGTTTAGTGCTCTTTCCAATGTGCCATAATTTGTCCAAACTATTCCTCTGTTGCTCAGGGTCACAACTTCTATATAGTATTGTGCATGAACTAACTGCATAAAAGAGTTGTAAGAATGCTATTATTTCTTGCAGACGCTTTGCAGATGATTTTCACAGCAGCTAAACATTCTAATGCTGCCATCGCTGAAATGGTGAGTGCTTAGCTCAAGGGGTGTCAAACTGAAGGCCCGGGGGCCGGATGTGTAACGTGCAGGCCACGCTCACCTCAGCTCCATCAAGAGGGCAATTGTCACGAAACATCACGTGACAGCAACGTGACATGGCGACTTTGACACCTCCTTCACTATAGGCAGGTATCTCAGTAGCCGAGTTACCGTTTTCATTTTGTGAATCTTTATTCCATGTTTCTGCAGGAACGACTCCAATACCTATGGGATGTATATCACAGGCTAGGCCTTGATGATGACATTGTCGATCCTTCTAATGAATTTATTAAAGAAGGATCCATTCAGAAAATCTCTTACCGGTTCAACAATACCTCAGAGAGATACCTGTTCCTGGTGATATATTTTTATTTCATTTATATGTTTCTTAAATTTATTTGCCACCTATCTCACCATAGGGCTACTCTAGGCAGCTAGTTTATTAGTTGTAAAGTGATGGAGCAAGAAGATTGTATCAGGTTTCCAAGGGGTCATCTCTCTGGCTTCCAAATTATTTGGAATGGGGCAATATTAAAAAAAAGAATATGGAAATTTTTTCCAAATCATGCCCTTCTGAGACATCACAAAATTGGTGCCCGCTTCCAGAATGGCACAAGGTGGCCTCTGTAGGAAAGCCATGAATCTAGGAGTGAAATGCTCCCAGTTCACTCATACCTACAGTGAAGGGCTACCAAAATTTTTACTACCACACTGTGGGCATGGCTTATGCAGGACGCCCTGTATTTTCTTTCAACATCTTTCAGTGCAAATTGGGTGCTCTGGGGTGGAGCTCCATTTTCACTACCCCACTGCATTCCCCCTCCCCGGTCTGGGCAGTAGCCCACCCCTGCCTGTCGGTCGTCGGAGAACTGGTCACAAAGGCAGCGCGAGGGTCCGCTTACCCAACCGGATATCCACATTTGGTTCTGTGCATGCGCAGAGTGTAAAATAACCTAAATGGAAATATTCAGGCGGGTAGGAGGAGCCTTATGCTGCCTTTGCGACCGGCTCTCTGAAAAGGTAGGGAAGAAATTTAAGATTGTCTCACTTTAATTTTCTTATCTATAAGAGGGTGTAGAGAGCTTTCAAGTTGCTGTTATATTTGCAAGCAATAGAGTTTCTATAGTCCTTGTGACCTCTGTTCCCTGACCTCTCTTAAGTTGAAGTGATGACACAAGATCTATAGGGAGAAAGGGGATTATGTTTTTATTCGGGTTTTTTTAATTAATAGCAATTCCTTTCAGTTTTGTCCATCTTTCTTCAAACACAATGTGGATTTGTAGGTTTGTTTTGTTTTTGCAACTTTTAGTTTAATAACCTGCTACTGTGCTGTGTACCAAAAGTCATTCAAATGGGTGCCGAATTTCAAGTGCGCAAACGGATTGATGTTAATGGCATGAAGGTCAGAATATTTTATTGTCTATTCATTTGTTTATTCAAGTCAATCTAGAAAACAGCTGTGATGTTGTGGAAGTTCCTTTGAGTAAGATTGGATAGAGTTGCAACTAGGACAGAGAATTCAAGTATTCAAAAGGAGGAAGAGAGAGAGGCCCCAAAACAAGTGAAGTGGGGGAAAAGGAAAAGGGGGGACATGATCGAAACATTTAAATATGTTAAAGGGTTAAATAAGGTTCAGGAGGGAAGTGTTTTTAATAGGAAAGTGAACACAAGAACAAGGGGACACAATCTGAAGTTAGTTGGGGGAAAGATCAAAAGCATTCACTATTTCACTGAAAGAGTAGTAGATCCTTGGAACAAACTTCCAGCAGATGTGGTTGGTAAATCCACAGTAACTGAATTTAAACATGCCTGGGATAAACATATATCCATCCTAAGATAAAATACAGGAAATAGTATAAGGGCAGACTGGATGGACCATGAGGTCTTTTTCTGCCGTCAGTCTTCTATGTTTCTATGTTTCTATGTTTCTAAGTGCTGAGTAGGACTTTGAAGATTTTTGAAGATAAATCTGCTTTAGAGCAGGGGTTTTTATCCACTGTTGACCTCTCCTGATTCCTAAGAGGGCATAAGTGCAATAGAGTGCCCTCCGACACCTGTCCTAATGTTTCTCTTTTACTAGTATCATGTATATAAATATTATTAAATCATTGTATACCCCCAATACATACTTGACAAAACAAACATATAAATAAATAAAAATAAGTAAGTAAGTAAGTAAGTAAGTAAATAAGTAAGTAATAAACAAACAAACAAACAAACAAACAAATAAATAAAGTTGTTATAGCACAGAATCTGATAGTTTAAAAATATTTCCAAGAGCCCCTGATCAAATGGCAGAAAATTGGTTGTGTTTGAGTGAACTTAGTTTCTCATGGAACTTCATCAAGTTGCCATGAAGAACATAGTTCGAAAAGTTTTACTTTAGAAAATGCAGGGATTGCTAGTCAATTTGCAACTGTACAGCTCCTTAAAGCAATGGAGTCTTTTCCTTAGGATCACTCAGCTATCCTATACATTTCTTGAAGTGCTCCCTAGAAAATATACTCTCCTGCTGTAACGGTATGTGAGATTGACCTTGAGAGACAGAGGGGAAAGTCATAGACTAAATAATGGTCAGATAAGAGGCCGCTCAATTTGCAGAAGGTGTGGTAAATGTCTCAGAATGGCGCATCACTGGTTTCTTGGACTGTAAAGAAGGGAAACAGAGATGTATTTTCAGACTGTAACCTTAGAATAAAGCTACCATAGAGCTAGTACTTCTGGGTGTCCTTCTTGTCTGGACTACCTTGTAAGGCTGATGCCAATCTTGCAAGTTTCAAATTACATCCGTTCCCTCTTGCCTTTACAGTCCAAGGAACTTCTGTGATATTTGCCTTTCCCCATTCCTTATGCAGACTCAACTGCCTCTTACCTGACTGTTGTCTTTTTGGCTCTTCCTCCTGCCTTCTAAGGTCATACCTCACATCTTCTGCCTCACATGTCCCAGTGACCAATTAGGACTCTTGGAGTCAGTCTCCTCCAGATCCCGTCGGCCAAACAATGCTGTTTGGCGGGACTGCGGGAGAGAGCCTTCTCTTCCCTGGTCCTCTGGAACCAACTCCCCCCAGAGATTTGTACTGCCCCCACTCCTCTCGCCTTTTGAAAAATGCTTAAAACACATTTATGTCAGCAGGCCTGGGGTCGCTGAATGATGGTTCTCAGCTCCAGCCATTAGTATATATGAGTGATGACTGTGTGCTGTTTTATTGGGTTAGGTTTTTTTACTTGTTCTTAGTTATTTATTCAGGTGTTTTAAATTTGTATCATGTTTTTACCATTGTAAGCTACCTTGAGTCTGCAAGGAGAACGGTAGCCTAGAAATCCAATCAATCAATCAATCAATCAATCAATCAATCAATCAATCAATCAATCAATCAATCAATAAATACCCAAATGCTATTCAAGTTGCTGAAGCGCATGCTCTAATAGGCTTGCTCTAGTGAGGGGAAAAGTGAAGTGAGTGCTAGATTGGAGGTTTGCCGGCTGACGGACACAGACAAGGCTTTTTGTTTAAACAGGAACCTTTATTTCTCTACTTCAGCACCACAGCTTCAACTCAGTAAAAGGAACAGCAACCTGGCCTTGACAGCTCCTTTTAGAGTGAAGCTGTCAAACAGCCAACCAATAGGAATGCTTTATTTTCCCACTCGTCGGCTTTCTTGCGCTTTAGCCAATCAGGCTCCAGCAGCAGCCTTTTAGGCGGGTCGTAAGTCAAGGTCTTAACAAAAGTGCAAGAAGCCAGCTTGACTTTTCTGGTGGGGTCGTAAGTCAAAGTCTTAACAGTAAAGTATTTCTTATTCCATTTGTTCCAAAAAATTGATGTTAAAAACACAACATATGATATCAGTAATAGAGAACTACAAACATTTGAACACAGCCATCCTTCAAAGGAGAAGTCAAGAGAACAGATTGAAAACGTTCTGATTATCTGAAAGTTGAGACCGTTCTGTGCCTATTCCACTTCACACCAGAAAATGATAATTTTCCAAACTGAAACCCACCCTCCCAAGGGAGATTATATGTATATTGGTCTGTAGTAAGCATACTTTCATAGTTTAAATCGTATATGACTGAATGAACTGTATGAAATAAATTAGTATTTATTCTGATTTCAGTGCTCTAATTTTTTTCTTTTAGGTTCGAGAACTAAACGATGTACAGTTTCCACATGCTTTCCTTGTGTCAGGGAAGCAGCAAACTCTAGAACTACAAGCTAGGTAATTAAGCAAGAATTGTAGCCTTTAAAAAAAAATTCTAGCAAAAGAACATAAACTCTGCCTCTCCAATATAAATGACATCTCTTTCTCTGCAGGTCCCAGGAGGAAATGGATGCCTGGCTTCAGGTAGCCCTTGCTGCAATTTGTTTTGTTTTTTTTAAGCTTAGGGAGAATCCTGGCCAATGAGGAAACCAAAATACTCCCAATAACTATAATGGGTTATGAGAATAACCTTGAGAGACAGGAAGAAGAGCTATACCCTAATCAATAGTCTCAAAAGAGAAATCTGAATCCAAAGCATTAATGGGACAAGGAAAGTTTCTCAGAATTGTTCCTCCCTAGTTCTTTGAAATGACAGAAGGAGGGAGGATTTGGAAGTTAAGATTGCTCTTGAGATATGAAATCTGCTTTAAGTCCGACTTCATGAAAATATCACTGTAGTTTCTTTAGCAGCAATGTAGAAGGGACTTATTATTGCCCTCCCTCCCTTTTTTAATTTCCCATTTTTGGAACTTCTTTCAACACCCCTAAGTCTCATCTAAGCCCTAGCCACATCCTTCCCTACATAGCTTTTCAAGATCAGATAAGGTCAGTTGGATGCTACCACATAGCCAGGTATGGGCTTCAAAAGTTTTAACCTCTGTCTAGTTGCTAGGTGGGTGTGGCCATGGTGGGTGTGGCCTAGTTGGCTTCCTGTACCATGGTGAGGGGGGCATTTTTGCCCTCCCTAGGCTTTGGAGTCTTTCCTTGAGCCTCTGGGAGGGTGAAAACATTGTCCCCAGGCTTTGGAGCCCAGCTGGAGGCTGGAAATGGGCCTATTTCTGGCCTTCCCGAACTTCTGGTAGGGCCACTTTTCCATGCGTGGAATACTTACCTGTATCCAAAACCGTCTGTGGTAGGACTCCCGGGAGGGGTTGGGTGGGCGGCCAGCAATGGGATTTAGGGATTCTCTGAACTGCACAGGATCTTAACTAGAGGTTCTCCTGAACCCCTGTGAACCAGCAGCAACCCATCCAAGCGGGGGTTCCTACTTACCACCGCTACCACCGCAGGGGTGCACGCATGTTCAAGCAAGATTTGGCTTCTACGCGTGCGCAGGAAGCAAAATTTTGTGAGAGGCCATGCAGCCATACGGGATTTTGGCAGGGTTTTTTTTTTTGGCTGAAAATCACCAAAATCTCACACCCGTGAATGTCCTTTCGTGAGATTTTGCTTCCTGCACATGCACATCTCACTCGGGTATGCCTGCCCATCCCCTTGCCACCTGGAGCTACACATGCAGCTTCATTTCCGCTACTGTTATGCAATGTGGCTAGCAGCCCATTACTGAACCCACCCCTGATCATAGCTATATCTTAAGAAATGGCCCACAATTAATACAGTATCCTCCTATATAAAAGGTATAGTCTTGGTGCAAATTCAATAAATAAATAATAAATAAATAAATTGGTGCTGGTAATTTATAATTTTGGCAGCTAAATCAAGACCTTTGGAAACCCACATGGAGCTCTAGAGTGGCTCAAATATATTATGTGATAGGGCAGCCCTGTGCATTTAAAGAGAAGTCAATTTCATTCACATATAGGATGGGTAATAGAGATAAGAGCAGAAAGCTCTTTAAGCCTTGACTTAAATTCCAGAAAGGTTGGGGAAGGTTTTAGAACAGCAATGGTGAACCTATGGCATGGGTGTTACAGGTAGCACGCGGAGCCATATCTGCTGGTACATGGAGCCATTGCCCTAGTTCAGCTACAACATGATTTTTGGCTCATGTAGAGGCTCTGAGAGGGTGTTTTTGGCTTTCAGAGAACCTCTGGGGGGATGGGGGAGGACATTTTTACCCTGCCCCAGCTTCAGGGAAGCCTTTGGAGCCTGGGAAGAGTGAAACATAAGCCTACTGGGCCCACCAGAAGTTGGGAAACAGGCCATTTCCAGCCTCCAGAGAGCCTCTATGGAGGGGGGATGAGGGAAGCTGTTTTCATCCTCCCCAGGCATTGAATTATGGGCGTGGGCAGGGCTGCCATCAGGAATTTTGGGGCTTCATACAGCCTAATTGTCTGCCCCCCCCGCCATTTTATAACTACTTTATTTTGCGACATACCAATTATGTATTAAACCGCCCCCCTCCCATTTTTCAATTTGGCCAGGCCCCTGACGCCAGTAGCGGTAATACTGGCCTATCGGCGGCCCTGGGCGTGGGCACTTGTTCATGTGCAATAGTACACGTGCAAGCTCTTTCGGCACCTGAGGAAAAAAATGTTCGCCATCACTGTTTTAGAACTTCCTTCTTCCTTCTTCAAATCCTCCACCCAAATATAAATCCACCCATGCTTCATCTTTGGTTAGGTCAGTCTTAGATTAAGCAGATTGCATTCGCATCCTTCAGTCTCAGAAGACCATGGTTTCATGCTCTGGATTCCCCAGATAAACAGATAGGAGTTGCTATTTACACATGTAAATCGAAACTAAGCTTCTTTTCAGAAATCCTTCTATTCAAAATGTTTCCTTCCTCTCTCCCAGGCCTTCCAGTCGGCCATCAACAAGAAAGAAAAAAGGAGTGAGACCTTTAAGGCTGCAAGCCAAGGGCAAGAAGCAGAGACACAAGAGTCCAGTGTAAATCTCCAGTTACACACCTATTGTGACTCTTATCCCATTTGCACTTTAGAGCTACCGATATTCATTTCCTCTTTTAAAACCATGAGCTCCTTTCCCAAAGATTGTAACTGTTTTAATTTACAAAGACCTTAAAAGTAGTCTCTGATAAACCAAGGGGAAGGGGAGATACACAGAAAACACATCTGACAAAGTTTTGTCGTTATGTCATATTTACTCTAGTCGTGCTACTTGTCAATTGAGGCTGTCACACCCACTGTGTGAGGTTTTTTTAAATTTTATTTATCTATTTATTTTGTCCAATACACAATAATACACAATGAAGGTTATAGAAGATATAATAGAGAAAAAATACGAGATATAGGAGAGACTATAGGACAGGGGACGGAAGGCACTCTAGTGCACTTATGTACGCCCCTTACTGACCTCTTAGGAATCTGGAGAGGTCAACCGTGGATAGTCTAAGGGTAAAATGTTGGTGGTTAGGGGATGATACTATAGAGTCCAGTAAGGAGTTCCACGCTTCGACAACCCGATTACTGAAGTCATATTTTTTACAGTCAAGTTTGGAGCAGTTAATATTAAGCTTGAATCTGTTGTGTGCTCTTGTGTTGTTGTGGTTGAAGCTGAAGTAGTCATTGACAGGCAGGACATTGCAGCATATGATCTTGTGGGCAATACTTAATATCATGTTTAAGGCGTCGTAGTTCTAAGCTTTCAAGACCCAGGATTGTAAGTCTAGTTTCGTAGGGTATTCTGTTTCGAGTGAAGGAATGAAGGGCTCTTCTGGTGAAGTATCTTTGAACATTTTCAAGGGTGTTAATGTCTGAGATGCGATATGGGTTCCAAACAGATGAGCTGTATTCAAGGATGGGTCTGGCGAAGGTTTTGTAAGCTTTGGTAAGTAGTGTGAGATTTCCAGAGCAGAAGCTACATAGGATTAGGTTTACAACTCTTGAGGCCTTCTTAGCGATGTTGTTGCAGTGGGCTTTGGCACTTAGATCTTTAGTTATTAGTATCCCGAGGTCCTTGACCCAGTGGGGATTATCTGTGATAATTTGTTTATTAAGTTTGTATTTGAAGTTCTGATTCATTTTGCCGATGTGTAGGACAGAGCATTTGCTGGTTGAGATTTCAGGTTGACTGAAAGGGTTGCTTGATTCAGAGCAGTGAAGGGCTACCAAAGTGTTTACTATCACACTGTGGGCGTGGCGTATGCAGGACACCCTGCATTATCTTTCAACTTCTTTCAGTGCAAATTGGGTGCTCTGGGTTGGAGCTCCATTTTCTCTACCCCACTGCATTCTCCCCAATCCAGGCAGCAGCCCACCCCTGATTCAAAGTCTCTTTTTTTGCAGCAGGGCCAGTCACAGGAGCTGGGCAAATGGGCTCCCCAGTGGATAAGAGACAAACTAGTCACCATGTGCATGCGCTGCAGAGAGCCATTCAATGCTATCACACGAAGAAGGCATCACTGCCGAGCTTGTGGCTATGTGAGTGAGCTTATTTGTTCTCTATACACACACACACCAGGGGCGGATTGCTCTTAACGGTGTGCTGCACAGGCAGCTTTGGGTGTCTTATGTCCTACGGTAAAGAACACCACAATGGTAGCAAAAGTTGAGCTGCGTGCGCAGCTTTGGTGTCTTGTGTGCACACAGGGGCGTTACAGCATGGTTTTGCTTCTGCGCATGTGCAAGGGGCAAAATCTTGTGAGGGGACACTTGTGCGATTTAGGCAATTTTTATGTTTTTGTGCATGTGCAAAAGCAAAAAATTACCAAAATCTCTCTTGCGTGTGTGTCCCCTTGTGAGATTTTTGCTTTGTGCACACATGCAAAAACACCCTTGGCACTTCTGCCAAGACCACAGTGGCAGAAAAAGTTGAGCTGCGCATGCAGCTTCGGTGTCTTGCATTTGCGCACATGCATCCCAGCGTGGTTTTGCTTCTGCATGTGCTCAGGAAGCAAAATCTCACCTAGGCACATGCATGCAAGAGAGATTTTGAGAATGCACAGAAGCAAAAAAATCACATACATGCGCATGTCCCCTCTAAAGATTTTTCTTCCTGTGCATGTTGGGACGTGTGTGCCACGCGCAAGACACCAAAGCTGCACACACAGCTCAACTTTTGCTACCACTGCGGCGGCCTTTACCGTAGGACACAAAACACCCACAATACTCCAAGAGGGGCGGCATACAAATCTAATAAATTATTATTATTATTATTATTATTATTATTATTATTATTATTATTACTTGCATCCCCTCCCCCTTCAATTGTTTTAGAATACAGGGTGCATTCCCAAAGTAATGCAATTATTATTTTTAAAAGTAATTTATTGAACAGATTTGCACAAACACTTAAAATTCTTCAAAGTACTTTCCTTGGGCCTCTACACATTTTTTCCAGTGACTCTGCCATAACTGGTATGCGCCCTGGAAGGCGTTTTCGGGGACCTCTCGCAAGGTCCCCTTCATCACGGCTGATTGGATCTCTTCTATGGACGAAAAACAGGTTTCTTTCAGGGCTGGAAAAAAAAGAAGTCTGCTGGGGCGATGTTAGGACTATGGGGGGGGGCAGCGTTGGCACCTGGTGTTTGGCCAGTAACTTGTGGACTCGTAGCATGTTGTGGCAAGGCACGTTTTTCGTCCATAGAAGAGATCCAATCAGCCGTGATGAAGACCTTGCAATCGGTCCTCGAAGACACCTTCCAGGGCATGTATCGGTCATGGCAGAGTCGCTGGAAAAAATGTATACAGGCCCAAGGACAGTACTACTTTGAAGAATTTTAATGTTTGTGCAAATCTGTTCAATAAGTTACTTTAAAAAAATAATGGCATTACTTTTGGAATGCACCCTGTAGGTAATTGAAGCTAATTGTAAGATTTTGCTGATCTGAAGAACTACAGCCACCCTTGATCTGAGAACTAGAGTGATTATGGCTAGTGCATTGGCAGACCTGAAAAACTTTGCAAAGAAAACTGCAGGGACTTGTTCAAGCAGTCTCCAAGAACTGGATACAATGAACTTGAAAAAAATAAAATAAAATAATAACTCACTACATTGAACCTTCTTCAAACCTGTGGTTTTTCTCCTGGAGGCAGGTGGTGTGTGCCCGGTGTTCTGACTACAAAGCTGAATTGCAATATGACAAGAATGGACCCAAACGTGTCTGTGCGGAATGCTATGTCCTCCTAACAGGGAATTTGTTGCACGTCGAGCAGCCTGGGAAGCCCAAAGGCATTCTGGAGGTGAGGGGAAAGGAGACTTGGAAGGTCTGTTTCTTCTCTTTTCTCAGGCTTGTTTCTTGGTCTGTTGATAACTTGTTCTTCTGGGTAGGAATTTAGTTATTGCAGCGATTTCACTTTTGTCATTTTGAAAGTACTTGTCTTGCAAACACTTCCCCATCAACATTACCTTTACAGAAGCATGCACAAGTAGCCACCATGTTCTTTTCTTTTAGGCAAACAACATTATGCAGCCTAGAAAGGAGAATAATATAGATGAGCCAAAGAAATTAAAAGCTTGAGACACTGTTCTGGTTTCAGGCTAATTCAGATAATAATTGGAATAAATGATTGCTAAAGGCATATATTTGTAAAAAAACACATCTTCTTTATTTCTTCTTCTTCCATTTATACATCTGCTCTCACGTAGTGCTTTTCTTTCTCATTTCTCTCTTTAGTAGTTAAGCTAATTATCTCAGAAATAACATCAAAACATTCCACAAGTCATTCTAAAATTTATCAGCTAATTAGTGCTAGCCAGGAGCCATAAAAGCAGGTCATAAATCACACTATGGTTTACTTACTTTCTGGAGCATGTCGCAGACACCTCCATCTTTGGATGACAAGATTGAACGGAATCAGCTTCTTCTTCCGTTCATACCTGGATGTGAGGTAACTGATATCTTTTCCCTGTAACTTGTTCTAACCTCCCCTGAGTACGTCTGTATTAGGGGTTAACCCACCTCCAGTCCTCTTCATTCGATCCTGAATGCATCTCTACGTCACTTGCCTCCTCCTCCTCTTCATTAATATTCCTTTCTATCTGTAAATCCGGCCAATCTGCCAATTCAAAATCACTCCCCCCTTCAGAATCTGAGCAATCTCCAGGCTGAACGGGAGTATACACAACAGATACAAGGGGGGAAAAAGAAACGAAACAGCTAAAGCTACTAGCATTTCACTTCTTTGTCATCAGAGCCAACTATGACTTTCTCATCTCATCTCTTCTTGAACCCTTTACTCTTCTTTCATAGGATTGTTTCATTATTCTTTCTTTATGACCACACCACATCAATATACTGTATATATTTGCAAATAAGCTCATCTCTGTATACTGCATATTCAGGATTTTGTTGTGTTTTGTTCAATATATTCTGGAGAGTTCCTTTGTTTTATATTTGTGTCTATAAATGTTTTTGTTTCCTGAAGAGATCCATTTAAATGTTCACAACTGGCTTATCTCTAGGTGGTATATTTTTCATGTACTTTGGTGAAAAAAATGAGTGTCAGGTTTATTTGTGGTTGGGCTTACTTGTGAGTATGTGTGTATATATATAATAAAATCTACAAAAACATATATATACATATATATATATTTAAAAAAACACCACTGTGTATATTTGCAGATAAGCTCATCTGCGGATAAATGAAACTCAATTTTGGCATGTATTTTTGAACCTAAAATTCATGACTTATCCACAAGTACATATGGTGTTTTTTAATAAGTTTTTTTCATACTCACTCTTTGCTGTATTCAGCTATCTTTTCTATTCCTACTCCTACTCCTATTCCTACTCCCACCACCTTTTTATCAACATTTTCATGACTTCAGATTTCTTCATCGCAGTGAGCATCCTTCCAAGATAGAAAAATGTATTGCTCTATTTTTCACAAGTTATAGCTCAATTGCAATTGTTCATTCCAGTTTCCTTGGCATAACTCAATCACTTTAGACTTCAATAGATTGCTTTTCAAATCCATGCTCCTTATTGTATCATCCATTTTTCTAATATTTGTTACAAATATTTGAGTCCTCAGGCAACAATTATGGTATTGTGTACTTACAAAAACCTGAAGGTTGGCATACACATTGTCTATGTCACTACAAACATTCATTTTGCATTGATCCATGAATACATTAAGCAAAAAAAAGGGGAACAACACACATTCTTGCCTTCCCCTCTCTTCAATGTTAAACATTTTTATGCATTCCGTTTGTTCTCATTCTTTATTTTTATCATATGGCACTGTAATTACAGTCAACCAAACTTCAACTTGATATTTTCACAAAACCTTGAAGCATATTCACTGTCATATGCTCTCTCTACATTTACAAATAGAGAATAAACTTTGTTTCTCCCATTTATACATTTCTAAAAGACTTGTCGAAGAGCAAGACTCTATTCGGTACATTTCTTGCCAGTTTCCAAATATTGTTCCCTGTACTTGCTACTTTTCCTTTTTTATATGGCAAAAATAATGGCATTCTTCCATTATATGGTCCATGATCAAAAATACATGCAATCTTTTCACACATTAAACAAGTCAAACAGTCATGCCATAAAAAAACTCTACCTGTATTTTTATATTTTTAAATACATGCATTTTCTATTTGCACCATGTTTGCCTTACAATTTTTCAATGTGATTGCAGCATTTACAGTATAATTTTTTCACCAGTTTTTTTTCTCTTGGACAGTAACATTTATAAGATTCTTTTCAATTTCGCTCTTCAACCTATCTCTTTCATTCCCATATACATGTCTAAAATACTCTTTCCAGCATTGTCTTATTACATTTTCATCCAAAAATCACTTCAATGCTACCGACTTCTTGTTTAGCTCTTTTTACCATTTTCAGAACATTTTTAAAATTTCCATCAAAAATTGCTCTGAATTTTCTTTTCTTCTTTTAATTACTTTTTGTTCTATAGCTACATCCTTTGCAACTATTGTGGTGTGCTGTATAATTATATTCTTTGCAACTATTATTTCTCTATATACACATTATTCAAATCCCTTTTATGTTCATTCTTTGCAGCACTAATTCTATTCTATGCATTTTTCTTCATTCATGACCTTTTTCACTTTCCACTGCCATCAAACATCCTTTTAAATAATTTTCATTACCATATTCTAGAGATTTCCTTGGGACCCAGTAACATATTTCTTTTCATTCTATACCAAGTATCTTCAATATCCTCTTTTTCACATTCACTTTCCATTATTTCTATTGAAAGATTAATCTATTCTTGAATAGGTTTTTAGCAGATTCATCTCTCCCATTATCACTAGAGCATAATATGCAGCTACTGCCACCCTACAAATTCAACTTCCTTATGCACCCACAACCAGCTAAACATCAGTTCATACTTTCCGACATACATTTTAGCTCTTTCATGTACAAGTAGTCGTCGGTGAAGAATGGAAATTGGGGCCAGAATTTCTGTTGCTAAGTGACACAGTCATAAAGTATGATGTCATATGATCATACTAGTTCTGCACTCCTGGTTGTTGTCATTAAGTGAATCCCACACTTTGAACTTCTTGCTATTGATTCCTACTTGCATGGATTCTGCTTGTACCTGCTTGCAATGACAATATTACAGCATCCCATGACTATGAAGTTTCCATGTGAGAGTTGCTGCCTTCTCCATTGACTTTGCTTGTCCAAAGCCAGCAATGAAGGTTTCAATTGATGATCATATGACTAAGGGACGTTGCAATGATGTAATTGCAAGCTGGGTGTTAAGTGCCCAGATTATAATCATGTGTCCCTGAGGAATCTGTGATGGCCAGAATTTCAAGGACAAGTTCCAAGTACCACTCATTCAGCACCATTAGCAGTTTGAATGGTCACTGAACAAACGTTCATTAAATGCATATATGTGTGTATGTGTGTATGTGTGTATGTGTGTATGTACGTATGTATGTATGTATGTATGTTTTGGCATATTTAGGTCTTTTGCCATGTAAGGTTGATAGACTCTGGGTGACGCTTTGTTCGCCCTGTTCTGTTGGGCTCTCTGGTAGAATCCTCCCGAAAATTCACAGGTACAAATTTCAGACACACACACATTTGAAAATTCAAAACAGTGTTCTTTATAAGGAAAATTCACTTAAACTAAGCCCTCTTTTTGTATAGCAAAGAGCACTCGTCTCCAAACAAACTGGTAAACAAGTCCCTTATCAATTCTGTGATACTTTTATATGGCATAAGTATCACTATAAATTGTGACAATGTGACCTCTGTTGCCCATTATGACTTTGATCATGAATTAAAATTTTGTACAATATAAAAGATATGTCAGCTAACATACCAGCCTTACTTACAGTATAACCATGTGCACCTTTTTTTTTGGCTGAATTAAAAAATAAATTAGTTTCGGCACATTTTGGCAAATATGCTATATGTGCAGCTCAAACTTAGTTTTATTCTGAGCATGCTCACACTATTCTATGAAGAGTAGAATCTCTAATCTAGAGACTAATTTGAAATCCAGTATGGTTCAAGGAGTAAACAATTGTTTCTAAATGCAGTGCATAAAAGATTAATTAGTATATATTAGCATACATATTAAGAACTTCCGGTTAACGTGTCTAATTTGGGCATGGGAATCCTTGTTTAGGTCCATCCTTTCAAGATAGACTTCTTGATTGATTTTAGACAAACACTGACTCTTAGGTTAGTTTGCCTCTGAACTGCAAGTTAGGAATTCCAGCAACTGGAAAAGCTTTTACCTTAAAAAAAAAGATCCTTGTAGAAAGACAACTCATTGAAAAACATATCTGCTCAACTTCATTTAGATCAAGATTAAGAAATGTAAGGATCTGCCAGCTCCATTCATTCAGCTAAATTCTGGATTGCAAGGCCCTTATGAAATTTCATTATCAATGCATGGAAAGCCTGGATGAACTAGAAATTTGGGGATGGACAACATTAACTGTTTAGAATTAGTTATGTTCCTTAATCAGATCCGACAAACATACTTCATTTCTAGAAGGTCTATGAGACTCCTTTTAATGTCATCATTTTATGAATCCTGGCAAAGTAATAGGAGGTGGAAGAAGTTCAACAGTAAACTTTTGTCTACATCATGTGATTAGATTTTAATGAACAATTTTGTCAATAGAAGCTGTTTTGGGGATATGGTCAAGTTACTTATTAGACTAAGTCAAGATACTTACTTATCAGTGTTGATACTTTATAAAGTATTTCAGATACATTCATCTTCCCCAGAGGATTTTAGCTATGACAACTGAATGAAGTCTCCACGTTCTCTTTTGGATAAGAGTTATTAATAGTGCTGTGAACCATTTGTTTAATTGGCAGAAAGAATCTGCAGAAATATCAGGGCAGAGCCTAATGTGCAGTTTCCTGCAGCTTATGGATAAGAATGGAAAGGGGAGCATGCGTGGCTGGTTTGTGATCCCACGAGATGATCCACTGGTGTTGTATATTTATGCTGCACCTCAGGTATGTTTTTGAATGGAGTTTATTATGATGGCACTTAATAAGGCTTACAAATGAGCTGCTTCTAGAACCCTGCCCTTTGATGATTTTAAACATTGGCCTTGGGTTTATCAGAACATAGAAATTAGTGATAGGAAAAGTTCTCCATTCCAAGCTACCTGTAAAATGTAGTTGTAAATATTTTTCAGCTTCTCCCTTCCATCATTTCCCATCAGCATCATCTCAGAAAATATATTAGATGGGGTGATGCATATATCATTTCTTTCACTGTTCCCCTATAACAGGAATCCCATGGAGTGGGCTTCACTACTACTACTACTACTACCACTACTACTACTACTACTACTACTACTAATAATAATAATAATAATAATAATAATAATAATAATAATAATAATTTGTTAGATTTGTATGCTGCCCCTCTCCAAGGACTCGGGGTGGCTCACAATAATAAAATACAATAAACAGTGGTACAAATCTAATATTAGTAAAAACTGAAGATAAAACCCTTAATATTAAAAAAAACAATCAATACTACACAATCATACCATTCTCAAGTGCTATAATCAGCAAAGGGGGGGATCAGTCCCCCCATGCCTGGCGACATAAGTGGGTCTTTAACATCTTGTAGAAGATGGGGAGGGTGGGCCAAATCTCGGGGGGGGGAGCTGATTCCAGAGGGTCACCACAGAGAAGGCCCTTCCCCTGGGTCCTGCCAGACGACATTGTTTAGTCGACAGGACCCGGAGAAGGCCAACTCTGTGGGACCTAATCGGACGTTGGGACTCGTGCGGCAGAAGGCGGTCCCATAAGTATTCTGATCTGATGCCATGTAGGGCTTTATAGGTCATTACCAACACTTTGAATTGTGACCGGAAACTGATCGGCAGCCAGTGCAAGCTGCAGACTGTTGATGAAACATGGGCGTACCTAGCGAGGTCCATGATAGCACGCGCGGCCGCATTCTGCACGATCTGAAGTTTCCGAACACTCTTCAGAGGTAGCCCCATGTAGAGAACGTTAGACACTAGGTTAGACTTAGGGTAGACTTGAGCTTGGGTCCCTACAATCTTAAATAGTATTTAATTACAGAAGCATTTTGTTCAAACATCATCTTTCCCAGTGATTCTGGAGGGAAATCATCTCACCAGTAGTGGGTTCTAAAACCCATTGCTACCAGTTCACGTGCGCGTGTGATGTTTCTGCGCATGTGCAGAAGTGTCTTGGGTAGGTGGGCGAAACTTCCCACTTGGGTGGATTGCTCTTACCGCTGCTACATACAGTCCCAGCATGTTTTTCCTTCTGCGTATGTTCAGGAAGCAAAATCTTGCGAGGGGACATGTGCATGCACAAGATTTTGGTAATTTTTTGCTTCCGCACATGCGCAGAAGCCAAAAATTGATGAAATCTCGCACATGTGCACATCCCCTGATGAGATTTTCCTTCCTGTGCAGGAGCAAAAACACGCTGGGATGCACAAGCACACATGCAGGACACCTGGACCTGCATGTGCAGCTCAACTTTTACTACCCCTGGGGCATCCTTTACCGTTCCGGTAAGAACCCACTACTGTTCCTGCTGCCGGTGCTACCAGTTGACAAAACTGGGCTGAATTGGAGCAACCAGCGGTGGGCTACATGCCAGAACGCTAAACTGCACTCACCACTGCGTCTCTTAAGTTCTTGCAGGACTAGCGCAATTTTGCTGCTGCACCTGTGAAGGTAGCAAAATTGTGCCCGTGTTTCAGCGAGGTTTTACCTGCGGTTATGTGCGTGATTTTGCTACCTCCACAGATGCAGCAGCAAAATTGCGCTAGTCCCGCAAGAACTTAAGAGTTTTATATACTTCTTTTTAATATTAGATTTGTTCACTATAATATTGTTTTTTATCATTGTTGTGAGCCGCCCTGAGTCTTCGGAGAGGGGCGGCATACAAATCTAATAAATAATAATAATAATAATAATAATAATAACAACAACAATAATTAGATTACTATTATTATTATTATTATTATTATTATTATTATTATTAATTACGAGCTGCGGCCGCGAGCACAGTTCAGCATTCTGGCTCGTATCCCGCCGCTGGGAGCAACCCACCTCTGATCCCACCCCAGTCTGATACTTTTACATGTTTGGTAGTCACCAGGGCAGGGAAGGTTGAATGTAATCCTCTGAGGAGAAAAGCAGTAAGAAGTAGAGAGTCCAAGCTGAGGCGTGCTGCGGTTTGACATGACACCAGAAGTAATTGGTGAGAAACCAAAGGTAGAATTCAGAATATATCAGAGTCAGGATGCACAATTCCCAGCACAAACAAGAAGACTTTCTATATTTCTACTCTGCCAAGGAATACATTGTCCGGCATAATCATTTTTATTTATTTTTATTTATTTATTCATTCATTTGTCCAATACACAAATACACAGGAAGAAAAATAGACATGTAGTAATATATACAAGGGTAAAGTGAACTTAGAGGAGAGGATATATGAAAGGAAGAAAATATATATGATAAGTGAGAGAAAGGAAAGACAATTGGACAGGGGACGAAAGGCACACCAGTGCACTTATGTACGCCCCTTAAAATATCAAATATACTTCAGTGTGATTTGAAAAACCTCAATTTCTAGCTTTGGGAGTTCCTGATTGTGAATAAAACTATTGAATAGAGAGGAATGAAGTAAGCAATCATTTTATTTATTTATTTATATGGCTGCTCATCTAGACTACAAGCAACAATTTTAGTTAACTAACCTTCTCGTAGCTAAGCAATAGCGGCCTCTTCAGGCTGTTTTTGATAAAGCACAATAAAGCAAATTAAAAAGGGGAAAAAAACCTCCCAGATAACTATGGACAAAACTAGTTTGGGCTTTTGGTAGTACAGAATCATTTCAGTGTGATGATAACAAAGTGATCATATCTCAACAGCAGAGGTGGGTTGCTCGCAGTTTGGGCCGATTCTATAAAATGGATAGCGGGAATTTCCCCCTTGCTCGCTGAACCAGGAGCAATTGGTGGTTGGCCATGGCCCCAAATCGGCTCTAATGATCGGCTGTCATAGGTACAGCCATCTTTTTTTTTTGGCTTCTGCACATGCACAGAAGCTTGGCTTTTGGCACTGTGTACACATGCTTGCATGCCCACATGGTTCAGGAGGAAGCAAACCATCAGGGAGGTAAATTAGAACCCACTCCTTCTCAACAGAGATATGAAATTAATTATGGGATATTTGAAAATAACTGTGTTTGGAACCTTTCTTTCTCCTGACCCAGGATGTAAAAGCCTATGCCTCTATCCCCCTGTTGGGTTACCATATCGAGCCATATCAGAACAGCCCCCGTCACGTCTTCCAGTTGGTACAGTCCAAACAGACCTATACCCTAGTTGCTGAAACTGAAGAACTGAAGCAGCGCTGGATGAAAGCCATTGAACAGTCAGCCAGGGGAGGAGAAGAGGAAGAAGATTCCTGTGATGATCTGGAATAATTCAAGCTCCTCCTGAGGCTGATTCGGATTCTGAATTGCCACTGTAATAAGCACCGAATCTGTGTTAAAAATTCAGTCATATCTTTCAGTTATAAATTTTTCACTGGCATTTTCAAACACGATCTAAGCATAGCCCATAAAATCATATGTTATGTCCTTCCTGTCAACGACTACTTCAGCTTCAACCACAACAATACACGAACACAAAACAAATACAAACTTAATGTAAACCGCTCCAAACTCGACTGCAGGAAATATGACTTTAGTAACTGTTCTGCCGGCGTGTCTCAACCGCCCGTAATTACAGGGTAATTAGTCCAGGAAGACACACACCACACGATAAAAGGAAAACCCAAAAATTTTTATAAACAGAAAAACAGAAACAGCTCCCCTTTTAAATGTTAAAGGGATTTTCTGGTACACACAAGGCACTGGTTAAATGCAGTCCAATTGCTCACCCAATAACTGGGAAATTGAGTCCAATTCTAAAGTCCAGAGAGTCCACACACACAATCCTGAAGAGCAAAAACCATGATCTTGACGAAACAATGAATCAGATAAACTGCCATGAGGCTAAAACACCAGGCTGCACTTTTATCTGTAGCACTAATTACAGCAGCCCCACCCAACCACAGGTGGCCTCATTTTCTCTTGTAATAATCTTTCAGTTGTTATCTCCTATGCATCACTCTACGCATGCGTGGATGTGTCATTAATTCTTGTTCAGAATCCAAGGATGATACAGATGACTGATCTCCTCCTGGGCTGTTTGCCAAACTCCCCTCTTCGCTGTCACTCATGCTTCCTTGGCCAGAGGAGACTTCGTCGGCAGATTCTAATGGGAGCAAAACAGGCCTGCGGCATGTGGATGTCTCCCCCACATCCACCTCCACATTGCTTGGGGCAGGAGCTGGGACAGAGCTAACCACAACACCAATCGAGTAGTTGATGCATGGAACTCACTACTAGACTCTGTAGTATCATCACCTAACTCCCAAAACTTTACCCTTAGACTATCTACTGTTGACCTCTCCCAATTCCTAAGAGGTCAGTAAGGGGCGTGCCTAAGTGCACCAGCGTGCCTTCCGTCCCCTGTCCTAATGTTTCTTATTATTTTTTACTAATATCATGTATATGAATATTATTGTATCTAATGTTTCTTATTATTTTTTTTACTAGTATTATGTATACGAATATTATTATATCCTTACATACCTCCAATACGTACCTGGCAAAACATATACATAAAAAATAATAATATTTTTTTTGTCTATTAGAGATTTCCTTGGCTAACTGTGGCTCAGATAGACTGTCTTAATCATATGCATATTACATGCAAGTTCACGGAGAGGGGTGGCATAAAAATCAAATAAATAGATAGATAGATAGATAGACAGACAGACAGACAGACAGACAGACAGACAGACAGACAAACAAACAAATAAATGCTGGTACAAATAATACTTCCTGTTTGCGCAACATGGAAGAATGAACCTCCCCCCCCCTCACCACCACAGAGACAATAGTTATAAAGAAAATGTTGGATTGTGCAGAAATGAGCAGGCTTACTATAGAATTGCAGAACAAGCAAAGGAAAGAATTTTATACCCTGTGGGAATAATTGTACACATGGCTTGAAAATAACAACAATAATAAATAAATATGTATATAAATAATTAGAAATTAGTAGTTGTAAATGTTCCATGTAAATATTATATAAAGATCAATACAAAAATAAACTAGTGATAAGATAGTTGGATAACAACACATTGAAATGGTTATGCTGATTCTACAGAAATGCAAGTGAAGTGTTATTTGAATGATTTGTTAATGTCTTTCATGTATTTGTATTGTTTATTATTGTTTAAAAAATTAATAAAAATAATTAAAAAATACTTCCTGTTTGTGCACAGATCTTGTTTTATCTACAGTTATGTTTGGGAAATTATTCTCTGATCAGAGATCCTGACACTGCAAAACTTCACCGGGGTCTTAGCATTACTCAACTGTTTCTTTTTAAATTGATATCATTTTATTATTATTTTTTAATTATTATTATTACTATTATTATCATCATCATCATCATCATCATCATCATCATCATCATCATCATTATTTAGATTTGAATGCTACTCCTCTCCGAAGACTTGGAGTGGCTTTATCTATCCCCCCCCCACTTTAACTGGTTTCCCATTTGAATGCCCCCCCCCAAATTAGAATTACAATACATGAAAAATGACAGGGGATGACTTTTTCTGGGTTTGTGAACTTCATTACTGTTTGGATAGAGGACTCTGGAACTGCAGGCTAGGCTAAGAAATAATTAATTAAAATAGAATATAATGGAAGAAGGAAATGGCTACAATCAAGAAAATGGTCTGGACTCATCGGTTAAATTGCTGGAATCAATTTTTAATTGAAGGAGCCTCTGTGTTTACTTAAATTGAAGATCGTTCATGGCTTAAGAAGGGCAGGACCTGATCATGTCTATTTGGAAAATGTTGGTGTTTTTAACAATAATGGTGTCACCGTAGTCTGATCCAAGTGAGGCCAGACTCAAGATAAAAGGAAAAAAAATTAGGGGTGACCATTACTGCACATTTTACAAATTTCTTTGCTAAAAATGATCACCAAATGATCTATTTTTTTAAGCTTCTGGGAAGGAAAACTGGTCATGCTAAATGTATGAGTATGCATTTTTAAACAGGCATGCTTTTATCATGTTGCATATAATCCATTTTGTGATTTTCTGACCTTAATAATGGAATAGACTTTCATGTTCCATTTGAAAATATGTCATTTTACACATTTTTTCCTAAAAAGCTTTTGCATCCTATTTTCATGCATAATTGTAATTCATTACAGTTGCAAAAATATGACTTTTAGAACAGAGAAGAATTTAAACAAAATAAAATGAATCTATTACTATGCCTTGCAAAGAAGTTGTGTTCACTTATTTGAAACAGAGGGATACTTATACAATTGTTTAAAAAGGGGTCCTTAGCGACACCCGAAATATGAATACTGGTATATTTGTGGAATATGTTGTGCAATCTAGGTTTTGTGCACCAGGGTGCACTCTCAGTTATAAAATACAGAACAGGCAGAAGAAGCAAATGGGATTTGTGTGTGTGTTGAAAATAGCAAATCTCATCAATTTGGGAACGACAAATTTGAAGTCCCAGAGAAAAATATGTGGTAGGATATTTGTGAATAGGTTGTTTTACGTTATAATGTTGCAGGGGGATGAGGAGAGGGACATTAAAAATTATTGAGTACATGTGCTAATTGAAAGTGTGTCCAAACACATTTCTAATTTTTTTGTTTGTCCAAACTAATGAAGATTCATTGGAGAAGCTGGCTGAAATGTAGGAGAATAAAATTAACTATATCTGTCTGTCTCTTTGTCTCTCTCATCTGTTTGTCTGTCTGTCTATCATCTATCTATCTATCCATCCATCCATCCATCCATCCATCCATCCATCCATCTTTCTCTCTCCCATCTCTCTCTGTCTATCTGCCAGTATTTCTCTCTCTGTGTGTCTATCTACAGTACTTACCTACCTACCTATCATCTTTCTCAGTCTCTCAGTCAGTCAGTCAGTCCATCCATCCATCCATCTTGCTCACCTAGATTTCTGAATGTTAAATCTTTGGTTGTTAACATAAATATTCAACTTATACCATACGGAAGGGCTCAGTAGTTAAGATGCTGGTTTTGTCGTCTGGAAATCTGGCAGCCCAGATTCAAGACCCGAGAGCCACGCAACAGGGCCATTTCCTATCCTTGCTCCAGTTGCTGCCAGCCTTACAGTTTGGAAGCATGCAAATCCAAGTAGATAAATAGGTACCATTTTGGTGGGAAGGTAACAGATCTCTGTGAAGTCATGTTGGCCACATGACTGTGGAGATGTCTTTGGATAGTGATGGGTCAGTGGCCTTGAAACAGAGATGAACACCACCCCCTATAACCAGCAATGCAATTCCACAAGAATTCCTGTGGAATTGCACAGGGATTCCTTTACTTTTTACTTTATAATGCAGAAACTCATTTGTGATTTACCCAGATATTATATGTTAATGACACAGTTTTCTTTGGCTTTTTTCCATTCTACGTCTGGAGGATTAGTGAAGGCTCCAAATGTATGTACAGTACTACCTATATATATATAAACATGCTGATCCTTGAGGGTTTCATTAAATTATTTTGAAATAATTTCATCTCATGGCACAGGATGATATTCTGAAGCTCAATGAGAATAATACATTCAAATTAACTGGAAACCAAAGGTTACCCTTCAAAAGTGTACCATTAAACATATGTTCTTTGCCCATAGGTTTCACCTGTTGCAATAAAAAAGAATCAATTCTTGTCTAATCCCCTTCCATTCTAATGCCCAGTAAGAGGAGTAATGTCTCTAAGGCCATATAGTAGTAGTAGTAGTAGTAGTAGTAGTAGTAGTAGTAATAATAATAATAATAATAATAATAATAATAATAATAATAACAACAACAAAAGAAAGTATGGATCATTGACATCACAATCCCAGGAGACAGCAGAATTGAGGAGAAGCAGCTAGAGAAATTAGTGAAATACGAAGATCTACAAATCGAGCTGCAGCGACTCTGGCATAAGCCAGTGAAAGTGGTCCCAGTGGTACTTGGCACGCTGGGCGCAGTGCCAAAGGATCTCAGCGGACATTTGAAAACCATTGGAATTGACAAAATCTCCATCTGTCAATTGCAAAAGGCCACTTTACTGGGATCGGCAAACATAATTCGCCGCTACATCACGCAGTCCTAGGTGCTTGGGAAGCGCCCGACTGGTGATGAAATACGAAATCCAGCATAGTGATCTTGTTTGCTGTGTTTATTTTATTTATTTTATTTATTATTTAGATTTGTATGCTGCCCCTCTCCGAGGACTCGGGGCGGCTCACAGCAGAGAAAAACAAATCATAAATAATCTGAATACATTTAAAACATTTAAGATTTAAAAAGAAACCCCATATAGTACATACACACTCACAAGCATACCATACACAATTTAAACATGCCCAGGGGGAGATGTCTTAGTTCCCCCATGCCTGACGGCAAAGGTGGGTTTTAAAGAGTTTACGGAAGGCAGGTAGAGTAGGGGCAGTTCTAATCTCCAGGGGGAGTTGGTTCCAGAGAGCCGGTGCCGCCACAGAGAAGGCTCTTCCCCTGGGGCCCGCCAACCGACACTGTTTAGTTGACGGGACCCGGAGAAGGCCCACTCTGTGTGACCTAATCGGTCGCTGGGATTCGTGCGGCAGGAGGCGGTCTCGGAGGTATTCTGGTCCGATGCCATGAAGGGCTTTAAAGGTCATAACCAACACTTTGAATTGTGACCGGAAATTGATCGGCAGCCAATGCAGACTGCGGAGTGATGGTGAAACATGGGCATACCTAGGTAAGCCCATGACTGCTCTCGCAGCTGCATTCTGCACGATCTGAAGTTTCCGAACACTTTTCAGAGGTAGCCCCATGTAGAGAGAATTACAGTAGTCGAACCTCGAGGTGATGAGGGCATGAGTGATTGTGAGCAATGAGTCCCGGTCCAGATAGGGCCGCAACTGGTGCACCAGGCGGACCTGGGCAAACGCCCCCCTCGCCACAGCTGAGAGATGGTTTTCTAATGTGAGCTGTGGATCGAGGAGGACGTCCAAGTTGCGGACCCTCTCTGAGGGGGGCAATGATTCCCCCCCCCAGGGTGATGGACGGACAGATGGGATTGTCCTTGGGAGGCAGAACCCACAGCCACTCCGTCTTATCCGGGTTGAGTTTGAGTCTGTTGACACCCATCCAGGCCCCAACAGCCTCCAGGCACCGGCACATCACTTCCACCGCTTTGTTGACTGGGCATGGGGTGGAGATGTAAAGCTGGGTATCATCGGCATATTGATGATACCTCACCCCATGTCCTTGGATGATCTCACCCAGCGGTTTCATGTAAATGTTGAATAGCAGGGGGAGAGGACCGACCCCTGAGGTACCCCACAAGGGAGCGACCTCGGAGCCGACCTCTGACCCCCCACTAACACCGACTGCGACCGGCCAGAGAGGTAGGAGGAGAACCACTGAAGAACAGTGCCTCCCACTCCCAACCCCTCCAGCCGGTGCAGAAGGATACCATGGTCGATGGTATCGAAAGCCGCTGAGAGGTCAAGAAGCACCAGGACAGAGGATAAACCCCTGTCCCGGGCCCGCCAGAGATCATCCATCAACGTGACCAAAGCGGTTTCAGTGCTGTAACCGGGCCTGAAGCCTGACTGCTGGGGACCTAGATAATCGGCTTCTTCCAAGGACCGCTGGAGTTGGAGTGCCACCACCTTCTCGACAACCTTCCCCATAAAGGGAAGGTTGGAGACTGGACGATAGTTATTAAGTACGGCTGGGTCCAGGGAGGGCTTCTTGAGGAGGGGGCGCACAAGCGCTTCTTTATAGAGAGTTGGAAAGACTCCCCTCCCCAAGGAAGCGTTGGTAATCTCCTGGGCCCAGCTCCGTGTCACCTCCCTGCTGGCCGAGACCAACCAGGAGGGACACGGATCCAGTAAACAGGTGGCGGAACTCACAGCTCCAATGGCCTTGTCCACTTCATCAGGTGTTGTACTGACATAACAACAACAACAACAACAACAACAACAACAATATCAAGAACAACAGAGTTGGAAGGGACCTTGGAGGTCTTCTAGAACAACCTCCTGCCTAGGCAGGAAACCCTACACCACTTCAGACAGATGGTGATCCAACATCTGCTTACAAACTTCCAGTGTTGGGGCATTCATAACTTAACTCCACCTTCTTTCTTTCTGATCTATATTATTGTCTGCTTTCCTCAAACTCATTTCACTTTTCTTCCCCAACACATCCAGGTTTATCCTACAAAATTAGTCAAATATATGTTACCTTAGCATCCTTAAAAGCTAAAGAAGTCTCCCATCCCACCCACATCAAAAAAGCTTAGAACAGATTTCTCCAACTTGATGTTTTCCAGATGAGTTAGACTGCAACTTTTATAATCCCAGAGCAGCAGTCCTGGTTATGCTTTTTTAGAAAATAGGGAAGTCCATGTAGAGGGCACCAGGCTGGGTATGCTGGAACAGAACGTTTCTCTGAAGAATCTGCAATTTGTTACAAAACAGGACAAAACAAGGCCACATGGCATGCTGTCATTAGTCCAATTACCAAAGGTTTTCTCATCCTTGTAATAGACTTCCTGCTTTCATCAGGCTAATAAACTTGAGAAATTGCTTCCTAGCCAAAGGTCACCGTGTCTCTATTTTTATTGCCATTCTTGGTCTTTACATTAGAGTTTGATTCTTGTCACATGCTGACTTACACAGAAGTCTTCTTGTCTGAAAAGTGATTTTAAAAAGGTTAGCACTAGACTGATGGTGTACCAGAATAAAGCTTAAAACTACGCTTAGGCCCACTTTATAAGATTATTTAGAGCACTGTGAGATCTGTTATTGAAATTGCCCTGAGTTATAGCACTGGACAGGGAAGATATTCAAAGAAATGGGCTCTGAATCTAGATGAAAGCTGAATAAATATTGCCCTTGAAAAAGCTTTGCTGAGTCTGGTGGCTTGTTTTTTCTCTTCCTTTTGCTTAAGGAAAACATGCCTTTAAATGTTCATTTAATATTTCATGGGGATATTGCTTTTTTTTTTTTAGTATGATATGAGCCCTTAGCAAGTAGATGCCCCTAAAGCTGTTTATTTGTCTATTTAGTGTTTAGCTGATATTGCCAAAACAATCCCTCATTTGTTAGCTTCACAGAAAAGGTATCTGCACTGGTCTGCAGAAAAGAAATGCTTGATTGCAAAGAATAAAAACAGCAGAAAAGGCTCCAGAGCTTAAATGCCTATCAACTCCACAGGAACAAGCCTCCGTTTGAAGGTACAGAGTACAGAACAAATTCACAGTTAGATTATATCTGTTATTTAAAAATATACTTGGAGGTTAAGGGGAAACAATTCTTAGGCATGATGATTCATGTGATTGCTAGACCCAAGCAAATGTGAACAGTAGGTGAAAGGGCAGGAATGTATGATGCACCCAATGCAAGGCTTGAGTCATTCTGATCTCAGACTGAACTCCGAAATCCAAACATTTTCTCCATCACAGATGGAGACTAACAGTAGACTTGGCAACTGGCCATGATAAGATGGGAGTTGTAAACTCCCCTCAGGCCTTTTTCAAATAGCAACAGAAGGCTAAACTATAATTCTGAGGCTTAGCTAACTTCATATGAACTCTCGAATGTCAACAAAACATACTGATGAAAGTATGGAATGAGCTGGAGAAAGAGTTCCTCCTGAGGAACAGCACTGGTGGCCAAGGCCTTTTCATCCTCCAAGTCCAGATCAATGGTAGTCTCTTAAACCCAGCTGGGAAGCAGTGAGCTTCCGGGTGCGCAGCAGCTGGAGTGACACCCCTTGAATTTGCAGCTTGAAATGGTGGAAGCAGGCAGGTCAAAGGACAATCAGCTGGGAGCTGGGTGGATAAAACTGCAGGCGAGGAGACCAGTTGGGGATCAGTTCAAAGAGCAACGACATGCAGCAGTCCAGATACCCTCGCCTCCAGTGTTAAATACCACAAGGATGAGGCTGGAGATAGGAGACTCAGTAATCGAGGCAGGATGAGTGAACAGACTTCTTTATTAGCACCAGTATTTCAGAGTGAACAGGCTGGGAAGAAGATGGCGATGGCAGCTTGGCAGGCAAATATATATCATATGTGGCAACCAATCTCTGGGCTTGATTCTCCCGCCGGAGATTCAGCCAATGGGAACTGACCTGGCCAAGGCCAGGACATAACACCAATTATTTTCTTCTTGCCAGGAAGCCAGTGATGGGCTCCTATGGGTATGGCCAGTTACGCAGAACTGGTAGAAAAAATTTAATTTTTTTTCCTTTTCCCCCCCTTCTGGGCATCGGGTATGTTTTTCCTATCACAGTAAATGAGGTTGAATGTATATAATTTTAAAAGAGCTGTGCGTGTATGTGTGTGTGTACATACACTTTATATAGTAGATAATGAATATTTTTGTGTGCCTGTATGTAATATATATGTACGCAGGGGTGAGCTACTGCCTGGATTGGGGGGGGACGGGACACAGTGTGGTAGCGAAAATGGAGCTCCAACCCAGAGCACCCAATTTGCACTGAAAGATGTTGAAAGAAAATGCAGGGCGCCCTACATACGCCAGGGCCGCAGCGTGGTAGTAAAAATTTTGGTAGCCCTTCACTGTATGTACACATATATACATAGAATTAAATAGTATATTTTGGATGTCCAGTAATAGTAAATAGATAGAGAAATTGTATCTCTTTAAGGCAAGAAGAGGCCAGGCACCCTAACCAAGACCCTTGACGCCACCTTTATACACTCACATGAACTTTATGCCACCTCCTGGTCACATGGCCAGCAAGCCACACCCACAAAATAAGTCATGCCCACAGTGTGGTAGTAAACATTTTTGCAACCCTTCACTGCAGGAAGCATACAAAAATGCACGGGACAGGGACAAGGTATGTTTGTCAGTTTCTGTGAAGATCTAATATTAAGCAAAGGTTAGAGAAAAGGATATTTTTTCCTCATGAAGCAGAAACTGAAATCCCCAATGAGAAGTTCAGTGACTTCCCATTCTTAAAAATGCAGAAGGACCAGAGGCTATTTACTGGAATTTCCCTCCTTCCTGTTGTCTTCATGCTTTTCTTGTAATTTGACCCAAATATACACTGTGAGAAAGAGTCACAATAGGGAAGCGGCATCTGCCTACCCATTCATAAATCCAGACTGGGGACGTATATCTGGTGTCACTTCTACAAGCATATGATCTTGATCTTTCTTTTCCACTTCAGGACAATGTTTGTGGTCAGTCTGTCCCAAAGCACATGAAACTGACTCCTGCAGTAGTCTGAGAGTCTTCGCCATTTAATCTACATAATGTGCATACATTACATTATGTACATTAATGTACATATCTACAATATCTATCATGATCAGAAGTTTTAGTTTTTTAATATTAGATTTGTGCCATTATAATATTGTTTTTATCGTTGTTGTGAGCCGCCCCGAGTCTTCGGAGAGGGGTGGCATACAAATCTAATAAATTATTATTATTATTATTATTATTATTATTATTATTATTATTATTGAAAGTTGCAGAAAGAACAATATCTGCATAATAAAATGACTGCATTGGCAGTGCATTCTGTGCTAAAAATATTCAACTTATTATGGCTTAATATAATGATTTGATCCCCACATCAAGACAATATCTGGTTTTCTCAACAAGTTAGTTCAAAAACTACTCATCTTGAGCTTTATTTGGCTTGCTGTATGAAAATCAAAATCTTATAAACCAGAGTAAAACGTGTCAAAATTAGAGCAAAGAATCATTTTTTCATTGAATTCTGTTCTGTCCACAAATGCAGAAAACTTGCATGGTTGCATTAACCCCTCAAATGATTGTGAGACTCTGGAAATGCTGTTAATATCTTCGAATTCTCCTACATAGCCCAGAAAGATTCTGTGGGTTAATTCATTCATTCAAAGTTCAGATCAGTCAAAATCTGAAAATGTTGTAGGTTTTTAAAAAATTATCATTGGTATTTTTTGGATCATGTACCTCTGTTTTATCTGGGTGCCCTATTTGTATCCTTTTTTTTATTTTACTGATACTCCTTGTATTATGATTATCAATTCCACAACCATTTGAAATTATGAAGGACTGAAAAAGTGACTTTTATGATCATTGCTGTATGCTAACAAGCAAAGTCAATGGGAGAAACCAAATTTACGTAAACAGAATAACCGAATAACAAGGCTGGAAGGAACCTTGGTTGTCTTCTAGTCCAACCCACTATTCAGAGAGTCCAACCCACTACTCACCCTTTACCAGGGGTAAAATCCAGCAGGTTCTAACAGATTCTGGAGAACCAGTAGCAGAAAGTTTAAGTAGTTTGGAGAACTGGCAAATACCACCTCTGGCTGGCCCCAGAGTGGGGTGGGAATGGATATTTTGCAGTGTCCTTTCCCTTCCAAGCTCACCAAACCGTGCCCACCAAGCCACACTATACCCACCACGCCATGTCCTGGTAGTAAAAAAAAAAATCCATTTCAGATAAATGGTTGTCCAATCTCAGGTGATTTACTTAAAAACCAGGGCAAAAAATTGTTGCAAAATTGGACATGATTCACTTAACAAATGCATTACTTAGTGATACTGGTGGATGCTTCAATCCCAATTGTGATAATAAATTAAGGACTACCTGTACTATATATATATACATTATATAAATATAATTTGATCTGTTCTTAGAGTATATTTATTGATTTGTCTTTCTCTCCTATCTCTGCCTTGAGACCAAGTGGTGGCACTGTGTTACTTCTTTCAGTACTTCTGTATATGGGGCAAACTTGGGCTAGATAATGCTCCAGATTAGTGAAAACGCATAACAATTCAGAGAATAATCACTGTTGCAGACCAAAGAAAGATTATTTGCAATTTCTTAATACATATTTTAAAAACTGGAATTTATACCATTCTTGGCACTCTTAAAGGGGAAAAAGAACATTATTTATTTGTTAATCTGATTTATGCACTGTCCATCTCACTGTCCATTTCTAAGTGACATTCGGTAAAAAAATAACAGAGAAAAAAAACCCTATAAAATCCATACAAAAATAAATTTAAAAAGACTGAAATAATGCAATCGGGTGACCAGCTACTACCAAGATTGCATTCCATTCTTGGATCCCCATGTTAGTTGGCAGAGTCAGGTCTTAATACTACTACTAATAATAACAACAGAGTTGGAAGGGACCTTGGAGGTCTTCTAGTCCAACCCCCTGCTTAGGCAGGAAAACCTACACTACTTCAGACGGATGGTTATTCAACATCTTCTTTAAAACTTCCAGTGCTGAAGCATTCACAATAAGCTGTTCCACTGATTAATTGTTCCAACTGTCAGGAAATTTCTCCTTAGTTCTAAGTTGCTTCTCTCCTTGTTCAGCTTCCACCCATTGCTTCTTGTTCTGCCCTCAGGTGCTTTGGAGAATAGATTGACTCCCTCTTCTTTGTGGCAACCCCTGAGATAATGGAATACTACTATCATGTCTCCCTTGGTCCTTCTTTTCATTAAACTAGACATGCCCGGTTCCTGCAACTGTTCATTTGTTTTAGCCTCCAGTCTTCTAATCATCTTTGTTGCTTTTCTCTACACTTTTTCTAGAGTCTCAACATTCTTTTTGCATCGTGGTGACCAAAACTAAATGCAGTATTCCAAGTGTGGCCTTATAAAGTGGTATTAACACTTCACGTGATCTTGATTCCATCCCTCTGTTAATGCAGCCTAGAACTGTATACTAAGGACATGTCTTCTACCTAGGGTTTGTTGTTGGGAATCTTCAACCATAGTTTAAGGAGGGTGTTAGGATCACCCCTCAGTCACTGCACTAAAAGTGGCTTCTGAGTGCAATCCTGTTTGTTCTGCAACACTCAAAATAGCAGTTTCCTCAGAACAGTTTGACTTCCACTTTTAAGCCGTCTGCATTTCTTTGTAATTACACCTCCCCTCTCTCTGCACAATAAAATCAGACGTTATTTATCTTTCATCTGTCTAACACTTAATAAATCCAGCCAAATGTTTTCTGGCTCAGAATCTTTAGTTGGAAAACTGCCCGTGTTCACTCCCCCACCACCGCCACTGACAACTGGGTTCAAAGTAGAAGCACTTCTCTTGTTGTGGGTAGGACGGTCTTTGGATGATGTGGGGAGGCTGACATTTTTGTGCCCATAAATAACTCATATCAGGAGAGTTTTATGTTTTCATATAAAATAAGTCCAAGGAAAATTGTTTTTAAAAATAAAAATAAAAATCAAGATTAAGGAGAATGGATATTGAAGAGTAATTAAATATCCCTGAATCTTGAAAGACAGAATATCTTGTGTAAAAAATATTTACCTAAATTATGTAACAACCCCCCCCCCCAGATACTTTAGTACAATAGATTCCTACAGGTAGATGTAGAGAAAATGGGCAGATGGAAACATTTATTTTAATGAATTAATATATTAATGAAACGTCTGCAAGCCAACAAGCAGAGACCACCAAGGACTCCACCGTTCAGCCCTGAGCTACATGTATTTTATTCTATTATAAGTATTTATTTTCTGTCTACAGAAAATAAGCTTACAATTATAATAACTAACAATTCCACCACACTGGTGATTCTGCTTACTTCGGGCCCATCTTTATTAACTTCTCGGCCAGCTACATCACGATAATATAAATATTGAGAATCTCAGAGTGTGCAGATTCTCTTAATCCCTTGCTTCTGATTCTTCTTAGCTTAGTATACATATATTTTGAGCCAACTTTATTGCTCATCAGTAAATTTTATTAGCTACAAAGCTTCCAGATGTCCTTTCAAAGACTATGTGAAGCCTTGAAAGGGTGATTCACTTTGATGCCTCAGAGTGAATTCATGGGGCAGTTTGAAGTGTTGAATTGAATCATGTGCCTTGAGTGGTTTTTAATGCTGTTTTTGGTGCTTCTGGCTTTACAAGGTCTGAAACAACGCTGCATCCTTTCTTCCATATATGATGAAACCTAAAGGGGCAAATTGAGTGAGGTGATGGGCTCTCAGATATTAGCCTAACCCACCAATGAATTTTATAAAAGCACAAACTCTGCCTATTAGAGTGGTTGAGGAGGCCCGTTCTGCTGTTTTGTCTCACTCCTCTCATAAAATACGTCTAAGTAGGTTTGCTTGGAAGTAATATGTGCAGAAGGAATCTTTCCAGATTTTATTGTAATGAAACTCATAAGGCTAATTAAGTGACATTCTGAAAGTTAATATCTTCTAAATATATATCATTCTATTTTGATCCCATTCTGCTAAAATTATTGCCTATGTTTGAATCTTTCATTGAATTTAATTGTTTCAATTTGTATCTTATTGGCTTTGAAACTGAAATCTCGGATTCAAAATCTTGGCTGAGTCACATATTCTCTTTATGTAACAAAGGAAATAGATTTGTTTGAAAGGGGATGATGGATGTTAGAGTACACTATATTATAATTAAAGGCATAATTTCATTTTTTAAATTCCTATTTGGAATCTTTCTATTGATGTATTCCTAGTTATCCAGATGGCTTAGAATAGGAACACTGTTGCAAGATTTTAATCTTTGTGCAACATGGAACAAATGTATCAGAGAAAGGAAATTTTAAATGCCTTCTTGCTCCTGCAGATGTTTACACAACTACATAAGTTAGCATGCTGTTTATTTATGGCATAATTTTTTTTCAATATTCAATACTTTCAAGTGCATCTTTTTCTACACCTGCATAATAAATCTGGCCTAAATCTAACAAGGAGATAATCTCTACTATACTAAAACACCAAAACTTTGCTGGAAGAGACAACTAGGAATCTATCATTTTTATTTTATTGGGGTAGTAGAATTTCAGCAACTTCAGAGTAAACAGAGTAGAGCAGAATGCATATAAGTGAGTGGGTGGAATTCCCACATCATCTCAGCCTCCATCCCATAAATTGAAGTTTCTTGGAAGTTGTTCCAAGGGACTGACACTATTGACAAACCTCAGAAGAAAGTTATACTATAATCTGCACAAAGGCTTCACACTAAGAATAGGGTGCACTGGTCATCAATGTTAGGAACCTATTTTAAGGATAGCAATTGCACATAAATAACATACATGACTTGAAATTGTACTCCATCTTAATCTCTGGATATAGCAGTCAAAGCAAGTCCAGAAGTTCTTATTCAGATTAAAGTTGAATAAAGCCGATTGCAGAGAGAACATATCTCTGCTGAGAAATCACTCAACACTAAATTAGGAGTTTGAAGCTCAGGAAGAACCCCAACTAATAAAGATGTCAAATTTCAGTGTTTATTGCTAAATTATCTCTTTGGAAAGGCATCCAGATAGCATGACAACTTACATTATTAAATCATAACTTTAAAAATGCTGAATCCAACATCTGGTGAGAACTGTTACTTGAGGACAAGAGTGTGATGAAATAAAATGAAATTTACTTTAATAAAAACCAATCCGACTTCATAAAAAGTGAGAAGAAAAACAGTCACAACTCAGCATCCACTGGAGAAGTCCTTTCTTTTGACTGACAAATTCTCAGAAAATTAAACTAAATGGCTTCCAAGGTAAACATGTTTTATATACTCATATCTGGGCATCATACAGCTTTGAATAGTTTGACTGCAGAAGACACGTAATTGTTGGCTTACGGTTTACAAATCGAATTACCATACTGGAAGTTTTTTTTCTCCACTCATATCATGAGTTTGGCAAATTGGTGAATCCAACAAATAAAATGTAAAAATGTATACTTAAATATTTGAAGTCCTTAACTTGTTCACTTGACCTTTCATTAATAGGATATCTTTCTATACTGACCATTCTCTTCACATCAGGTGTCCAAACTGTGAAAGGAATAGGTTTGTCTATGCTTGACTTCTTCCAGCATTAACTGATGTGCTCTTTGTGCAGTCCTTAGCACTCATAGTTTCTTTTACCAGGACCGCAATTCAAAAGAATCTATTTTCTTCTGCTTTTGTCATGTCGGTGTCCAACTTCCTTATCCACAGAATACTACTGAAAACATCATCATCTGAACAAGTTGGATCTTTATAGAAGAAATGTCACTGCATTGAAGAATCTTGTCTATGGCCTTTATGGACTTTTTGCAAAGAGTATTTTTTTTAAAGAATAGAATAGAATTCTTTATTGGCCAAGTGTGATTGGACACACGAGGAATTTGTCTTTGGTGCAGATGCTCTCAGCGTACATAAAAGAAAAAGATACATTTGTCAAGAATCACGTGGTACAACACTTAATGATTGTCATAGGGGTCAAATAAGCAATGAAGAAACAGTATCTGCCGTCAGGCATGGGGGAATTGAGACATCTTCCCCAGGCCTATAGTTTGTGTGTATGTCTTGTTTTTAAATAAGGGGTTTTAGATATTTTTTCAATATATTAGATTTGTCATTGTACATTGTTTTTATTATTGCAGTGAGCTGCCCCAAGTCTGCAGAGAGGGGCGGCATACAAATCTAATTAATAATAATAATAATAATAATAATAATAATAACAACAACAACAACAACAAAACAACAACAACAGTAATAGTAATAGTAGTAGTAGTAATAATAATAATAATAATAATAATAATAATAATAATAATAATAATAATAATAATAATAAGCATCTTAGGATACAAACAACAAGTTACAGTCATGCAGTCCTAAGTGGGAGGAAAAGGATGATAGGAATGATGAGGGAAAAAACTAGTAGAAATAGAAGTGCAGACTTAGTAAAAATTGATTTATTGATTTATTAGATTTGTATACCGCCCCTCTCCGAAGACTCAGGGCGGCTCACAACAAAAAGTTTGACCATGTTGAGAGAATTATTTGTTTAGTAGTATTTTTGGCTATTTGTAGTTTTGTTACTGATTAAAGAGTCAAGCTAACTGAAATTGTTAACTGTTCCTATTTATTCACAATCAAGGTAAAATTATCACTCTTTGGCTTATTCACATTATAGCGCAGGTCTATTTTGAGACCTTGTTCCCTGCTGTTGGTAATAGATGCTTCAGATCATTTTTGCTTTCTGCCAGTAATGTGCTATCCTAGACATATTCCTCACCTCTCATCATAGCTTAACCTTCAAGAACTGATCAGCATGTAACTCTCCTGGGTTTGCCGCTCCCGCCATTACCGCCATTACCATTACCAATGTGCTGTGTGCACAGCTCTCTGGTATGCGCATACATCCAAGGGTGATTTTGCTTCTGTGCATGTGCAGAAGCAAAATTTTGCTCAGAAGCATGCGCATGCATGCCGGAAACAGGAACTGCACGTGCAGCTCCAATTTTAGTACCAGTGCGCAGTAGGAACCCGATACTGACTGTGTGGAGATGCTTTCATTCCTGGGTGGAAGGCAGGGAGGGTTTCTAATTTACCTTGCTGCCTGTTTGCTTCTCCTGCGCTGTGTGGTCACACCTCATGGGCGTGAACATGCGCAATGCCAAAATAAAAAAGCCCAAAACAAGATGGCGATACATGCGCAGCACTGAAAACTCAACTTCTGCACATGTGCAGAAGAAAAAATAATTTCAAAAAATTCAAACCACATCAATCAAATCGGTTCTGTGACATAATTGTGACATCACCAATGGGTTGCTACCAGTTTGGTCAAACCAGTCCGAATTGGGAGGAACCCACCTCAGGTGGAAGGCTTGTACCACCTTGCCGGAATCAGCTGGTGGACAGCACACAAAGTTCCACCCCAAAGCTTCTCTGTTCACTTAATGATGGCAGCAATCATTTAACAAAGAGTAGGAAATATCTATCTATCTGTCTGTCTTCTGTCTGTCTATCTATCTATCTATCTATCTATCTATCTATCTATCTATCTATCTATCTCTATCTATCTATCTATCTATCTATCTATCTATCTATCTATCTATCTATCCATCCATCCATCCATCCATCCATCCATCTATCTATTTGTAATATTTATATGGCACCTAATTCCAAATGGACTCTGGGCGGCTTACAATAGTAAGACAATCTAAAACATAGATTGCAATCATAACAAGAATAAAAAGCAATATAAAAATACATTTGATACCCTGTAAAAAATAACCATATATACTCTCAGACATTCATGGCCAAGCCAAGGTGATAGCTTAATGACCCAAGGCTTGCTGGAAAAGCCAGGTCTTAATGGCTTTCTGGAAGACCAGTAGGGTGGGGATAGGGTGGGTCTTCAGCGGCAGTTGGTTCCAGAGCATTGGAGCTGCCACAGAGAAGGCCCTTCCCTGCAGCCCCACCAGCTGGCATTGGTTGGTGGACGGGACCTGGAGAAGGCCAACTCTGTGGGCCCTTATTGGTCACAGGCATGTATGAGGTAGAAGTAGTCTGGTCCTAAGCCATGTAGGGCTTTAAATGTAATAACCAACACCTTGAATTGCATCAGGAGACCTACTGGTAGTCAATGCAGAGTTGAAGTAATATGGCTGTATCTTGGTATACCCGTGATAGCTCGTGCGGCTACATTTTGAACCAGCTGAAGTTTCCGAATGCTTTTCAAGGGTAGCCTCATGTAGAGTGCATTGCAATAGTCAAGATGTGAGGTGACGAGGGCATGAGTGACCATGCAAAAAGCCTCCTGGTCTAGGTAGGGTCACAACTGGTGCATAAGACAAACCTGTGCAAAGGTCCCCCTAGCCACAGCTGAGAGATGTTGATCCAATCTCAGCTGAGGATCTAGGAAGATGGCCAAGTTGCGAACACTATCTATGGGGGTTATTTCTCCCCACCCCAGCACCAAAGATGGTGTGGTCCTTAGGAGGCAGAACCCTCAACCACTCAGTCTTGTCAGGGTTGAGCTTGAGCCTGTTATTTCCCATCCAGACCTTCACAGCTTCCAGGCACCAGCACATCAAATCAACCGCTTTGCCGAACTGACACGGGGTGGAAATGTATAGCTGAGTATCATCAGCATACTGCTGGTATCTCACCCCGAGTCATGGGATGATCTCATCCAGTGGTTTCATGTATATGTTGAACAAGAGAGGAGAAAGGACCGAATCCTGTGGCACCCCACAAAGGAAGGGCCTAGGGGGTCGACCTCTGTCCTCCCACTAACACTGACTGCGATCGGCCAGAGAGATAGGAGGAGAACGGCAAAAAAAACAGTGCCTACTGTTGTGTCACAGCAACAGCAACAGCTCAGGAAGTGGGAGATCCCCGGACTGGATTGGTTGTTCCTTCTGACAGCTCTTATAAAAGAGCTATCAGACGTCGTTGAGGCGTTATTTGTGCATACTACTTCTGCGTGGAACTCATTACTGGACTCCATAGTGTCATCCCCAAACCCCCAACACTTTACCCTTAGATTATCTATGGTTGACCTATCCAGATTCCTAAGAGGTCAGTAAGGGGTGAGTACAAGTGCACTAGAGTGCCTTCCGTCCCCTTTCCTATTGCTCTCCTATATCTCCTATACCTTTAATCTATCTGCCCCGAGTCTGTGGAGAGGGGCGGCATACAAATCCAATAAATAATAATAATAATAATAATAATAATAATAATAATAATAATATTCCTATATCTCTTATTCTATTCTTTCATTGATATGTTCTATTACTATATCTTCTTTTCTATTATTTCTTAGATATATTTTACTATGAGTATCTCCTCTATAACCTTCATCATGTATTTTACTATGTGTATATAGATATATACCCACTAAAACCCTCATTGTGTATTGGACTAACTAACTAACTAACTAACTAACTAACTAACTAACTAACTAACTAACTAACTAACTAACTAACTAAACAAACAAACAAACAAACAAACAAACAAACAAACTGTTTGCTTGCTGTTAGTTCTCCGTTTCAATAAAGCAAGTGTTACTTCTGCATACCGGCTCATATCTAACACCTCCCACTTCCTCCAGTCATCGCAAAAGGATACCATGGTCAATGCTATCAAACACCGCTGAGAGGTCAAGAAGCACCAGGATAGCAGAGTAATCCCTACCCTGTGCATGCCAGAGATCATCCATCAAGGTGACCACACTGGTTTCTGTGCTGAAGCCGGATTGAAAGGAGTCTAGACAATCTGTTTCTTCCAATGACCACAGGAGTTGAAGCGCCACCACTTTCTCTACAGCCTTAACCAAGAAGGGCAGGTTGAAGACTGGACAGTAGTTGTTGAATAAAGCTGGATCCAGGGGAGGCTTATTGAGGAGAGGCTTCACAACTGTTTCCTTGACCCCTCACTCAAGGAAGCATGGACTAATGCCTGGAGCCAGCCTGGTGTCACCTCACAGCTGGCCGAGACCAGCCAGGAGGGACACGTGTCCAATAAACAAGTGGAGGTGCTCATCGCTCCCACAGCTTTGTCCACTTCATCAGGAATCACAGGATCAAACTCACCCCACACAACAGTACTAGTAAGCCCAATTTCCATTCACTTAGTGACCTATTTGATTCAATTAATGAATTTGATTAAAAATGCCATAAAATTGAATCTCATTCATTTTATGATATTTTTGACTCCTACCTCAACGACTACCTGTACCAATAGCCCTTGAATTGCAACCACAATTGAGCCCAAAATTTATCTTGCTAAGCGAGACTGATGTTAAGTGAGTTTGCCCCATTTTACAACCTTTCTGGCTATTGTTATTAAGTGGATCACTGCAGTTGTTAAATTAGTAGCATGGTGGTTAAGTGAATCTGGGTTCCCCATTGCCTTTCTTGACAGAAGGTTACAAAAGATGATCACATGACACAGGGACACTGAAATCGTCATAAAGAAGAGTCAGTTGCCAAGCACCTGCATTTTAATTAAGAAACTATAAGGATGCTGCAATGGTCATACGTGTGAAAAATTGTCATATTTTGCACATTGCCCAGAGTCCATTTTTCATGGGATAGGCGGCCATATACATTTTATAAATAATTAGATAGGTAGTGTTGTGGTTAGCTCTGCCCCAGCTCCTGCCCCAAGGACTCTGGATGTGGGGGAGACATCCACATGTTGCAGGCCTGTTTTGCCCCCAGTGGAATCTGCTGATGAAGGCTCCTCTGACCAAGAAGACATGAGTGACAGGGAGGAGGAGAGTGTGGCAGACAGCTCAGAAGGAGATGAATTATTTAGCTCCTCCTTGGATTCAGAACAAGAGTTAATGATACAGCCATGCATGCGGAGAGCGATGGATAGGCAACAACAACTGAGAGATTATTATCAAAGAAAATGAGGCCACCTGTGGTTGTGTGGGGCTGTGGTAATTAGGGAGGCTGCTATAAATAACAGCCTGTGGGTTTGGCCATTGTAGAAGATTATCTGATCGTTGGGTTTCGTGACTGCTTTACTGAGTTTGACCTTTTGTGTGCTGATTTTTTCCCGCTTTGAAACTAAACCAGAGCAAAGTGTGTTTCACTTTGTGAAAGAAGAAGGACTGTGAATTGCCTCACAGCTGCAAGCTAAGTATCACAGAACTGATAAGGGACTTGTATAAATTACCAGTTTGTTTGGAGACGAGTGCTCTTTGCTATACCAAAAGAGGGCTTAGTTTAAGTGAATTTTCATTATAACGAACATTGTTTTGAATTTTCAAACGTGTGTGTGCCTGAAATTTGTGCCTGTGAATTTTTGGGAGGAGTCTACCAGAGAGCCGGACAGAAGAGGTAGGTAGGCAGGTATGTAGATAGATAGATAGATAGATAGATAGATAGATAGATAGATAGATAGATAGATAGATAGATAGATAGATAGAAATGGTAGATTAAATGTGTGGCTTCGTTGTGTTAATGTGCATCCTCTTGACACTCTCTATGGAGAATTTGGACTTGCAAGCCCTTCCTGGCTCTCTTCAAGGCCTGGGCAGCTTCTCCAACCTAGTTATGGTTGGATGAGACTCAAGACTCCAGATTTAAATTCCTCTTGGAGGGCAAAGGAATGCAATCAAGATGGGCGACTTTCTTTCTCGCTCCAGCCGCCCCCCCTCCCCTGCACTGCCTGCAGAACGAGCTTTTCGAGTCCCAGCTGGAGAAAACTGGCTGAACTGCAGCTCGTTGCCTTGGCAGCTCCTTTGACAGCCTGTTTTACGCAGCAAGAGTAATGCAGAAGTTCCTGCTGCTCAGAGGATAAAGCAGGCACTAAAAATATCCCTGTGTGGAAGAAGCTTCCCAAGAAGCAGCCGCCGCGTGGCAGCATCTCCAATGAGTGAGCCAGTGAGGAGTTCATCCAAGGACAGGAGAACATTTTCTGCCTCCTCCTCCTCCTCTTTTCTCTCTCTCTCTCTCTTTCCCACTCCCCTTCCTTGCTGCATTATCAGGCGTGGCTGGCTGGCTGGCTACAGCTCCCTCCAGCATTCTTATATGGCTGCCAGCTGCCTAAGCAGGGACCTGTGATGATAGAGCCAAAACAAAGGCAGCTTTTTAAATGGAGGCAGGAAACACCCCCAAAAACCCCAAAATGAAAATCAAATGCTAAACTGGATCAGGTTCTTTTTTTAATAAAACAAGGAGGAGGAGGAGGAGGAACGTGGGTGATCTATTAAAAGCTACCAAGACCATTTCTTTCTCTCTTCTCTCCCTCCCCTCCCCTCTTTTTTCTTTTAAATGAAAGTGACAAGAGAACAAGCCACGTACAAAGCATTTAAAAGAGGGCAGCAAGGAAATGGGTCAGATCTGGCACCAGGAACGCGGCAGCTTTAGATTTATGCTGTGAAGTTCAAGCTCTCGTGTGCCTCATCGGGGACAGAGGCTATGCGGTGGATTCCTGACAATTCCATTACAGTATAACATTGCACCGAAAAGGGAAAAAGTAGCACTGGGTGCAGAATTCAGCATTCTTGGGACCATTTCCTGCCAGCCACAATTCAGACTCAAAATTCTTATGGTCAGCTTTTATATATACTGCTCAAAAATATAAAATAAAAGGGAACACTCAAATAACACATCCGAGATCTGAATGAATGAAATATTCTCATGGAATACTTTGATCTGTACAAAGCTGAATGTGCACAACAGCATGTGAAAGTGATTGTCAATCAGTGTTGCTTCCTAAGTGCGCAGTTTGATTTCACAGAAGTTTTTTTGGGGGGAGGGTGGTGGTATAATTTTTTTAAATTGTTTTTCCACACCTTTACAAAGATACAAATTCACATACCTTCAGATTAAAATACAATACAATATAATATCAATTGCCAAATTCTTAATCCAAATTTTCCTAATTATTTATCTGTTTTATTTTGGCATACATCATTCATCTTGTGCTACCTACTTTCACAGAAATTTGATTTACTTGGAGTTATATTGTGTTGTTTAAGTGTTCCCTTTATGTTTTTTTGAGCAGTGTAGAATCCAAAAACATTCTAGAACAGTGATGGTGAAACTTTTTTGGTTCATGTGCCAAAAGGGTGTGTGTGGGTGTGTTAACATGAGTTCACGTACCCACACCCCTCCCCCCCACGCATGCGCACCCCAACTGTTGGTCATGACCTTTAAAGCCCTACATGGCATTGGACCAGATTACCTCTGGAACCGCCTGCTACCACACGAATCCCAGCGACCGATAACGTCCCACAGAGTTGGCCTTCTCCGGGTCCCGTCGACTAAACAATGTCGTTTGGCGGGCCCCAGGGGAAGAGCCTTCTCTGTGGCGGCCCCAGCCCTCTGGAACCAACTCTCCCCAGAGATTAGAACTGCCCCCCCCTCCTTGCCTTTCATAAACTACTCAAGACTCACTTATACCGCCAGGCATGGGGGAGTTGAGATATTCCTTCCCCCTAGGCCATTACAATTTATGCATGGTATGTTTGTGTGTATGTTTGGCTTTATAATAAGGGTTTTTAATTGTTTTAGTATTGGATTTCTACATGCTGTTTTTATCATTGTTGTTAGCCGCCCCGAGTCTACGGAGAGAGGCGGCATACAAATCCAATAAATAATAATAATAATAATAACAACAACGACAACAACAACAATAAAAATAATAACTATGTTGCCCCCCCCGTGCATGCGAACAGGCCTTACTGAAGCCTGGTACATGAAAAAAAATGCCCAAATGGGCAAACCGGAAGTTCGGGAAAATGCACTTCCTGTTTGCCCATTGTGCTGTTTTTGCACTCCAGGGCTTCAACGGCAAACCAGAAGTGTGTTTTTCTGAACTTCCGGTTTGTCCATTGGGTAATTTTATTTGCTTCCGGGGCTTCACGGAAGCTTCTCTGAAATGGCCTTTCCAGAGGGCGGAAGTCAGCTGGCCAGGGCATGCATGCACGCTGGAGCTGACACAGGGCAAAGTCTTGTGTACCCTCCGATATACTGTAGCTCCGCGCGCCACCGATGGCACTCATGCCATAGGTTCGCCATCACAGTTCTAGAAGTTAGAAATGGGCACATAGAGCAAAACTGTTCCTGCCTGGAATCACTAGGAAATCCCAAGACTGCAGACTACAGAGTTACAGCTTCAGCAACATTTCCAATGTTTCTTGGTACAGTTTTTTAAAAATCCCATTTCATATGAATGCTTTTTACTCAGCATTGGCATTGACTTTGATTAGTCACCTGGTGCTGCAACCACGAGAAAATAGCTCCAAAATATTGGAGTCTTAACAGGGCTGTTTTCTCTTTGACTAGAAAAAGTCCTTTTCTTCTTCTTCTTCTTCTAGAACTTACTTCTTTCTGGCAATTATTTCAATGCCAGGATGCTCTGCAGTGCTACTCTTCTTTTGCGAGTAGGTGTTTTCTGATTGCTTTTGTTATGTCCTTAGCGGAATGAAGGACTGCACTCTTGTGGTGAGTAACGGCTCTTTATTAACGAGGAGTAATGGTTTACAGAACTGAACAAAAGACAACATGGCCGTGCCTGGCAGCTATATATATGCCGGGCTGCCAGGCTGAGCCAACCAATCACCTTGCAGTATTTTCCCGCCCAAGGAATATGGGGCGGGTACAAAGCCTAACTGTCCTCTGGACACAACAGCTTTATCCCCCTTCTGGAAATGTACATCAGTGTCTGTAGATGTGCGTACGTCATATCATTTCTGCCCTCAGAGCAATTCAGATGCCCCAGCAATAATTCCCTAATGCTTTAGGTCAGTGATAGCGAATCTTTTTTGGTTTGTGTGCTAAAAGGGTGTGTGTGCATGCATGTGCACCCACTACACTGCCCCCTGCGCATGTGCAAAATCCCACTGCGCCCCCGTGTATGCGCATAGGCCTCTCTGAAGCCTGGGGTGATGAAAAAAACAGCCAAGCGGGCAAAATGGAAGTTCGGAAAAATGGACTTCCGGTTTTCCCGTTGGACTTTTTTTTTTGCATCCTGGAGGCTTCAGGTGTGCCTGATATGGTTCCGCATGCCACCTGTGTTAAGCGCGGCATAGATTCGCCATCTCTGCTTTAGGTATAAGGTGAGGGGTCCCTTTGTTCAACAATTTTGCTGATCTCATTCTACATCTTTTATCATATTCATAAAATATCCTTTCTTCCCCCAGTTGTGAGATGACAATCATTAAGTGTTGTACCACATGATTCTTGACAAATGTATCTTTTTCTTTTATGTACACTGAGAGTATCTGCACCAAAGACAAATTCCTTGTGTGTCCAATCACACTTGGCCAATAAAGAATTCTATTCTATTCTATTCTATTCTATTCTATTCTATTCTATTCTACTCTACTCTACTCTACTCTACTCTACTCTAAGTGTATGCTACAGAGGGCAGAAACTAATCTTCTCACTTCCTTCACTTTCTGTCTTACCCAAGACACAAGCTGTCATAATTGGGTGTGATCTCCATAATCTGGCGATGGCCTAAGCCTCAGCCTTCCACCAGGAGATGATAGATTATAAGATATTTCATGCATAACAATCACTGGAACATTTCATGGGAAAATCACTCACCACTTTAGACTGGCATCTAGTTTCCTTATTGCTTTTATTGCCTTTTCTTAACCTTTCATCCATATAAGCTGCTTGTTGTCAATAGTTGTTCAGCTTGTTAATGACAGTGCAGAGACAACATACCACACACAAGTGTATTTTACAGGAAACAAAGTCGCAGGTACACGGTAAAAGCATGAGATTTGTGGAACTTCCTTAGCGTAAGGCCTACGTACTTCAAAAAGCACTTGGAAGCATCCCAAGAATGGTAGTTTATAAAGCATTGCACAACAGATTTGTAATGTGCTGATGTGATGGTGTTTTATGGATCAGTGGAATTTATATTGCAAAGTAATACTTTTATTTTTATTTGTAATCTACCTTTGCTTCCTTTTGTTCAGGGGAAAAAAAACCAGACTAAGTGAGACCAGACTACATGCGATAGCTATGGGGAAAGGGTCAATGCCATTTATGTTGTTATTTTACCTGTAATATAAAAGAAACTTGTTGGATTGCCATCTCCACCCAGTGAAAGGAAATGAAAAGTAATATTATCCTTAAGCACAAAAATAGACATCAAAGCTCAGTGGTTAGAGTGCAACACTGCAGGCTACTTCAGCTAACTGCTAGCTGTAGTTCAGCAGTTCAAGTCTCATCACCGCCTCAAGGTTGCTTCAGCCTTCCATCCTTCTGAGGTGGATAAAATGAGGACCCAGCTTACAGGGAACAGTGGCAGTAACTGTGAGAGGGATCTTGGAGTTCCAATAGACAACCAGCTAAACGTGAACCAATAGTGTGCAGTGGCAGCCAAAAAAGCCAATGCAATCCTAAACTGCATTAATAGAAAGATACAATCTAGGACTAGAGAGCTACTAATACCACTCTATAAAGCCTTAGTTAGACTACACCTAGAGTACTTTATCCAGTTTTGGTCACTACATTACAAAAAAGACATTGAAACTCTGGAGAAAGTGCAGAACAGATCAACCAGGATTATTAGGAGACTGGAAACTATAACATATGAAAAGTAGCTGCAGGAACTGGGCATGGACAGTCTATCAAAGAGAAGGACCAGGGGAGACATGATAGCAGTGCTCCAATACTTGAGGGCTGTCACAGAGAGGAGGGGGTGTCAGGCTGTTTTCCAAGGCATCAGAAAGCCAAGGAATAATGGATGGAAAGTGACCAAGGAGAGATTCAACCTCGAAATAAGGAGAAACTTTCTGACAGTGAGAGTGATCAACCAATGGAACAGCTTGCCTATGGAGGTTGTGAGAGCTCCAACACTTCAATTCAATTCAATGTATTAGATTTGTATGCCACCCCTCTCCGAAGACTTGGGGCGGCTCACAACAATAATAAAAATAATATTCCAGCAAAAACAAATCTAATATTAAAAAGCACATAAAACCCTATCATATTTAAAAAAGCAAACAACATATACATACCCAAACATAAATATAAAAAACCCTGGGGGAAAGGTGTCTCAACTCCCCCATGCCTGGCGGTATAGATGGGTCTTGAGTAATTTACGAAAGACAAGGAGTGTGGGTCCTTCAAGAGGAAATTGGACTGCCATCTATCTGAAATGATGTATGGACTCCTGAATGAGTGGGAGATTGGACCAAATGACCTACAAGGTCCCTTCCAACTCTAGGAATCTGTAAGTGTCTATAAGAGATAACTGACACTAAAAACTCATCTTCAGAGCCTGCTTGTCCAGCGTCAGAACAGTCAATTGACCATTTTTTGGAGGGGGGGGGCAAGAGTACACAGTGTCACCCTCAACTTGTGCCTAGCCCAGTGTAAAGGCTTTCTGGCTTCAGCCATTGCGAGCCATGCTGCTGTATACTCTGCTTGTTTTACTTCATTTCCTTGTGGGCCAATTCATGGGGCTACCTCTGAAAAATGTTCGGAAACTTCAGATCGTGCAGAATGCAGCTGCGAGAGCAATCATGGGCTTCCCAAGGTATGCCCATGTTACACCAACACTCCGCAGTCTGCATTGGTTGCCCATCAATTTCCGGTCACAATTCAAAGTGTTGGTTATGACCTATAAAGCCCTTCATGGCATCGGACCAGAATATCTCCGGGACCGCCTTCTGCCACACGTATCCCAGCGACCGGTTAGGTCCCACAGAGTTGGCCTTCTCTGGGTCCCGTCGATTAAACAATGTCGTTTGGCGGGACCCAGGAGAAGAGCCTTCTCTGTGGCGGCCCTGACCCTCTGGAACCAGCTCCCCCTGGAGATCAGAACTGCCCCCACCCTCCTTGCCTTTCATAAAGTTCTTAAGACCCATCTCTGCCGTCAGGCATGGGGGAACTGAGACATTTCCCCCGGGCCTATACAGTTTATACATGGTATGTTTGTGTGTATACTTGCTTTTAATAATGGGTTTTTTAGTGTTTTTTAAATTATTAGATTTGTTCTTACATTGTCTTTGTTATTGTTGTGAACCGCCCCGAGTCTATGGAGAGGGGCGGCATACAAATCTAATAAATAATAATAATAATAATAATAATAATAATAATAATAATAATAATAATAATAATTCATTATGGGAAGGATGCCTTCCCTCCCTCAGTTCCCGATAGCTGCTCTTCACAGCTATTTCATCTTAGAATTCCTACCTACTCCTTTCTGCCCTCCTTCAGAAGATACGCACCTTCTTACAATAAAATTGCCTTTACCCCTCCACCAGCGAATTGGTGAAATATTGGATGGATATCCAATAAACAATGGACCAAGAGAAGGCAAGAAAGGTCAACCAATGTTGTCACAGCTTCCTGCCCACCCCTGTTGCTCTGCTGAGATGCTTATGGTGAACAGCAACTCCTACACTGGACACCCTACCAATAGTGATGGGTGAACCGAACCCGCACAATTCGGGTCCGTACTGAATTTTGTTTTTTTTCGGTATGCCGAACACGAGCCCGAAATTTTTTGAAACTTCAGGCAAAGTTCAGGGTCGTGTTCGGCGTTCGGAGCTTTGACGTCACCGGCAGGTTGCTAAGGACGCCAAGGTGATCACTTCCTGGATTCCATAGAATCCAGGAAGTGATCACCTTGGCATCCTTAGCAACCTGCTGGTGATATCAAAGCTCCGCCCCCGGAATCTCTTCGTGGGAGGGATTCCCCAGCTCCTTTTCACATAAAAATAAACATGTTTATTTTTACGTGAAAGGACCGCCCTTTGCTTGCAGCACCACTGCAGCGTCCTTTTTCGTAAAAATAACAATGTTTATTTTTACGTGAAGACCTCCCTTTGAAGGAGCTGGGGAATCCCTCCCACGAAGAGATTCCGGGGGTGGAGCCTTGACGTCACCGGCAGGTTGCTAATGACGCCAAGGTGATCACTTCCTGGATTCCATGGAATCCAGGAAGTGATTACCTTGGCATCCTTAGCAACCTGCCAGTATCCGTGATCTCAAAGCTCTGCCCCCGGAATCTCTTGGTGGGATTCCCTATTCGGGTTCGGGTTCGGTTTGGCCGAATTTTGCGTAAAGTTCATCCGAACTTGCCGAACCCGAACATCATTGGGTTCACCCATCACTACCTACCAACTGTGTGATTCTTTGACTGCTGGAAACCCAACCTCCTTAGAGGTGCATCCACAGACAGGAAAACAAATGGGCATGTGCTTTCCTGGCACAGAATCCATAACAAGGGGGTGGTGTAATCGCCATTCAAACAGAATGCCTAAGGCAGTGATGGCGAACCTTTTTTTCCCTTGGGTGGCAAAAAAGCATGGGTGCGCACTATCAAGCATGCGCGATTGCCCACATCCATAATTCAATAGCTGGGGAGGGTGAAAACACACTCCCCCACCCCAAGGGGCCCTCTGGAGGACAGAAACGACCTGTTTCCCAACTTCTGGTGGGCCCAGTAGGCTCATGTTTTGCCCTCCCAAGGCTCCAAAAGCTTCCCTGGAGCTGGGGGAAGGTAAAAACGCCCTCCCCCATCCCCAGAGGCTCTCTGGAAGCCAAAAACACCCTCCCAGAGCCTTTGTGTGAGCTAAAAATCAGCCGGTCGGCACACATATGCATGTTGGAGCTGAGCTAGGGCAACAGCTCGCGTGGCAGCAGATATGGCTCCGCGTGCCACCTGTGCCATAGGTTCGCCATCACTGGCCTAAGGTTTCTTTAACTGGCTACATTTTCAGCCAGTGTCAGTGCTAGAAACAAATTACATAGGGCTGTTGTACAGAATTGCCTTAGGGCTAAAAATGGTGTTGGGTATCTTTAAATGGTGTTGGAAATCTCCTTTCATTAAAAGGCAAGGACTAAATAGAAGGAAGGATGTTGCATGAACAAAAAATCCTCTGACCATGGGCTTCTTAGCAACTCACAAAAGAATATCATGGCTGCCCGGACAATTGGAGGTTGTCAAAATGGCAACATATGGTGCTATCACTAGGGAAACACCATCCCTTTATGTTCTTGTATGTGGTGTCTCGTACAAGTACAAAAAGAGTGGGATTTGCATAGACGTGTCACAGTGCACATTTCAGACATATCTCTCTGCAGAGGCCCAGGAGGAAGAGGAATATAGTTGGCTTAGGTTACATAAACAAGGAATTAATATTGCTAGAAATATCATATTTCCCTTTAAAAGACCTCCTAGGATCGATGGAGGTGGGCTGAAACAAGAAGTCCAACAAATGCTCTTAGGATTTGTCCCAGCAGGAGGCTTCAAAGGTGCAAGGCAATTTATTTATTTATTTATTAGATTTGTATGCTGCCCCTCTCCGAAGATTCGATGCTCTTCCCAGCAACATGTAACTGTGAGATACTTGATAGTATAGATCTAGCATAGATCTACTTCGAGCTTATTATGCTGTCATCATATACAGTGTTCCCTCAATTTTCGCGGGGGATGCGTTCCGAGACCGCCCGCGAAAGTCAAATTTCTGCGAAGTAGAGATGCGGAAGTAAATACACCATTTTTGACTATGAACAGTATCACAAGCCATCCCTTAACACTTTAAACCCCTAAATTACCATTTCCCATTCCCTTAACAACCATTTACTCACCATTATTCCTGGTACTCACCATTGAATAAGGCACTTGGTGATTCTGATATTTATAAACATAATTATTTATTAACAATAATTATTTTTTTTGTTATTTATTCGCAAAAATTATTAGTTTGGCGATGATGTATGACATCATCGGGCGGGAAAAACCGTGGTATAGAAAAAAAAAACCGTGAAGTATTTTTTAATTAATATTTTTTGAAAAAGTGTGGTTCGAACCCGCGAAAATCGAGGGAACACTGTATACATTAGCTCAAAGTAGATCTATAGCAGTCTCCCTTCATTTTCATTATCAGCAAAAATATGCTACACACCATGTTTCCTTGAAAATAAGACCCTGTCTTTTTTGTCTTTTTTTTAAACCTTAAATAAGTGCACCCAAATATGCAGTATGTTCCCTCCCATATTTGGTTATACCAGGTGACTTGACAGGAAAATATTTAATCCCTCCCCTGGCTCAGCTGATAAAGGAGGAGAACTTGTGGCTTAGAGCAGTGTTTCCCAACCTTGGCAACTTGAAGATATCCGGACTTCAACTCCCAGAATTCCCCAGCCAGCATCCGCTGGCTGGGGAATTCTGGGGGTTGAAGTCCAAATATCTTCAAGTTGCCAAGGTTGGGAAACACTGGCTTAGAGGTTAAAAGCACTGTCTAACAAGGCAAACAACCCAAGTTTGAATCCTAGAATGGTATGGCTAGCTAATGAGAGCTAAATAGCTTGAAATAGATTTATACTAGTCTCCCTTTGCTTCTTTATCAGCAAAAATGTATGTTTGAATGTGTGTGTGTGTGTGTGTGTGTGTGTATTTTGATGCAAATGTACATATATTTTAAAATTATTTTATTACATATGCCAAAAGCAAATCCTCTTTATTTCTAATACTATAAAGTTGATCTTGAAAATATTGTTCTTGGAACAGCTTGCCACTTTGGGAAAGAATATAATAGTATTAATCAAGAAAGATGTGCAGATTACAACTTTTATTTCCACTTTGTAAAACTGTACATATATGCGTGCCACATGCAATGAAAAAGTTCTGAATTATTAACTTCAAAATCACCATTTACCAAACAGGAAATAGTTATCCCATGACATCATATAGTATACCCTATTGCTTTTAGAATCAAATAGCATTTTATTTGCCAGTTATTCAGATTCTGAGAATTAGACAATTCAGCAATTCAGCAAATAGTGGTATACTTTTCTGTTCAGAAATTTGACAGTATTTTAATACAAACATACCCATTATAAAAACAGGTATTGTGGGTATTTATGGAAAAGTTGGACTTTCAATGTGGCCATTGTTAATTGTTTGCAATAAAGACAGATCTGGAATGGCTTCTGTTCTCTGTAGTATCATCACCTAACCAGTGAAGGGCTACCAAATTTTTTATTACCATACTGTGGCCATGGCTTATGCAGGATGCCCTGCATTTTCCTTCAACATCTTTCAGGGCAAATTGGGTGCTCTGGGGTGGAGCTCCATTTTTGCTACCCCACTGCGTTCCCCCCTGTCCAGGCAGTAGCCCACCCCTGCACATAACCCACAAAACATTTCCCTTAGACTATCCACTGTTGATCTCTCCCAATTCTTAAGAGGTCAGTAAGGGGCATGCATAAGTGCACCAGCTTGCCTCCCGTCCCCTGTTCTAATGTTTCTTTCTTATTAGTATTATGTATATAAACATTGTTATATCTTTGTATACTACCAATACGTACTTGACTAAGTAAGTAAGTAGGTAGGTAGGTAGGTAGGTAGGTAGGTAGGTAGGTATTTGCTGAATTGCTGAATTGCTGAATTGTCTAATTCTCAGAATCTGAATAACTGGCAAATAAAATGCTATTTGATTCTAAAAGCAATAGGGTATACTATATGATGTCATGGGATAGATAGATAGATAGATAGATAGATAGATAGATAGATAGATGGATGGATGGATGGATGGATGGATGGATGGATGGATGGATGGATGGAAGGAAGGAAGGAAGGATGGATGGATGGATAGATAGATAGATAGATAGATAGATAGATAGATAGATAGATAGATAGATAGATAGATAGATAGATAGATAGATAGTTAGGACAGTGAAGCCTGACTGGGCCTAATATACATCAGGTGCACACTTGCATCTAATAAAGGCAGTAAGACAACAACAAAGTTTTGGAAATACGTTTTGCTCAACAAAAATCCCAAAATTATCATGCAGGCTACCATCTTCTCATTGAAAGTTTGATGATCTGCTTAGCGTTTTTGCAACTTTTCATACTTTGGTTTGCAGTGGAAAATGTGATTCCATTTTTCTGCTCACTATTTATTTTGGAGATTATCTGTGTGTACATGCAGATTGAAACCCAAACAGGAAGGGATTGCAAGAAGAAATACAAAAAAGGAAGGGGGAAAATCCAATTACTGTTGAAAAAATATTTTAATTTTATGCTTCAATACGTTTCTTTCTTTTTTCTTCATGTCCATAGTTGAGGTCTATGTAGGTTTCCAAGTCAAAAGATTCCAGGTGTATATCTGCTCTAGAAGGGTTAAAACTTCAAATGAGTGGTTTGATTCAAAGATACAGTATATGACTGATTTATCCACTTTTGAGTGGATGAATTGTTAGAAAGAAGCAATTAAGGCAATTTTAAAACTGAGTGGACATTCTGCACCTGTCTTGCATATATGGGCAAAACAGGACAGGACGGGGGTGGTGGTGAAGAGGAGAATTTGAGCATTGTGACAGGCTGTCTGGTATTGATATGAATGAATTTAACCACTTCCCCAGACTTTGTTTGAGATAATGCTTGGAGAAATGCTATTCTGCTATTAGTGGCTTTTACTATTATATTCAACCCCCCCCCCCCCCCGGTTCAATCATGTTCAATTTTCAGAGGCTGCCTGGAAAAGTCTCTGCAGTTCTCCCTCCGTCCCTCCATCCCTCCGTCCCTCCGTCCCTCCATCCTCTGTCCTCCGTCTCTCCCTCCCTCCCTCCCTCCCTCCTTCCCTTCCTTCCTGGCCCAAGCTGGCTTTGTGCCTAAGGTTGGGTAAGAACAAAGGTGAAATGCTACTGGTTTGGGCCCACCAGTAGCACCGCCACCAGTGGTTCAGAGAACCAGTAGCAGTGGCTGCACAAGGCTCTGCCTGCCCACCCTGATGTCATCATTTTCTTTTTTTTAAACCCTCTGCACATGCACAAAGCCTTCTGTTGAACAGTATCACTTGGTCTGTTGTGTAGAGGCTTGGGTGGCTTAGGGTGAGGATTTTGGGGTGGGTGGGGTACTTTTTCGGGGGGAGGATTGTTATGCGTGTTGGGACTGGTCTCTAGGTATCACGTGACTTTTGTTGTCAATGACAATTTTTTTGTATTGATAATGACAATAAATTCAGTGATGGGCTCCTATGGATACGGTCAGGTATGCAAAACTCGTAGAAAAAAATTGATTTTTTTTCTTTTTTCCCCTTCTGGGCTCTGGATATGTTTTTCCTAACACAGTAAATGAGGATGAATGTGTATAATTTTAGAAGAGCTGTGCGTGCATGTATGTGTGTGTATATACACAGGCAGATTATATTGTAGATAATGTATATTTTTGTGTGCCTGTGTGTAATATGTACGTACACATATGGCATAGTATACATAGAATTAAATAGTATATTTTAGATGTTCAGTAATAGATTTAGATTTAGATGTAGTAGATTTGTATGCCGCCCCTCTCCGAAGAGTCGGGACGGCTCACAATAACAACAATACAATATACAAAGTACAAATCTAATAAAAGTTAAAAAATGAATTTAAAACCCATAAATATTAAAAATGATCATTACTACACAATCACACCATTCTCTATATTACAGTCAGAAAAAGGTGGTGATGAAGGGAAAAGATAGTTATTCTCCCCATGCCTGGCGACATAGATAGGTCTTCAACATCTTGCGGAAGGTGGGAAGAGTAGGGGAAATTCGAATCTCCGAATAGTAAATAGTATCTAGTAAATAGTAAATAGTATCTAGTAAATAGTATAGTATCTAGTAAATAGATAAGGAAATTGTATCTCTTTGAGATGAGGAGGGGCCAGGCACCCTTACTCTAACCCTAATTGAAACCCTTGATGTGAGTGCCATCAAGTTGGCCACTTTTAAGCCAATCACATGACCTTTAAGCCACTCCCGGTCACATGATAAGTAAGCCACTCCCACCTAGTCACATGGCCAGCTAACTACACCCACAAAATAAGCCACACCCACAATGTGGTAGTAAAAACATTTGCAGCCTTTCACTGGATAAAGTATTTATATTTATATTATTCTGCGCATGAAGAGGGTGGAAAAGCACATATGTTGTGGTGCATGCAAAGTGCATACACAAAATGCAAAGCACATGCTTCCAACTGGTAAGGAATGTAAATAGATTTCACTGCTGGGTAAGAACAAAGGAGTCTCCCTGTTTCTTGCCTGCTGCCTTAACTACTACACCAAATTGGGTTTTTAATTGGCTTAGACATCTCTATTTGGAGGGAAATATTCTTTAAAAAAGGTGTTTATTTATTTAGTATTTATTGATTTATTAGTGAGATTTATAGGCCGCCCAATTCCTTACGGATTCTGTTCACTATGTGTTTTAAAAAAATATTCCACAAGTAGCACCAATCATGTCATGTAGGGTTATTTTCCACACTGATTTAACAGTACTCTCTCCAGGCACCTTCCTGGAGAATTTAAAGACTTTGTAATCCTTTCCTCATTTTTGCTGCTTTGACCTTAACAAGTGCAGGGGAAATATTTTAAAAACTTATTTCAGTGAAACCCATAAAGTGACCTACCTGAAACTTTGAAAGGTATTGTCATCTTTATGAGTATCTGCTTCCAACCCATTGTTAATGCAGCAACTTTTGATGCTTTCCAAACTGCAAGCAATAGTCAAATATGAATCGCTTCAGAATTTGTTTTCTTTGAATCTCAAACTGAACCCTGGCTACTTTATGGTCATAATGTGCTCATTATGCATATGTGGAAGATTACCCCTTGCATTTTCTTGAGAGACCAAGACTTATATCTGTAATGAGAAAGCCACACCATGCACATAAGCAGGAGCAGGATTTGGTTTTTCCTGTTTGGCTTTTACACAAAACCTTAAATGTCCTCTTCACTTTAAAACCATATGTTTTTTTAAAGGGCTTTCACTACCATTTTTATTGCTTTCTGATTTCAACATGGTGAGAAGCTGTAGCATGTATTTTCAGGTACAGTAATTAAAATGAACTCTGGGGACTGTAAAAGAAGTCTTGGAAACTCCTAGTGTCCTTGGAACTACAGGTTGCCTGTCTTGAAATATATAATTACAGTGGTACCTTTACTTAAGTACGCCTCTACTTAAGAACTTTTCTAGATAAGAACCGGGTGTTCAATATTTTTTTGCCTCTTTTTAAGAACCATTTTCTGCTTAAGAACCCGAGCCCGGAAAAATTTCCCAGGAAATTTCAGAACGGTACGAAGGTCCGGCCAGTTTCCTGCCATACCCCCTTTAATCCCGGCCATCTCGGGCCAGAGGAGCCTTTTGGTGGCGCTTAAGGAGGCGTTGGCAGTCCAGAGTGAATGAAGCATTTTCCTTTCTCTGGGCGCTTGGACAGGGAATATACCTCTGCCAGCACCCAGAAAAAAGAAACACTCACTTTGCTCTGGCCAGAGACTGCCCTCCTCTTCTTCTTCCTCCTCCCACCCAAATTCCAAGCTTTTATTTCTTTCCTAATGGGTTTGCACACATTATTTGCTTTTACATTGATTCCTATGGGAAAAATGGCTTCTACTTACAAACATTTCTACTTAAGAACCTGTTCATGGAACGAATTAAGTTCTTAAGTAGAGGTACCACTGTATATAATTTTATGCCACTGATATTCTGCACATACTGTATATAGACATGTGAATATAGCATATTAGGTGACTATATGTAATTATAGTATGTGAGCACATGTCTCTGTCCAGGGCAGTGTTGGCAAACCTTTTTAACACCGAGTGTGGAAACGGAAGCATGTGTGCCAGCACACAAAAGTGCCAGAACCCCGAAGAACACCCGCCCGGTGCATATGCATGCATGCTGGGAAGATGATCTTCTAGTTTCTGGCACAGGTATACGCACCGGCCACTTGGTCTTCTGGCTTCTGGCGCTCCTGCATATGTGAAAATTGTTGGGTATTTGGTTGCTATTAATATTATTAGTATTAGCAGAGTTCAGCTGGCTTAACTTGCAACGGATTCAGCATGGCAAAAAATCAATTGTATGGCTTAGAATCCCATTTCTTAGCAATGAATGATCACTCCTTCATAAAGATGCAATTTTGACTTACAATTCTGTTGATTCATGCATTTACAGAAGGCAGGCATAAATGCTTATATTCCAGTACATATTAATAACTTCTGGATGCTTCCATGTGTGAGGATGCCTTCTTATTGATCTCACACACCTGCCTTCAGCCCAGGACAAAGGAGCAAGCAGGAAGATAGAAGGAGGTGGAGAGAAGCTCAGCAGGGCCAAAAAGGGGGGAAAGGGGAGGAGTCATCTACTCTGCACTGTTTATATAGTCTGCAGAGTGCATGCCCCTTTTTGTCATCAAAAGGTGACACATTAATCAGTTAATTTGCGACCTGACTATAGAGATGTGTCTACAAGACAGTGTAAGCATGTGTTAGAGTGGTGAAACCCAACAAAAATCAGCTGGCCGGCACCTGTGAGCACTGTACCCTCTAAGCTGCGTGTGTGCGCATGCACGCACTCCAAACACCCCCCCGCGCACCCTTTTCCAAGGGTGCGCAAGAAGCCCCCCCAGCCCCTCAGTGCCTCCGGTCCCCTCGCGTCCCTGGCTTCCCACCACTGTCCCCCGCCCACCCACCCGATCTGCCTCTCTTTCTCCTCCTCCACGTCCCGCCTTGGGGCGTGGCTCCTCCCGCAGCGGGAACACCCCCCCCGTCTCGCAGTCCCTTCGCTGAGAGCGCTTTCATCCCGGGCTGTCAGCGAGGGCACTGCAAGAGAGGCGGGGCAGGCGTTCTCACAGCTTTTTATATTTCATGTTTGGTGTGTATGTGCTGTATGTTTTTTAATTATTGGGGGTTTTATATACTATTTTTATTATTAGATTTGTCCCATTGTTACACTGTGTTTATTACTGTCGTGAGCCGCCCCGAGTCTTCGGAGAAGGGCAGCATACAAATCTAATAAATAATAATAATAATAATAATAATAATAATTATTATTATTATTATTATTATTATTATTATTATTATTATTATTATTATTATTATTATTATTATGTCTTCTGAGTTTTCAGGTTCATGCAGGAGTCTATCATTAGGGGATTCCTCTCTCACCAGAATGTATTGACTGTAGTGTATATTTTTTTTAAAAGAAGCTGCATAGAGTTTAAGGGGAGGAACTATACCCAGGAAGACAAACTGTAAAAAAAATGTAATTAAAAGCACCCAAATCCTCTAAAGTCTTTGCAAGTGCCTTACTCTGTTTTCAGTAAGTGAATTCTAAATGCTTTAGAATGCTGTGAATTCTAAAGAGAAAATGATGACATGCCAGCAATTTTGTAAATACACTTTTTCCTAGTGTCTCTAAGCATATAGATATGATTTTATGATACTATGGCAACCGGCATGGGGCAGAAGGGGAGACAAATTCTAAACAATGCATTTTGTTGGCTCCAGAAATAGGATATTAGACTTCCTGGAAGGGTGGGAAACCGTAAAACAATTCCGGAACTGGGGGATGGGGTAGGGTGGGGGTAGAGAAACGGTCCACAGTGATTTAGAGAAAAACATCAACTTTGCTTTATCTTCAAATAAACAGAGCGGAGCTGGAAATAAATTGTCCAAGCTCTCAAAAATTAGACCGATCTGAAGGAAATCCTAATAGGCTTAGAAGGAATACTTCTTTTGCCTTTTAAAAAAATAAATAGGTGCTATAATGACTAGATTCCATTTTCATGGGAATCTTGCTGTATTATCACTGTAAATGAAAAGAGAAGCTAAGAAATGGGTCCAGCCTTGCTGCCTCTGTTAATATATAGCCATCATAACATACCTGTTATGTTACACATAACTTGTACATACTGTACATTCCACATCGATTCATCCAATTCCTTTTAAAAGCAATAGAAATTGGAAACTAATTATATACAGTATAGCAGTCGCAAATTACCCAGGAATAAATACTTTATTTTATGGGTCTTGAAACTCTTGCTATTTAGCTTCGTTGGTTGATCACCCTATTCCACTCTTGTGTTACAGCAGCTAATCTTAAGGATGTGGTGTTCATTTCTCTTTTCAGAAAAGCTGTAGCCTATTTAAGTAATAGACTCCCAAGTAGAACCGTGTACCACAAAATGGCTGCTCATCTCTCCACTGTTTACATAGGAATACAGTATATTGGACAAACAGGGTTAGCAACATTTTAGAACTCAGCTCAGATATAAATCTTCCTAGTCCAAGGCTCTGACTGCATGAACGTCATCTAATAAATTCATGGCAGAATTGAAATTCAAACCAAAGATTTTCTGATTTATAAATCAGGCTTTTTGTGACTATACAAAGTCACAAGAACCTCAAATAGGTATTTTAGTACTGGTGAGAGGGATGGTAGATTTATCCATCCAAGCCTGTGCACATTTAAACAGAAATTAATTGCATTAGGTTTCCTGGGATTTCCCTATTTCTGATCCATTACTCCAACAGATGTTAACATTTGCAACATTATTTAGCTATAGTACCCACTACCAAATATAAAGAGAGAGAGAGTTTTAGCTTATCTTCCCTATGCACTGGTATGCATATCACCAAAATTGTTTGCAGGTAGCAACAACCAAGGTCATAATTCCTGGCAGGCATTAATATCAGAATTGTCCTTCCAATCTGTCTCTAAGGTGCCATGGGAATTATTAGGGTTTTATCTGCAACAGAAATTAGCTTAGCTACGTTCCTAGAGATGTTTCGAGATGATGGGCATGTTGTAAGGATTTTCACAAAATAACGGCTGGTGTGGTGTCTTAAAACAACCACTTACTAGAATATCGCTGGTAGTCTTCATTCCCTGGCGCTTTTGCAGGAGGCGCGGGGGACACGGCTACCGGCGTAGCTGCCATTTTGGTGAAGGCCGAGATCTCGCGAGGCTTCGCGAGATCTCGGCCAAAATCTCGGGTGGCTTGGCCACCCGATGACGAGTCCGGGGAGGAGCCAGCCAGCCCTATAAAAGGGCTGGCTGGCTCGAAATCTTCCTTTCGCCCCGGACTCGTCAAGAGCAAACACCCACCCGCCCTCCCTATCTTGCAGTGTGCCACTGTGGGTCGCCCTAGGGGGCCGAATAGGAATTTTTGGCGGTCTTGGCATTTGCCACAATAGTTTTTTCACCTATTCCACACTGTGGAGACGGATAAGCGGTTAGGGGGTGCTTTGCCCCTGTTTAGGTTAATTGGCTTACCTTTGGTCATTTGGGTAGGCAGGTTAGGGGTGGAAAACTGGGTGGTGGTTTAGCAACTGCGTGTTCTCCATTGGGCATCTTTGGGGATGATTGACAGGTTCTCTCCAAAGGCTTGTGGTGCGAGCGACCTGAGCAATTGGGGGGAACCTGTCTTTGGGTCCCGCCCATTTAATTCCCCTTGTAGGGGTTAGCCGGCAAGACCTCCCACATGCAAGTGTATGGCAATGTCTCAGGTGAGGGAGTGATCCCTCACCTGGATTAGCATGGAGCTATGCCCATAAGTTGCCCCGGAAGTTTTTCTGACGTCATTTTCCGCCCCGGAAGCAATTGTTTGACCCTGCGGGTCCATATTAGGGTTATAGTTAATTATGCTAATTATGCTAATTTATTTAAATAAATTATGCAAATTTAATTAATAAAAATGACCCAGTTTTAAATCCAGCTCTTGTGTCCGTGCAAAGCAAACCAGTGAGGATTCTCCCAAGAGACTTTCCAAATTTTAGAGCTTCTTTTGGTTATCTGTGGATTTAAAAAAATCTTTTATGTTTTAAAAAAAAATAATTCTATGTTCTCTTGTATTCTAATTTTCTTAGCAACCTTGAACACAAGGATAGCATGCAAGATAAAAAGTAGTGGATGAAAACATTATTTATTTATTTGTTTGTTTGTCAACAAGGGCAAGGAAACAAGACATATGAAAAAATGGCACAAATAAATGGATATAAATAAGAAAAACATAGCCATAAACACATAAAATGAGTCCATGTTAATGAGGACTGTACGGCAGGGATGGAAGGCATGCTGGTGCGCTTATGTATGCCCCCTTATTAGCCCTCTATAGCAGTGTTTCCCAACCTTGGCCACTTGAAGATATTTGGACTTCAACTCCCAGATTTCCCCAGCCAGCTGGCTGGGGAATTCTGGGAGTTGAAGTCCAGATATCTTCAAGTGGCCAAGGTTGGGAAACACTGCTCTATCGGATGCTACCATTCCAGATTTTCTTTCTGGATAGCCAGACATGCTTGCAAGCAAATGAAGATGAAGACTCTCTCCATTTTTATTTCTTTTAAATACCTCCTGGCATTGGTGAAATGCTACCGGTTTGGCCCGGATGGTTCAGAGAACCGGTAGCGGCGGCAGTGTGAGGCTCCGTCCCATGAAGGGCTCCCCGTCGCTGGCACTCCCGGTGACCAGCATGCATGCTTATCCAGCATGTGCACTGGCATGAGAAGTGATATCTCACGCGAGGATGCTCATGTGTGTGAGATTTTGTCAATTTTCGGCAATTTCTTTGTTTCTGTGACAATTGGCGAAATTTCGTGCGTGTGAGCATCCTCGCATGAGGTTTCACTTCCTGTGCATGCGCAGAAGCCAAATTTCAGGTGCCAGGTGCGTGCATGCGTTGATGATGCAGAGATGCGTGCATATCTCCATTTTTCCAGCCGTGACTGCGCACTGGACCGTCCATGCAGCAGCCCACTGCTGCCTCCATCCACCCACCTGGACGTCTCCTTTTCTTGTTTTTAAACCTTCTGCACATGCGCAGAGAGTGAAAAGCAAGCACAAAGAATACTTTTCCAAACCAGCTGGGAAGGTAAATAGATTTCACTACTGCCTCCTGGGCCCAGAGATAGAAACATAGAAACATTGACGGCAGAAAAAGACCTCATGGTCCATCTGGTCTGCCCTTATACTATTTCCTGTATTTTATCTTAGGATGGATCTATGTTTATCCCAGGCATGTTTAAATTCAGTTACTGTGGATTTACCAACCACGTCTGCTGGAAGTTTGTTCCAAGCATCTACTACTCTTTCAGTAAAATAATATTTTCTCATGTTGCTTCTGATCTTTCCCCCAACTAACTTCAGATTGTGCCCCCTTGTTCTTGTGTTCACTTTCCTATTAAAAACACTTCCCCCCTGAACCATATTTAACCCTTTAACATATTTAAATGTTTCGATCATGTCCCCCCTTTCCCTTCTGGCCTCCAGACTATACAGATTGAGTTCATTAAGTCTTTCCTGATACGTTTTATGCTTAAGACCTTCCACCATTCTTGTAGCCCGTCTTTGGACCCGTTCAATTTTATCAATATCTTTTTGTAGGTGAGGTCTCCAGAACTGAGCACAGTATTCCAAATGGGGTCTCACCAGCACTCTATAAAAGCGGGATCACAATCTCCCTCTTCCTGCTTGTTATACCGCTAGCTATGCAGCCAAGCATTCTACTTGCTTTCCCTACCGCCTGACTGCACTGCTCACCCATTTTGAGACTGTCAGAAATTACTACCCATAAATCCTTCTCTTCTGAAGTTTTGGCTAACACAGAACTGTCAATGCAATACTCAGATTGAGGATTTAAAGATACTCTTTGATCCTGTATATCACTGTGGTTTCCCTATACAGTATTATCAAACCATCCTCCTCTTCTCCTTTCATCCTTTTTCATTCTTCGCTTCTCCCTTCAGCTTTTATATATACATATGTCCATGATTGTGTGACATCTGTATGTCTTGGCAGTGCAACTGATACTGGAAACATTGCTGTGTCTGCTGCCACTCCCAGAGGCCTCCAACTGCCTCTACACATTTTTGCCGAAGTGGGATAAAGGATCGACAGTGTACACAGAGAATTTGACCTCCTGGTTTCCATGTTACAGGCGAGAAGCCCCGTGGAGGGGGGAAAAAAGAGATCCAGGCGACTTCTAACTTCTCAAAGAGAATGCCCTCAGGATTTCCAGAAGCATTACAATGAACGCCGCCGCGTGTGAGCGTATGGGAGTGTGTTCCTTTGTGCTTTCATCTGGGAACCTCGGTTCTCCCTGTACTCTAAAAGCCTGAAATGTGTGAGTCACTACGGAGGCTCAACTGTGATTCATCCCTGCCACTTTTCAGGTGGCACACGATTCGGCTGTCAAGACTTCTCATTCTCCGGTGGGAGGGGGGACACAGTGGGAGGAGAAAATGGGAGGAGGAGGAGGAGGAGGAGGAGGAGGAGGAGGAAGTGATGGGGTGGGAAGAATGAGCAATTACTGCGGGGAAAACATTACACGCATAGGAAAGAAATCATCCCCATTAATGCTGCTCTTAGTCAGCCAAGAAAGCCTGACACCCCCGCTTGCAGCCTTTTATTGGAGAAGTGAAGCTCCAGTGGCTGGTAAAATTCTCGAGACAGGAGAATCTACCTTGTGCTTCTGGTGTAGATGTCCCTGGACTGTTTGGATGGCCTCAGGTTTGCCTCCTTGACCACGTGTGCCCCCAAATCAACTAGAGATGCTAAAAAGAAAACAAACATGAACAGGAACAACAATACACTGAATATTATCGGAATGCTAGAATTATTATCCTCTGATTAAAGGCAGCAATTGCTTGAGCTCCTTTATTTGGGGGGGGGGGGGAGTGGGCAGAATATAAGGAGAGTATGTATAAAATGATGCAGTGTTAAAGTCCATAGAAATCATTTTTCCAGCCTGGATTAGTCAGCAGAATGATGGGAATTGCAGTTTGTCATTTGAAGATGCCAGCAATAGAAATAGCTTGAAAAGAGCATAAGACAGATTCCTGGTCTAAAAAACCCCCTACTTGTGACTATTAATAAGAACTGCTACACAGTCACCCAGAATCAGAGACAACATGCTGTAAATCATCTTTTACTGGGATAGTAAGGGTAAGAAGCTAATTTATTTATTTATTTATTGGATTTATATGCCGCCCCTCTCCGAAAACTCGGGGTGGCTAATGTCCATCTCTGTCTCTCTCTCTCTCTCTCTCTCTCTCACACACACACACACACACACACACACACACACCTTATTAAAACTTAATTATAAAAGGGCCATTGAAATATGTCCTCAAGACCTTCTGGAATGAAAGGATGGCAGGAATCAACTGAACTTCTGAAGGCAACATATTCCATATTTTTGGGGTGGGAGGGGGCTATTGTAGGGAAGGCTTAATCCCTGGACCTGATATTTATGGCAGCCAATTTAGGCTTACTCACCAAAAATAAAAGAAATGCAGCATTCCATTTCTCACAGTGGTTGACCAAGTTTTTCTAGAAACAAGACTTTGAACTTCTTAGGCTTTTGATGTGGGCAGCAGAATTCTTACATCTCAATTGAATAGTCTTGATGCTCCTTGTCAGCAGTACAAAGTCTTTTAGCATCTAATCATAGTTTAGAAATAGAAGTAGTATGGAGTATGGCTTTGTATATGCTTCACAGAATGAAAGGAGGCATTTGATTTATCTTTAAGTTATATCCCAATTTATAGTAATTTTAGCAAAATCTTATTTCAAATTTAGTTTGATCCTTGAAACTACTTGTACCTTTAAATACCCTTTTGCTCTTTGTCAACCCCCCCAAGTTTTTTGAAGTCCTTAAATTTGTAGTTAAAACTTAGTTAAAACTCCCCCTTAAGGATTGAAGAAAACTCATCCTGTGCTGTAAAACAAATTGATCCCAAAGTTTCTAAAAGATAAAAAGCAGTTAACAAGCAATTTCTGAAATGATTAGAAAATGAAATATACAAAGTGTCCTTTCAAAGGTATCAACCACAGTTTGATCAAGTTGGCTATTCCCTCATTTAGAGACCTTGCGAGGAACAACTGTCTGAAGCACTTGTGGATGATCTCATGTCCTCTCCTTACTTGGAGAGAAATGATCAAAGAGCTGGTCTACTCACTGGATCTTCATCTGCCATGGTTGTAAGCTCCACTTTTCACAGAGCTGTCTTCAGTCTGCTATTTCTTCTCCATAAATCTATTTATTTATTTGTCCTATACACAATACACAATACATACTATACCTTATTTTCTGAGTTAGTTAGGAGATTATGAAAACCAGCGCTGAAAAACATTGCAAAACAGTAGCCAAAATAATTATTAATCTAGTTCAAAATAGCAATAGCACTTAGACATATACAGCTCCACAGTGCTTTGTATCCCTCTTTAAGAAGTTTACAGAATCAGCATATTGCCCCGAACAATCTGGGTCCTCATTTTATCCACCTGGGAAGGATGGAAGGCTGAGGCAACCTTGAGCCTGTTGATTGCTCAGGCAATCTCACACTACTCACAAGAGCCTACAAAACTTTTGCCAGACCCATCCTAGACTACTGCTCATCTGTCTGGAACCCATACCACATCTCAGACATCAACACCCTTGAAAATGTCCAAAGATATTTCACCAGAAGAGTCCTTCACTCCTCCACTCGAAACAGAATATCCTACGAAAATAGACTAACAATCCTGGGCCTAGAAAGCCTAGAACTACGGCGCCTAAAACACGATTTGAGTATTGCCCACAAGATCATATGCTGCAACGTCCTACCGGTCAATGACTACTTCAGCTTCAACTGCAATAACACAAGAGCACGCAACAGATTCAAACTTAATACGAACCAGTCCAAACTTGACTGTAAAAAATATGATTTCAACAATCGAGTTATCAAAGTGTGGAACTCATTACCGGACTCAATTGTGTCAACCCCTAACCCCCAACATTTCTCCCTTAGACTCTCCACGATTGACCTCTCCAGGTTCCTAAGAGGCCAGTAAGGGGCCTACATAAGTGCAGTGGTGTGCCTTTCGTCCCCTGTCCAATTGTCTTTCCTTTCTTTCACCTATCTTATATATTCTCTTCCTTTCATATATCCTCTCCTCTAAGTTCACTTTTACCCTCTTTTATATTATCACATGTCTATCTTTCTTCCTATGTATTTATGTATGGACAAATGAATAAATGAAAATAAATAAATAAATTTGAACTGGTAAACTACAGCCAGCTGCCAGCAGAAGCAGCTTGCAGTACTGCACTCTAACCATTGCGCCACCGAGCCTCTCGGTGGTTTATAACAGCTGGTTTATAAACAGTTTATCTATTAATTACTAGATCTGAAGTCTGAAATGCTGCCCCTCCACAGATTCAGTCCAAATTTCCTGTTCTGCATTACAAGATCCTTTTTTGTGATTAAAGGGATTCCTGGAGCTTGAAATATGTTCCTTTCCAGAAAGCAAGTAGTTCAGCCTTCTCCACACTGCCCTGTTTGGTAATTGTCAGACAGTTTTCCTATGTTACATCCAGGGGCTCTTGGGTGGGAGGCTGTCAAGGAAGGTCTCTAAAACTCCACATCGTGATGTTTGGGAAGCAGACAGAAAGCAATACTGGTAGTTGTGAAGGCCGCAGTGTACAGGCTGCAGGCAGAGGCGTTCGGAATTATTCTAGCCCTGCCTGGGGAGCATCACAATCAAATGAGAAGCAAGCTGTACAAGTGGCTGGTGCCACACTGTGCTTGAAAGAACAAGCAGTTCCCCCCGAGGCTGTCAACAGAAGAGAAAGCCCCTCAAAATATTAGGTTGCACAAAAACACTCCTTCAAGTCGAGAGAAGGAAAGAAGGTTTTGCCTGTGTACTACAGACCATATAGAAACAGCCCCAGGCACAAAGGCTGGCATGTGCATCGTTTTCTTTGGCACCGGTCTTATTAGGATGCAGAAACAAGACCCGGCAACCCTTCCAGTAGCTTTGCTTGCTTCCTGTCCATTGTTTTCCCTCAGATGCTAAATGTTGTGGGTGCTCCAACACTGGAGGTTCTTAAGAAGAGATTGGACGACTATTTGTCTGAAATGGTATACGGCAGGGATGGTGAAGGGTGTGTGTGTATAATAGACACAAGCACACACGCACATGCCCACACACATTCCCTCCACCCTCATGTATGTGCACCCCGTATACTGCGAATTTACATAATCCCCATCCCCGCTCATGCACATAGGCCTCACTGAAGCCTGGGACAGTGAAAAAACGGCCAACTGGGCAAACCGGAAGTTCAGAAAAATAGACTTCCGGTTTGCCCGTTGTGCTGTTTTTCGCACTCCGGGGCTTCAAGGGAAGCTTCTCTGAAGCCTCCAAAGGGCGAAATGGTTTTCCTCAAGGCCAACAATCAGCTGGCTAGCACAGACATGTGCACTTGAACTGACATAGGGCAATGCCTTACGTGCCCTCTGATATGGCGGTGTGCCACTTGTAGCACACATGCCATAGGTTCGCCAACATGGATACAGGCAGGGGTGGGCAGCAGGTAGAACGGGGTGGAATGCACTTCCACTGGTGGAAATGAAGATGTGTGCGCAGCTCCAGCTGATTGGCGGTTGTCACTTCCTGGATCGGGCTCGGCTCGGCTCTCCTTCCCCCCCTGCTGCTGCTGCTGCTGAGCTCCTTGCTTCTTTCCTCTTTCCTCCTTCCTGGACTTAGATGAGCTTCCCTCTCTCCTGCCCAGCTCCCCTCCAGCCTCACACGGCCACCTCCGGCCTGAGGTGCAAGCAGGAGGCGTGGGTGGAAGTGGCGCTGGCAGCATTTACGCTTCTGGCAGCACCCGTTCACCTAGCTACCCATCCTGAGGCAGGGGGGGTGACCCAGGAAGCAGAGCATGGGAAACGCGAAGCAAATTGTCACCCCAGCGAGCAACACTGGTAAGATTGTAAGTCGAAGACTTAACAGTTAACTTGAATGATGATGATCGTTCAAGCCACACCCACCTGATCACATGGCCGGCAAACCAATCCTACACATGACCATTAAGCCACACCCACAAAATAAGCCACACCCACAGTGTGGCGGAAAAAATTTGGCTGCTCATTACTGGATATAGGGTTTCCTGCCTGAGTAGGGGGTTGGACTAGAACAGTGTTTCCCAACCTTTTTTGAGCCGCGGCACATTAGTCATATTTTCAAAATCCTGGGGAACACTGAAAGGGGGGGGCGAGGCGGGCTAAAGAAAAGTTTGGACGAAAAAACCCTCTCTCTTCCTCCCTTTTGCTCTATTTCTCCCTCTTTCTCTCTTTTCCTTCCTTCCCTTCTTTCTCTCTCTCCATCCCTCTTTCTTTCTTTCTTCCTCTCTTTTTTGCTCTCTTTCTCTCTCCCTCCTTCCCTTCCTCTATGTCTTTCTCTCTCCCTTGCTCTCTCTCTCTCTCTGTCTCTCTTGCTATCTCTTTCTTGCTTTTTTTCTCTCTCTCTTGCTCTCTCTCTCTCTTTCACTGTCTTGCTATATGTCTCTTTCTTTCTCTTTGCCTCTCTTGCTATATCTCTTTCTTTCTCTCTCTTTCTCTCTCTCTGTCTCTCTTGCTATGTCTCTCTTTCTTTCTCTTTCTCTCTCTCTCTCTGTGCCTCTCTTGCTAAGTCTCTCTTTTTCTCTTGCTATATCTCTCTTTCTTTTTCTCTCTCTTTGCCTCTCTTGCTATGTCTCTCTTTCTCTCTCTCTTTCTCTCTCTCTCTTTCTCTGCCTCTCTTTCTTGCTCTGTCTCTCTTTCTCTGCCTCTCTTGCTATGTCTCTCTTTCTCTCTCTCTCTGCCTCTCTTATATGTCTCTCTTTCTTTCTCTCTCTCTCTCAGCTGACTGCAAGCGGGAGCCCTGACGGCGGCAGCTGGACGTGCTGCTGGACACCGTATATGCCAGGCCCGCAGCGCCAGCATGTACGATGTCCAGCAGCACGTCCAACCGCCACCGTCAGGGCTCCCGCTTGCAGTCACCTGAGAGAGAGAGAGAGAGCGCTCCCTCTCGCCACTGCCATCTCCCCGCGACTGCCTGCGGCCGCTGCGGCCACCACCCCCACTCCCATTGCCAGTGCCCTCCCGCCGGGCCACAAAGGACACTTGCCGTCGACGCCAGAGAAGCTCCAGCTGGGCGGGGCGCTGCCGGTACTTCCGTCCTGGGGCTCCCGCTCGCAGATGTCAACCGGCTCCTGCTCGATGCCGCGGTTTTCGGCGCTCTCCTGCTGGGCCCCAAAGAAGGAAGGCGGGAAAAAGGTGCAAAGAATGGAGCTCTCCTTCTTCCTGCCTTCCTTCTTTGGGGCCCAGCAGGAGAGCGCCGAAAACCGCGGCATCGAGCAGGAGCCGGGGGACAGCTGCGAGCGGGAGCCCCAGGATGGAAGTACCGGCAGCGCCCCGCCCAGCTGGAGCTTGGCGGCACACCTGGCCATGTCTCGCGGCACACTAGTGTGCCGCGGCACACCGGTTGGGAAACGCTGGACTAGAAGACCCCCAAGGCCCCTTCCAACTCTGTTATTCTCTCTGACTGTCTGTAAAGGAGAACATAACACTTGTTGATAATCCACTCTATAACACTGAAGTGATTGAAATCTATATTTTCCCTTTTATCCATTTGTCCAGCCTTTTTTAAACTGGTTCTCCCTGCACACAGGGATGGGGGGGGGCAGTGGGGTAGCAAAAATGGAGCTCCACCCCAGAGCACCCAATTTGCACTGAAAGATGTTGAAAGAAAATGCAGGGCGTCCTGCAAAAGCCACGTCCACAGTGTGGTAGTAAAACTTTTGGTAGCCCTTCACTGCCTGCACATATTAGACTATGTTCATTAATTCATATAATCAATCCTGGCTAAAGATAATGATAATTGAGGGCATCAGATTCAGGAAAATTATTCTTGGGAAGCAAAAGGGGGATAGATGACAAATGTCTGTTTTCCATCAGCTTATTGTTCTGAGGCACCAAAAGAAGTAGCTTCAGGTAAATTGTAGCTGGTTGTCTTTATCATCAAGCTTGGCTTTCAAGATTTATTGTTTCTGCGACTAGTTGGAACAGTGAATTAGTTGAAATCATGTTTCAAGAAGTCAAAATAAATAGAGGAGCTTTAAAAATGTTGGACAGGGATGATTTGGGGCCAAATGGACTTTAGCAGGGGTGAAATCCAGCAGGTTCTAATGGGTTCTGGAGAACCGGTAGCGGGAATTTTGAATAGTTCAGAGAACCGGCAAATATCACCTCTGGTTGGCCCCAGGGTGGGGTGGGAATGGACATTTTGCAGGTATCATTCCCTTGCCACGCCCACCAAGCCACACCCACCAAGCCACCAAGCCACACCCACCAAGCCACACCCACTGGTGGTAAAAAAAATTGGATTTCATCACTGGACTTTAGTAGTCCTTAGACCAGTGTTTCCCAACCTTGGCAACTTGGAGATATCTGGACTTCAACTCCAAGAATTCCCCAGCCAGCATTTGCTGGCTGGGGAATTCTGGGAGTTGAAGTCCAGATATCTTCAAGTTGCCAAGGTTGGGAAACACTGCCTTAGACAACTTCTCACTCCTTGTTTGGAAAAAGGGGAAGGTTTTGTAACTTTTGTTTGCTAAACATGAAATCCCAGCAGCTCTCACCATTAACCATGCTGGTTGGGCTGTTGGGAGTTATTCAGCCATATATTGTTCATCAGAAATTGGACTGTGATCATTGATTGATGGTGCTAAATTTCAGGAGCCAGGTGAAAAGTTGTTTATTTGCCTGACATTTTCTATAACATTTTTAATAACAAAAAAACCCACACAGATTCTTACTTTATTCTGCTCTTCTTACTCTTTTTGGATGAATAATATTTGTTAGCTTCTTTCTCTATTTATATCTTTCCATGATGTTAACATTACGGATAATTTTGAAAGTGAAAATTATGACTGTTTGAATAAATAAATGAATAAAACGATGACATTTATTTGAGACCGGGAGAGATAATAAAAGATAGTTGAAAAATAGCACTAGCTTTCTGCAGAATAAATACTTTCCTACAAAATTATGATGTTAGCTGATAACAGCTGAAAAGCTAAATCTCCTTAAGTGGATTACAACTGTGCAACAAAATTGGGCAGATATGTTCCTTTGAATGCCTTCCCTGTAGGCCTTCCCAAAGTGAAGTTCCCAGCAGCATCAACTCTCATGGACGGTGGGTGGGAATTCCAAATCATAGCGTGGGAAACCAGGAAGATGAAAAGCTTTGAGAAAAATCAGTGGGTGTAGGTAGGAGAATATCTCTGGAAAGGCAATTTTTCATATTTCTCTGTGTGTCTGTCCATGTACACAGAATGTTCACAGTGTGTAAAATGACAACTACAATGGGCAAGATTTCCAGGAACTGGGATAGTTTTATTTATTTATTTGCCTGTTCTGCTGGACTCTTTGGTAGAAGCCTCCCAAAAATTCAAAGCTACAAATTTCAGACACACACACATTTGAAAATTCAAAACAATGTTCTTTATCACAAAATTCAAAATAAACTAAGCACTCTTTTTGTATTGCAAAGAGCACTCATCCCAAAACAACCTGATAGTTTGTATAAGTCCCTTATCAGTTCGTAAGTACTTAGCTTGCAGCTGTGAAGAAAGTCACAGCCCTTCTTTTTCCACGAAGTGAAACACACTTTGCTCTGCTTTGGTTTCAAAGTGGTGAAAAGTCAACAAACAAAGGCCGGAGTCAGCAGGACATTCATGAAACACAAGGATCAGATAATTCTCTACAATGGCCAAACCCACACGCTGCTATTTATAGCAGCAGCACTAATTACAGCAGCCCCACCCAACCACAGGTGGCCACATTTTCTCTTGCAATAATACTTTAGTTGTTGCTTCCTATGCATCACTACGCATGCGTGGATGTGTCATTAATTCTTGTTCAGAATCCAGAGATGATAGAGATGATTGATTTCCTCCTGGGCTGTCTGCCAAACTCTTCTCCTCCCTGTCACTCAGGCCTCCTTGGTCAGAGGAGATTTCATCGGCAGATTCCACTGGGAGCAAAACAGGCCTGCAGCATGTGGATGTCTCCCCCACATCCGCCTGCACATTGCTTGGGACAGGAGCTGGGCCAAAGCTAACCACAACATTTGCCTATGTTTGTAGGTTACCTATTCATGCAACTCCAGCTTTTGTGTCTCTCGTTGTGAGATATATGAGGGTTGCCTAGAAAGTAATGCACCATATTTTTTTTCTCAGCCTACAGTAATGGTACAAATGCAAAACTTTAGATATACATTATTTGAATTGTCAGGAGTGTGTGTATAAATGTTGCGTTTCTTCAGGCAGGTAGCGTAGCTGCAGCAGTGTTTTGAAATGGCGTCTGTAAGTGATGTACATTATAAGCAGCGTGTCGTCATCGAATTTCTCACTGCGGAGAAAGAAACTGTTGGGAACATTCACAAACGTTGTGTACAGTTTATGGAGAATCCGCAGTCGACAGAAGGATGCCATTTGCAGAAGACATTTTGCGAAGGACAAAGAGGTGATTCACACAGTGCAGAAATGGCTTCGTGACCAGAACAAGGAGTGGTACCCACAGGGCATACACACCCTTGTGTCTCGCTGGAGGAAGGCCATAGAATGGGACAGAAATTATGTGGAAAAATAGGCAGTGTAGAAGAAACATCATTCTTTATTGTGTGTAAGTTTCATTGTGTTCAATAAATAATTGTTGAAGAAAAAAACATGGTGCATTACTTTCTGGGCGACCCTCGTATTTCTTCTTCAAACCCTAACCCCCCGACCCCCAAATCTGAGGTAAACATATTGTCAAGCGACCATGACACATATAATGCAAACATTGTGGTGCATTACTTTCTGGGCGACCTTCATATATAGAGCTTAACTTAATATACAGTAGAAGAGCCACGGTGGCATAGTGGTTAGAGTGCAGTACTGCAGGCTACTTCTGCTGATCACCGGCTGCCAGCAGTTTTGCAGATTGAATTTAATCAGGCTCAAGATTGACTCATCCTTCCATCCTTCTGAGGTGGTTAAAATGAGGACCCAGATGGTTGGAGGCAATAGGCTGATTCTGTAAACCTCTTAGAGAGGGCTGTAAAGCACTGTGAAGCGGTATATAAATCTGAATGCTTTTGCTATTGCTAATATTCTGAGCATATTTATGGCTTAATGGTTTTATACAATTTTCTGTATAAATTGGCAAAATAATGCAATGAAAATGTTCAGCAGTTTGTTGGCAGTATGGTCAAAAGGGAGCTCCATAGGTCTCAAAAATGTAGTATAGGAGCCTCTGTTCCTGATTTATTCATTCATTTATTTATTATATTTGTATGCCGCCCCTCTCCGTAGACTCATAGATGCATCATAATAGGGTCGTGTGTATCTAGGTAGAATTGGCTTTATGGAAGCCTCAGAAAGCAACCAGCGTAAGCTAAACAGAGAGGAATTGATACTGCCTTTTTTATAATAATAATCATAACAACAGAGTTGGAAGGGACCTTGGAGGTCTTCTAGTCCAACCCCCTGCTTAGGCAGTAAACCCAACACTACTTCAGACAGATGGTTATCCAACATCTGCTTAAAAACTTCCAGTGTTGCAGCATTCACAACTTCTGGAGGCAACTTCTATTCCACTGATTAACCATTCTGACTGTCAGGAAATTTCTCCTTAGTCCTAAGTTACTTCTCTCCTTGTTTAGTTTCTACCCATTACTTCTTCTACCCTCAGGTGCTTTGGAGAAAAGGTTGACTCCTTCTTCTTTGTGGCAACCCCTGAAATATTGGAACACTACTATCATGTCTCCCCTGGTCCTTTTTTTATTAAACTAACCATGCCCAATCCCTGCAACCGTTCTTCATATGTTTTAACCTCCAGTCCCCTAATCATCTTTGTTGCGCTTCCCTGCACTTTTTTAGAGTCTCAATTTTTTACTTCCTGCTTCCTGCATTCTTGATACCTTACTAAAGATGCTCATGTATCTCAATTGGCTTTGATGCACACTGGTGACAACATATCATCTTAAAATAATTTTTTTAATTATTATTTTATTATTTATTGGATTTGTATGCCGCCCCTCTCCGCAGACTTGCAGTGGGTGGGCAAAGGAATTGATGCTAGCACAAGAACATTGGACATGTGGTAAAACAACCACACTGCTGTTGCTTCCGTGCGCTTTGATCTTTCTAGTTATACCAGTTGGGTGCAAACTGGTTCTTACTGGCTTTGAGATAACCCAGCATCTCCAGCGACGACAGCCCCTCCTTTCCGCCCACCCCCAGCTCAAAGTTGGCATCAGCTGCTTTTGTCAACAGTGATTGAAAACCAAACCCGGCTGGCATGCTTTCTCTGTGATCTTGTTAATTAAGAAATACATTTAATTAGCAGCACCCCAGCTGTGACTCAGATAATAATCATGATATAAACATGAGAAGGTTTTAACCATTTCTATCGGGATACATTAAAATTAGACGAATGCAAGAACATGACTACAGAGGTGGCCAGTTCCTGAGAGAGGCTTCTATCTCTGGGATGACCCTCCCCAGGGAGATATCAGGTATCAGATCTCTTCCCTGCCCATCCCACTGATCCCACAGGTTGTGCTTCAGAAGAGGGACTTTGAGAAAGTTCAGAATAATTTAAAAAAAGGACCATGAAAGCTGAATAAGATATAGGACAGTGACGTCGAACCTTTTTTTCCCTTGGGTGCCAAAAACACATGCACGCACACCATCGCACCTGTGTGAGTGCCCACACCCATAATTAAATGCCTGGGGAGAGTGAAAATTGCCTCCCCTGCTCCCCCGGAGGCCAGAAACAGCCCATTTCCCAACTTGTGGTAGGC